>NC_044990.1:69974562-70293757 GCF_008728515.1 Papio anubis | reverse complement strand
CCTATCCATGAGCATGGTATGTTCTTCCATTTGTTTGTGTCCTCTTTTATTTCAGTGAGCAGTGGTTTGTAGTTCTCCTTGAAGAGGTCCTTTACATCCCTTGTAAGTTGGATTCCTAGGTATTTGATTCTCTTTGAAGCAATTGTGAATGGAAGTTCATTCATGATTTGGCTCTCTGTTTGTCTGTTACTGGTGTATAAGAATGCTTGTGATTTTTGCACATTAATTTTGTATCCTGAGACTTTGCTGAAGTTGCTTATCAGCTTAAGGAGATTTTGGGCTGAGACAATGGGGTTTTCTAAATATACAATCATGTCATCTGCAAACAGGGACAATTTGACTTCTTCTTTTCCTAACTGAATACCCCTGATTTCTTTCTCTTGCCTAATTGCCCTAGCCAGAACTTCCAACACTATGTTGAATAGGAGTGGTGAGAGAGGGCATCCCTGTCTTGTGCCAGTTTTCAAAGGGAATTTTTCCAGTTTTTGCCCATTCAGTATGATATTGGCTGTGGGTTTGTCATAAATAGCTCTTATTATTTTGAGGTACGTTCCATCAATACCGAATTTATTGAGCGTTTTTAGCATGAAGGGCTGTTGAATTTTGTCAAAAGCCTTTTCTGCATCTATTGAGATAATCATGTGGTTCTTGTCTTTGGTTCTGTTTATATGCTGGATTATGTTTATTGATTTGCGAATGTTGAACCAGCCTTGCATCCCAGGGATGAAGCCCACTTGATCATGGTGGATAAGCTTTTTGATGTGTTGTTGAATCCGGTTTGCCAGTATTTTATTGAGGATTTTTGCATCGATGTTCATCAGGGATATTGGTCTAAAATTCTCTTTTTTTTGTTGTGTCTCTGCCAGGCTTTGGTATCAGGATGATGTTGGCCTCATAAAATGAGTTAGGGAGGATTCCCTCTTTTTCTATTGATTGGAATAGTTTCAGAAGGAATGGTACCAACTCCTCCTTATACCTCTGGTAGAATTCAGCTGTGAATCCATCTGGTCCTGGACTTTTTTTTGGTTGGTAGGCTATTAATTATTGCCTCAATTTCAGAGCCTACTATTGGTCTATTCAGGGATTCAACTTCTTCCTGGTTTAGTCTTGGAAGAGTGTAAGTGTCCAGGAAATTATCCATTTCTTCTAGATTTTCCAGTTTATTTGCGTAGAGGTGTTTATAGTATTCTCTGATGGTAGTTTGTATTTCTGTGGGGTCGGTGGTGATATCCCCTTTATCATTTTTAATTGCGTCGATTTGATTCTTCTCTCTTTTCTTCTTTATTAGTCTTGCTAGTGGTCTGTCAATTTTGTTGATCTTTTCAAAAAACCAACTCCTGGATTCATTGATTTTTTGGAGGGTTTTTTGTGTCTCTATCTCCTTCAGTTCTGCTCTGATCTTAGTTATTTCTTGCCTTCTGCTAGCTTTCAAATGTGTTTGCTCTTGCTTCTCTAGTTCTTTTAATTGCGATGTTAGAGTGTCAATTTTTGATCTTTCCTGCTTTCTCTTGTGGGCATTTAGTGCTATAAATTTCCCTCTACACACTGCTTTAAATGTGTCCCAGAGATTCTGGTATGTTGTATCTTTGTTCTCATTGGTTTCAAAGAACATCTTTATTTCTGCCTTCATTTCGTTATGTACCCAGTAGTCATTCAGGAGCAGGTTGTTCAGTTTCCATGTAGTTGAGCAGTTTTGATTGAGTTTCTTAGTCCTGAGTTCTAGTTTGATTGCACTGTGGTCTGAGAGACAGTTTGTTATAATTTCTGTTCTTGAACATTTGCTGAGGAGTGCTTTAATTCCAATTATGTGGTCAATTTTGGAATAAGTGCAATGTGGTGCTGAGAAGAATGTATATTCTGTTGATTTGGGGTGGAGGGTTCTACAGATGTCTATTAGGTCTGCTTGCTGCAGAGATGAGTTCAATTCCTGGATATCCTTGTTAACTTTCTGTCTCGTTGATCTGTCTAATGTTGACAGTGGAGTGTTGAAGTCTCCCATTATTATTGTATGGGAGTCTAAATCTCTTTGTAAGTCTCTGAGGACTTGCTTTATGAATCTGGGTGCTCCTGTATTGGGTGCATATATATTTAGGATAGTTAGCTCTTCCTGTTGAATTGATCCCTTTACCATTATGTAATGGCCTTCTTTGTCTCTTTTGATCTTTGATGGTTTAAAGTCTGTTTTATCAGAGACTAGTATTGCAACCCCTGCTTTCTTTTGTTCTCCATTTGCTTGGTAAATCTTCCTCCATCCCTTTATTTTGAGCCTATGTATGCCTCTGCGTGTGAGATGGGTCTCCTGAATACAGCAGACTGATGGGTCTTGACTCTTTATCCAGTTTACCAGTCTATGTCTTTTAATTGGAGCATTTAGTCCATTTACATTTAAGGTTAAGATTGTTATGTGTGAACTTGATCCTGCCATTATGATATTAACTGGTTATTTTGCTCGTTAGTTGATGCAGTTTCTTCCTGGCCTCGATGGTCTTTACATTTTGGCATGTTTTTGCAATGGCTGGTACCAGTTGTTCCTTTCCATGTTTAGTGCTTCCTTCATGGTCTCTTGTCAGGCAGGCCTAGTGGTGACAAAATCTCTAAGCATTTGCTTATCTGTAAAGGATTTTATTTCTCCTTCACTTATGAAACTTAGTTTGGCTGGATATGAAATTCTGGGTTTAAAATTCTTTTCTTTAAGAATGTTGAATATTGGCCCCCACTCTCTTCTGGCTTGTAGAGTTTCTGCCGAGAGATCTGCTGTGAGTCTGATGGGCTTGCCTTTGTGGGTAACCCGACCTTTCTCTCTGGCTGCCCTTAAGATTTTTTCCTTCATTTCAACTTTGGTGAATCTGGCAATTATGTGTCTTGGAGTTGCTCTTCTCGAGGAGTATCTTTGTGGTGTTCTCTGTATTGCCTGGATTTGAATGTTGGCCTGCCCTACTAGGTTGGGGAAGTTCTCCTGGATGATATCCTGAAGAGTGTTTTCCAACTTGGTTCCATTTTCCCCCTCACTTTCAGGCACCCCAATCAGACGTAGATTTGGTCTTTTTACATAATCCCATACTTCTTGCAGGCTTTGTTCATTTCTTTTTCTTCTTTTTTCTTTTGGTTTCTCTTCTCGCTTCATTTCATTCATTTGATCCTCAATCGCTGATACTCTTTCTTCCAGTTGATCGAGTCGGTTACTGAAGCTTGTGCATTTGTCACGTATTTCTCGTGTCATGGTTTTCATCTCTTTCATTTCGTTTATGACCTTCTCTGCATTAATTACTCTAGCCGTCAATTCTTCCACTTTTTTTTCAAGATTTTTAGTTTCTTTGCGCTGGGTACGTAATTCCTCCTTTAGCTCTGAGAAATTTGATGGACTGAAGCCTTCTTCTCTCATCTCGTCAAAGTCATTCTCCGTCCAGCTTTGATCCGTTGCTGGCGATGAGCTGCGCTCCTTTGCCGGGGGAGATGTGCTCTTATTTTTTGAATTTCCAGCTTTTCTGCCCTGCTTTTTCCCCATCTTTGTGGTTTTATCTGCCTCTGGTCTTTGATGATGGTGATGTACTGATGGGGTTTTGGTGTAGGTGTCCTTCCTGTTTGATAGTTTTCCTTCTAACAGTCAGGACCCTCAGCTGTAGGTCTGTTGGAGATTGCTTGAGGTCCACTCCAGACCCTGTTTGCCTGGGTATCAGCAGCAGAGGCTGCAGAAGATAGAATATTTCTGACAGCAAGTGTACCTGTCTGATTCTTGCTTTGGAAGCTTCCTCTCAGGGGTGTACTCCACCCTGTGAGGTGTGGGGTGTCAGACTGCCCCTAGTGGGGGATGTCTCCCAGTTAGGCTACTCAGGGGTCAGGGACCCACTTGAGCAGGCAGTCTGTCCCTTCTCAGATCTCAACCTCCGTGTTGGGAGATCCACTGTTCTCTTCAAAGCTGTCAGACAGAGTCGTTTGCCTCTGCAGAGGTTTCTGCTGCTTTTGTTGTTATCTGTGCCCTGTCCCCAGAGGTGGAGTCTACAGAGACAGGCAGGTTTCCTTGAGCTGCTGTGAGCTCCACCCAGTTCGAGCTTCCCAGCGGCTTTGTTTACCTACTTAAGCCTCAGCAATGGCGGGCGCCCCTCCCCCAGCCTCGCTGCTGCCTTGCCGCGAGATCGCAGACTGCTGTGCTAGCAATGAGGGCAGCTCCGTGGGCGTGGGACCCTCCCGGCCAGGGGTGGGATATGATCTCCAGGTGTGCCTGTTTGCTTAAAGCGCAGTATTGGGGTGGGAGTTACCCGATTTTCCAGGTGTTGTGTGTCTCAGTTCCCCTGGCTAGGAAAAGGGATTCCCTTTCCCCTTGCGCTTTCCAGGTGAGGCGATGCCTCGCCCTGCTTCAGCTCTTGCTGGTCAGGCTACAGCAGCTGACCAGCACCGATTGTCCGGCACTCCCTAGTGAGATGAACCCAGTACCTCAGTTGAAAATGCAGAAATCACCGGTCTTCTGTGTCGCTCGCGCTGGGAGTTGGAGACTGGAGCTGTTCCTATTCAGCCATCTTGCTCCGTCCCGGCCATAGAGAGATATTCTTGGAAGCCTCTGCCACCTAGTGTACAAAAGCCATCCTAGAAATCTAAATGACAGTTTAATTGCCTTATATGCTACATCTTGCCTTTGGAGAATTATCTTTAAGTATGTCCAGGTCAGATTTGAAGTTATAATTTGAAGTGGGAATAACACACATACTGCATTTTCTAAAGAGCATCTGGCATAAGAATCAATACAACATTTCATTTTCATTTTAGCAGCACTTTAAATTAAAGTCCCATTTATAAATGTTTTAATAAGGCAATAAGAGACTCCTGGGTATGTTTTAGTCTTTCACTAATATACACCTCTTGTGTGTTGCAAGATACAGCTTACTGAATAAGTCCCTTTGACCATTCAAAGTTGAATTAATGATCCAATAAAGCAAAGCCCATGGTATCTTAATGGCAGCAAAATACACTCTTTAATTTAGAAAATAAAATATTATATTTTCCTTTCCAACAACTTGTAAGTATATGCATAAAAGAAGTATCAAGGGATTCAAAGAAATAGCAAAGCTTCTTTAGCCATATTTTCACACGCAACATGTCTCCCCACCTCTCATTTTTAGCTTTAGATTTAATTATTTCCAGCTCAGTTTTACAGAGGGGTGGAGGGTGGAACCTGAGGGTTGGCAGTGGAGGAGTTTGTAAAGCCATACTCTTTAAAAAATGTGTTTAAAAGTGAAACATCAACCACACCACTCCCTCTCTCTGTCCTGTCATTGTTTTTAAGTCACCCACTCCTCTGCCCAGTTTGCTAAAGGCAGAGGGAGATGTGTGAAGGTTATGTTCTGCCACATGGTTCGGAGAAGCAAAATTGTCCTGCAGCTCTAAGTCAGCTCACAATGATCCAGAACTCAGCAATGCACTTTCACTCTCTGCTCATTCTGCTACCTGACATTGGTGAGAGGTACCAGATGGCCCTCATGTTAACCTGGCCTGCCAGGTCTGGTATTGAGATTTCATCTCCTTCCCTTCAGCTGCCTGAGCCTGAGTGAAGTTCACATGCACACATCTCCAGTAAAATCTCACTGTAACGGGCAGGTCTTTCTTGCACTTTTGCCCTGCCAAACCTGCCTCTCTGAGGGACTCAAGATGTCATAAAGCCTTGTTATTTTAATGTGCTCTGCAATCATTGAACTGTTCTCAGGAGATCATTTTTGCACATCAAAACCCATTAAAATTAGTGAGAATTACCAGGAAATGAACAAATAAAAAAGAATAATTCATATCTGTTTTAAATTCACCAAGCCTCCTTTTGATGGCTAACAGCAACTAGTAGCAGAAAGCATGCATCAGTTAAATAAAACATTAGCTTTAAGCAAAAGATGTCAGAAATTCTTCCAAATTGTGTGTTATGACAGCAAGCTGGCGAGCACAGGGATAAAAACCAATGTGATGATTGTAAAGGATGTGCTGGCACTTTGAAGTGGCAATAAGATGTTGGGGGAGCAAAGACCATGAGTGAGTACAGATGATACCTATAGCAATACTACTGTATCTTTCTGGGGAAAACATGCAGCAAATATCCTGATCAGGGACTAAAAGGCCCTCACAAGAGTGACTTTTTTTAAAATCAAGAACGATTTTTATTGTTAAGAAAGTATAACCAGCAATAAAAGTACTATTTTTGGTTCGAAATGATAGAAACCCAGATATATTTTGTTCATGCTACATGGTACAAGGAAGCCTAGGGTCAAGTTGATTTCAGAAGTGACTAGTTCCAGATATTCCATGAGATCTTCATCTCTCTTCTGTTTCTGTTGTATTTCTATCTGGGCATCTGTCTCCTTTTCTCCGTGTCTCTTTGCCCCGTATAGTTCTTTCTGCATCTCTCTCTGCATTTTATGTCTCTGTCCCCCTGTTGTGTCTCCTTCACTGCATTGCCTTTCTATTTTTCTAATTTGTTGTCACTATTGATCTGCATTTTTCTATCTCTGCATTTCTTTATGCATCTATTTTTCTGCATTTCTCTTCCTTATCACCTCATATCTTATCTCATCTCTTTCCCTCTGTGTGTGTGTGTGTGTGTGTCTGTCTGTCTGTCTCTGTTATATATGTTTCTAGAATGTCTACCAGAGGCAATTTAACAATTTTAGGAAATTTAATTTAGCAATTAATTTAAAAATTGATTTAACAATCTAACAATTGTTAAACTTAACGTAATAATCTTAGGAAAGATTCTGATTGGCGAGGCCTGGGTAACATGCAAACCTTTTAAACACATCGTCTTGTGTATGGGACACTGACAGTCAGTATTGTGGAGAGTAGCTTTTTTTAATAGTGAAATTTATGGTAAGAAATAACATTTATATAATAAACCAATACATACACACATACATATGACCAGGAACAGATGCGTGTATGTCTATTTTTGGTTCTAAATGATAGAAACCAAATATATTTTGTTCATGGTACAAGGAAGCCTAGGGTATGTGTGTGTATAAAATCAAATGGAAAATTTCACAAAAATAATACTTAGGTTAACTATAAGTGATATGCTCCTCTTTTTGTATTAAAATATAAAAATGACCTCCAAAATGAGATGTAAATTGATTTAATCACGCTCTAATGGGCCACAACTTTATAGTCTGAAAATCACTTTTTAAACTATTTTTGTTTTAGAAATTTTATGAACAGGGTGAATCATTTAAATTAACATCTCAATACTTATAGTACTAAAATGATTTCTCACCAATAATGTAAAATGATGTAATCATTTAGTTAATGATGATTTTTGGTTTCCATCATAATTACTAAAAGTTAAGGAACCCATCATCAAATAGTTTGAGTTCTGGGTACTTGCAACAGATTACTTTTACTATTTTAAAACATCTGCTTGGTAAGAAGGAAGCAAAAAACACTATCATCTATTTATTTTCTACTACATTCTTTACTCTAAATTTGGTGTTAATTAGTCCCCTTAATCTTTGTAACAGTCCAGAGAAAAGTATTAGTATTAATATTATTATCTTCTTTTATGAATGAGGATGCTGAAAACCAATAATGCTCAGGTAACTTATTTAAAACATTCATTTTTCAAGTAGAAGAAACAGAATGAGTCCATGCCTTTTGATTGCAAGTCCAAGGTACTTTCTTTAACATAATGCTAATACTCAGTACTACATGCTACTGAGAGGTAAAGCTGCTGGGCTTCTGGGTCTGGTGGGGACTTGGAGAACTTTTCTGTCTAGCTAAAGGATTGTAAAAACACCAATCAGCACTCTATGTCTAGCTAAAGGTTTGTAAACGGACCAATCAGCACTCTGTAAAATGGACCAATCAGCGCTCTGTAAAATGGACCAATCAGCAGGATGCGGGCAAGGCCAATAAGGGAATAAAAGCTGGCCACCCTATGCAGAGCGGCAACCTGTTTGGGTCCCATTGCATGCTGTGGAAGCTTTGTTCTTTAGCTCTTCACAATAAATCTTGCTGCTGCTCACTTTGAGTCCGCACTACCTTTATGAGCTGTAACACTCACCACGAGGGTCTGCAGCTTCATTCCTGAAGTCAGCGAGACCACGAATCCACCAGGAAGAACAAACAACTCCGGACACGCCACCTTTAAGAGCTGTAACACTCACTGCGAAGGTCTGCGGCTTCACTCCTGAAGTCAGCGAGACCACGAACACACCAGAAGGAAGAAACTCCGGACACATCTGAACATCTGAAGGAACACACTCCAGACACACCATCTTTAAGAACTGTAATGCTCACCACGAGGGTCCATGGCTTCGTTCTTTAAGTCAGCGAAACCAAGAACTCACCAGAAGGAACCAATTCTGGACACACTATGTCTTTTGATAACTTAAATATGGCTCTATAAGATCTGACCTGTAAATACACAAATACATAGTTCTGTGATTGAGTGCTTATATGTTTAGTACTAGGGACATCTGCTTTAACCATGCCTAGAAATCTAAGGCAGAAAATGCAACAAAGAAGATAATCTTGTTTAGGAATGTGGTATGATGACGTGCCCAGCCACAGGGAGCTGTCACCTCCCTATGGCACTGTGGTATGCTGGGACTTGGAATGTGGATGTTGGGGTGGAACTGCTTGAATTCAAATACTGGTGCAACTGTTTGGTATGCGACTTTGCCCACATCAACTTAGCAATAACAAATAGTGATAACAATAACATTCCCTACCACAAAATGTTACCACAATGCTGAGTACGTAGGAAGCATTCAATAAAAGTTGGTTATTAGAAATATTTCCACTGTCAAGATGTAGCTATGTAGCTTTTAAAAGTTGTGACATGAAGATATACAGCAATTAACCACGTTTCTATTGTTGGTGAACCATCAATTTGATTTTGTCAACAGCTACATGGTGCAATCCATAATTTCAAAGATGTATTTCTTTGACACAGCTAGAAAATTTTTTCAGAGGGGAACAACATGTATAAGAAACACAAGGAAGAACTATGCCAAGAAAAATTATGAATGCTTATAAAATTTGATCTTATTCAGGCCAAAAAACAATTGTAAATTCTGAAATGTGTTCACCATGTCAGATGGCTGAGGTTTCAAAAAACAAAATTAAACAGACCAAACATTCTGATTTCTGAAGAAAATACACACACACACACACACACACAAAGTATGGATGTCACAGGGAGTTAATTCTGTTCAACATCTGGTTTGGATTTAGATAAAACCATAAAGAGAGTGGTGATGAGATTAAACCAATGCTTTCTTACTGTTAATGGTCTTGATATTTGTTATGTAATGACTAGGCTATGAAAATCTTCCCACATTATTTCTATTTAAGAGAATTTCAAAGCTAAGCGAAAATGGCAGAAAAACTGGCACCTAGACTGAAACTTAACAAGTATGTAGATTGTCTAAGCCTTGAATAATAAATATATACCAATATAAAAAGTTAATGTGATTTTAAAATATTAAAATAAACAAAATTTAGCATTATAGTTAGGCGCTCAAGATACACCAGCCATTTATCTTATAAAGACACTATGGAGACAGATGAGAGAACAACTTTGAAATGTGTAAAGTATAAATACTACACATAAAGTTGAAAAGATTAAATAGAAACATGGCTTTAGACTTCCATGTGTAAAAATCTGCCAAGTGTACCCAAACCTTTAGAAAGAAACATTATTAAAACATTTTTAAATATACGAAGGAGAAAACGCAAAATCTGCTTTTAAAATGACTCCCACCTCTAACAGGTCTTTTAAAAAATCTCTGTTAACAAAAGAGATTAAGCACATTACGGACTCTGCACAAAAATAGCCACACTAGTGATCAGAGGATCGAAAACATAAACAGTGAAGATATTATAAGAGGAAATTGGATTGCTGTGAGTTAATAAAGAAGGGTAATAGGAGATATTCTATAGGATTCCTACAGACTCCTTTCTCTGGGTCTTAGTATGAATCATGAATTTGAGTCACATATGTTTACTATTTTAGACTTCTGACCTTTCAGATTTCGGTGCATGTTTCTTTATGTGGAAATACACAATAGGAAAACTAGATGTGAGAGAGACATTTAAACAGCTATTTAAATGAACTAATCTCATATCTCATGAATCTAAAGCAAATATTTTTCACTTTCAGGTACATAAATTTACAAATATTGTATCTTTATTTTTCTACATATGATGTCAAGGTACAAGTGTCTGAATAAATTTCTCATTGAACTATTTGTCATCAATATAAAAATAATCAGATTACTAACATGGTCTGCCAGAAAATCATAAATCAGAGCTTAAAATGTCAGTTTCCTTGAATTTCAAAGCCATGACTTTGTTATTTAACCAATTAAGTTTAGGAAATTGTGGAAGGATCTGAACTCTTTAGATGTAAAAGAAATAAAAAACTAGGGTTGATGCTTTCATTTTAATAATAATGAAAAACATGAGTGAGGAAGTTGTGTTGCCAAGATTAACATTCCCATAGTTCCTTGAATCATTAAAAAAAATCTTAAATATTAATAAAAGTTGCCAACCTTTATGGTAGCAATAATATTCATTTCTGTGTTTGGCATTCAGTAGAACACTGAAATATAAAAGAATTGAGTTTGTTCTCAAACTGTAATCATGTTACCTAGAACCTATTGCAAACAACCTATTATGTTTAATAAATGTATTAAATACTTTTGGAGGATCTATAATGTTCAAAACACTACACTACCTCCTAGTTGTATATAGATTGAATATAGAAGATATCATAATTAGTATAGATTCTGTGATATGTCCAGGCCTTAATTATTATCGCTCCTGCTATAAAACATTTTTTTTTTTTTTTGAGACAGAGTGTCACTCTGTCGCCCAGGCTGCAGTGGCCCGATAGCGGCTCACTGCAAGCTCCGCCTCCCGGGTTCACACCACTCTCCTGCCTCAGCCTCCCAAGTAGCTGGGACTACAGACCCACCACCACGCCCGGCTAATTTTTTGTATTTTTAGTAGAGATGGGGTTTCACTGTGTTAGCCGGATGGTCTCGATCTCCTGACCTCGTGATCTGCCCACCTTAGCCTTCCAAAGTGCTGGAAATACAGGTGTAAGCCACCGTGCCTGGCCTGATACTGCTATAAAACATTTTATAGTCTAGGGGGAAGGAGATATAAACAAAGAAATCATGTGCATTGAGTGGTAAATAAATTTTGAAATTTTTCTTTTAAACAAAAAAAATCTCAAGTTTTATTTTAGAATCAGGGAATACATGTACAAGTTTGTTACATGGGTATATTTTGTGATGCTGAGGTTTGAGGTATGATTGATCCCATTGCCCGAGTAGTCAGCACAGGACCCAATCGTTAGTTTTCAACCCTTGACCCTCTTCCTCCCTTCTCCTTCTAGTAATCCCTAGTATCTAGTGTTCCCTTCTTTATGTCCATGAGTACCCAGTGTTTAGCTCTCACTTATAAGTGAGAATATGCAATATTTGATTTTCTGTTCTTGCCTTGTTTAGGATAATGTCTTTCAGCTGCAACCATGTTGCTGCAAAGAACATGATTTCATTATGTTTTAAGGCTGCATAGTATTCCATCATGCATATGTGCCACATTTTCTTATCCAGTCCACTGTTGATGAACACCCAGGTTATTTCCATGTCTTTGCTATTGTGAATACTATGGTAATGAACATATGAGTGTATGTGACACTTCTCAAAAGACATTCATGTGGCCAATAAACATATGCAAAAAAGTCCACCACTGATAATTAGAGAAAAGCAAAACAAAATCACAATGAGACACCATCTTATGCCAGTCAGAATGGCGATTATTAAAAAATAATAATCAGATGCTAGTGAGGTTGCAGAAAAAAAGGAACACTTTCACACTGTTGGTGGGAGTGTAAATTAGTTCAATCATTATGGAAGACAGTGTGGCAATTTCTAGAAGATCTAGAGGCAGAAATATCATTTGACCCAACAATTGGGTCAAATGGTATCTCTTTGGGTATATCATCATTGCTGGGTATATAACTAAAGTAATATAAATCATTCTGTTATAAAATGGCACATGTATATTCATTATAGCACTATTCATAATTGCAAAGACATGAAATCAACCTAAATGACCATCAATGATAGACTGGATAAAGACAATGTGGACCATATACACCATGGAATACTATGCAGCCACAAAAAGGAACAAGATCATGTCCTCTGCAGAGACATGGATGGAGCTGGAAGCCATTATCCTTGGCAAACTGATGGGGGAACACAAAAGCAGGCACCAAATGTTCTCACTTATAAGCAGGAGCTGAATGGTGAGAACACATGGACACATGGTGGGGAACAACATACATTGGGGCCTGTCAGGGAGAGGCAGGGGAAGGGACAGCATCAAGAAGAATAGCTAATGGATGTTAGGCTTAATACCTAGGTGATGGGTTGGTCTGTGCTGCAAACCATCATGACACACGTTTACCTATGTAACAAACCTACACTTCCTGCACGTGTGCCCCAGAACTTATTAAAAGTTGAAGAGAAAGAATATGGAAATTTTTAAATGAAATGCATATGTAAAGTAAAATGTTCAGATGTTAAAACAACATCTTCTTTCCCTTCCTGGGCAAATTTGTTCATTATACTCTTCTGATTATCCTGCACTTTTGGAACTACTCTTTTCACACAAATCCTATGTCAGTTACTTAGAAAAGCAAGATAATCTCCCTAACCTGTACCTTCCTATTTACTCTGCACCCAACAATGTGCACTCACTTATCCCTTTCCTTGAGGCCTAATATAAATATTTACAAAAGCTGTAGCTATGTGTCAACCACACTGTCAACCTGATGACTCTCACGGTGCTCTTTTGATGTCAACACTACCAAACAACGAGACCACCGGGCCAGCGAAGGTATCACAAGCATCTCAGCTGTCAGCATGACGCCTGCTCTGCCTCACCATCAGTTTGTCTTGTGTTTCTGGATGCTCATCTAGCAGAAAAGGCACTCTGTCTACATCAAATGTGGATGAAAATCATTCAAACTGCTGACTCTGATCACAGAGGCAGATGGAGAGCTCTTAATTTCATCTTTCAAGAGCCTGCTTTCTAATATCTAAATTAGATGTTAAATACGTTAAATGTCTTTTTACTAAATATCTTGGCCAGATCAATGTTATCTGCTTTAATTAACAAAATCCTAAAGATCAGGGATTTGTCAAAATAATCTCAGATGATTCATTTGGAAAATAAAATTCAGAATTTTAATTTCATTTGTTTATTAATATAGACTATTAAGGAGGGAAGTGTGTTCACTATATTAATTTTTAAAAATTTTTTTCTTTGAACTGCTAAAAATAAGCTTTTCAACATCAACAAAAATGCCACTACTTTTTGTAGCAACAATGTCTGTAAACTTTAACACAGTATTTGCCACAACATTATAATTAAACTAGTACTCTCTAAATGATACAATATTAAAATGAGACTGCACAGAAAGGGGAAGTAATCTAAAAATGGGGATTCTGGAGGTCAGTAATATTTCTATACTTAAGCTGACTTTGGTGAGGGAAAGATTAGTATGGAGTTTTTCTTTAGGCAACTATCAAAATGACTTTTTTTTTTTAAGTGAGATAATTTATGTGACTCTGGCATAAAATATTTTGTAAAGGTAAGAAATTATGATTATTTTTAAAAAATACAGCTCAACATATTAGATAGAGTAATACTATAATATATTAGATGAAATTGAAACTTACCAAGCACAGGTAACAAATACAAAGGAAAAATACTAATTTTAAACTAGATACACCCTTGCAAAAGAAATTAAGCCTTCTTTTCCTTGGAAGAAGATAAAATATCGAGTCAAACTCTACCATTCAAATAAAGCAGAAAAAAGGACAAAACCTAAAGCAAACCAATAAATATTGAATAAAAGCCCAAAGAAACAAAAAAAGCTCTGGTTTAATCTAGTCAAAGTGAGAGACAGGACTAGCTGTATTTCCTAGGCCAACTAAGAATTCCTAAACCTAGCTGGGAATGTGACCACACCCACCTTTAAACACAGGGCTTGTCACTCAGCTCACACCCAACCCATCAGGTAGTAAAGAGGGCTCACTAAAATACCAATTAGGCTAAAAGCAGGAGGTAAAGAAATAGTCAAATCATCTATTGCCTGAGAGCACAGGGGGAGGGACAATGATCAGGATATAACCCCCCCGGCATTCTAGCTGGCAGTGGCAACCCCCTTTTGGTCCCCTCGTGTTATATGGGAGCTCTGTTTTCACTCTGTTAAATCTTGCAACTGCACAGTCTTCTGGTCCGTGTTTGTCCCGGCTCAAGCTGAGCTTTTGCTCACCGTCCACCACTGTTGATTGCCGGCATGGCAGACCCGCGGTTGACTTCCACCCCTCCAGATCCGGCAGGGTGTCGGCTGTGCTTCTGATCCAGCGACGCACCCATTGCCACTCCCGATCAGGCTGAAGGCTCACCATTGTTCCTGTGCAGCTAAATGCCTGAGTTCGTCCTTATCAAGCTGAACACTAGTCGCTAGGTTCCACGGTTCCTTTCCATGACCCACAGCTTCTAATAGAGCTATAAGACTCACCACATGGCCCAAGGTCCCATTCCTTGGAATCCATGAGGCCAAGACCCCCAGGTCAGAGAGCAAGAGGCTTGCTGCCATCTTGGGAGTGGCCAATCATGATCTTGGGCACTCTGGGAGCAAAGATCCCCCAGTAACAAAAGGAAGGCATTTACTTCTTCTACCTCTCATACTTTATTACTATGGAAGTAAAGAAATCATTATGTTTTAAACTCACAAATAAGGATAAGGAATGCACTAATAGGAAAGAGAAAATTGTAACAGGTTTCATAAAGACAGCACATGGAACAGTGGTGCCCAGTCAAGCAGGTAGAGAAAGCCCAGAATGCTCATGGAATGGGTTGCAGCCAAGGAGAGGCGAGTGTTCAACACGCAGGATGCAGGGGCAGGGGAGGGAAGGGCAAGGTTAGCACCTCATTCACCAAGTATACCTGCAAGCTATGACCCATGGTAGACAAGCCAGAAAATAAAGGTGTAAGTAAGCACTTTATTGAAAGCAACTGAAGCAACTAAGATACCCTAGAAGAAGTCAACATATTATAATCAAACATGCAAAGGTAAGAAGGGTATCTAAGGAGGGGTTTTTCTTTGGCATCCATCCAAAAGCAATCAACAAATCATGCTAAAATAGATATACCAGGAAACAGCAATAAAAATATCTAATTAATAATACGAAGATACAACAAAATGATCCCAAAACAGAAAGCTATAGTTTGTTGCCTATCGGGTTAGGCTGAGGTAAGTCAGGAGAATTGTTGTTTTCAGTGAGAAATCCTTTAATGCTATTTCACTTTTTTTAAGTGACGGCTCATTTGACATTAATAAAAAAATAAAAATTATGAACCAATATACACATTTTTAATGAAATAATTTCTGTTCCCTAAATTTCAAGATGTATCAATGGTTAATGCCTGAGCCAAATTTCTATTCAATAAGCATTCATGTTTTGTGATCATAAAAACACTATATATATAAAAAAGTATCCATATAGTGGCAGAGCTATTATAAATGTATTCTTATTTTAATTTAATCTTACTAGACATCTGGGGTTCATCCATAAAGAGACAGTGACTTTTGATCTTGTCAAATTTATTCAGTAAATAAAATTAACTTTCCCTTCCTTTATGCTTACAAGCATTCTGTAATTAATTTACTCTGTATTCAGTAGCTGACCTTTAAATTAGGTTCCAGAGCACAAAGATGAATAATGCAAACTACTTACTCTAATTATCTCACTGGATAATGGGGAAGACACACCTATAAACTAATAATCACATGTTAAAAACTGCCATTTAAAAGTGGCCCACTGCACTGTTTGAGCAGACTCAGGATCTGTCCTTGAACCAGGGTTTATAGCTAAAGGGAAGTCTCACTTGCTAGATGTTAGACCCCAGACCTAATTTATCATTGCTGTTTAAATATTTCAGCAAGTAGTCACTTATTTATTAGCAAATTGATAGAATAGGCTATTTTCCAAAATTAACAAGAGCCATCTCTCCTAAAATTCCTCAGCAGCCAGACATGTAATATCTTCAAGAAAATCAGAAGACATTTGTAGAGAGCCCTAACCAATACCCAGAAGAGGAAAGCTTCCTGGAGGGTGGTGATCCAGAGCCTGTCCCTTTTGGAGATGTATAGGTGTTAGAATCGTGTGACAGGCTGAGATGGTATCTACTGACAGCGTAGGCACAAAGGAGGGAAGATTCATTTAAAACAAAAATAATTAGTTTACTACAGTTCTGGATCAGGGGTTTATAATTTCTAACCCTAGAAATCAGCCCTCTACTGTCTCTCTAGTCTAAGGTAAAAAGTCCTTAGTTCAACTTTGGGGTGTTGGAATTAAATAAGTCTTGCATAGAGATTTACACTTGAAGAAATTTTTTCTTGAGGAAAATGGATCAGAACGCAGAAAATAAAACAGAGGAATAATGCTGAGGCATTATTATATTACTAATAATTTTATGTAGTGGAATTTTGACTGGACACTGAAATACAATAGATACTACATTCCAAATTAAAGTACCAGACCCAAGTGCAAAGTTTTTAGCAAACACTCTCAAACCCTCACAAGAGGAGTGATATGGTTTGGCTCTGTGTCGCCACCCAAATCTCATCTTGAATTGTAATCCCAACATGTTGAGGGAGGAACCAGGTGGGGGTAATTGGATCATGGGTGTGGTTCCCCCATACTGGTCTCATGATAGTGAATGAGTCTCACAAAATCTGATGGTTTTATAAGCATCTGGCATTTCCCCTGCTTGCATTCATTCTGTCCCATTGCCCCATGTAGAAGGTCCCTACTTCTCCTTTGCCTCTCACCATGATTATAAGTTTCCTGACACCTCCCCAGCCATGCAGAACTGTGAGTCAATTAAACCGCTTTCTTTAGTAATTATACAGTCCAAGGTAGTTTCTTTATAGCAGTGTGAAAATGAACTAATACAAGGGGATAACAGATGCTCAGTGGATTTATTTTAAGTGTGCTATGCTTTTCTAGAAGGGACTCTGGAAGCCCTCACACTGTGCAGTGGTTGTAAAAGAGTTTCTATAATGTGAAAGACTGAAAAAAGATTTAAGAAAAAAGATTACTTTGGAGAGAGCTACATGTTGTTGGTTGATTGTTACTTTCTGATATGGTTTGGCTGTGCCCCCACCCAAATCTCATCTTGAATTGTAGCGACGATAATCCCCACGTGTCACGGGAGGGACCCGGAATGGGCAGTAATTGACTCATGGGGGCGGGTTTTTCCCATGCTATTCTTGTGATAGTGAATAAGTTTCACAAAATCTGATGATTTTATGAAGGGCAGTTCCTCTGCACTTCTCCTTGCTGCCGCCATGTGAAGAAGAACGTGTTTGCCTCCTCTTCCACCATGACTGTAAGTTTCCTTAGGCCTCCCCTGCTCTAAGGAACTGTGAGTCAATTAAATCTCTTTCCTTTAAAAATTACCCAGTCTTGGGTATGTCTTCATCAGCAGAATGAGAACAGACTAATACATCTCCTTATCATTAGCCTAGTGAGAAGGGTTTCAATGGAACGATTTGAAGGGTTTAACATGACTGGCCTCAAAAAGATAGGCTTTCCTTCAAAGTTCTTCTAGATCCCACTACTGTTGAGGGTCATCTGTCCACATTAGAGTCCTTAATATAGTGGTATTGAGAGAGACTCACGCTGCAACCACATGCTGCATAAAATGCAACTGCAACCACATGCTGTCTAAAATGCAGCAACCACATGCATTTTACGCAGAATTGCTTTTGATCAAAGAATTCATTTGAAGCCAAAGAAATGCAGAAAAACTCATGCCCACGGAATTTACTGTTCGTACTATGAACTCTCACTTAGAAACAGCTGACCTAACCTAACAGTGGAATAGCTATTGAAGACACAGTTGTGGTTCCATGTTAGAAAAAACACCCTGCTTGGCTGAGATGTGATCACAGAGAAGAGAAATATACTTTGAATGAGCCATCAACAAATGATACTGTTTCACTCATAGCCAAACTACATGGGTGTAGGAATGAAAGGGTGAAAGTCAGAGTGATCACTCTATTTTAATGAATGCCCCATCAATAGAACTTGTTGTGCATTGTAATCCCATAATCAGGGGTTCTGCTGGTTTAGGACTTGTTAATTCCTATAGGAGAAATGCTACCACCAGAAGACTCAGAGCTTTTAATTAATTGCAAGTTGAGACTATCATTTTGCTCTTTTGTCTTCCTCCTATGTTACTAAACAAATAGTCATAGTTAACGTGTGTTACCATACTAGACGGGTTGGTTGATTCTGATTATCAAGAAATGCCTGGGTTGCTGCTACACAGTGAAGACAGGAAAGACTGTTTCTCTAACCAGGAGTTTCACAGGGACACCTCTGATTACATCCATGTTCAAAAGTAAAAGCTAGTGAAAGACTAAAGCAATTCAATGAAGCCAGGAATACTGAGAAATCTTCAAGAATAAAGGTTGAATTATCCAACCAAACAAAAAACTCTTACTCTCTGAGATACCGTTTGAAAGCATAGAATTGGTTATAAAAGAAGAAAGTGATAGCTATCAATATGACCTTTAACCAATTATAAAAGCCAAGTACTATTAGAATCAAGCCTTATATTAGCATTGTGAATATACATACATATTATAACCAATTATTTATTTTTCCCTTTGACATTCTTCTATTTTATATCACCCTATTTTAAGATTTAGTTTATCAGTCACCAGTCCTGAAAACACATTCAGATCTGCTAAACCATCTAGAGAGAGAGATGTTGGACTTTGAGACGTATGTGGTGACTGATAGGATACTGGACCTCTCTTGTTTTGTAGTGGAAGAAAGAGAATATTTTCAATTGTACAAGAGTTGCCTCATACAATTGTTGATGTAATTAAACATCAACATGTAATTGTTGATGTAATTAAACATCAACATGTAATTGTTGATGTAATTAAACATCAACATGTAATTGTTGATGTAATTAAACATCAACATGTAATTGTTGATGTAAAGCAATTAAATATGGGCACAAATATGAGAATAGAAGCTTAGCTACAATACGGTTGGGTCACACTAGTCCTTTATTGCCTTGATCTCCAATCTAGTACTTGTATTTCCACCATGCAAGCAACATTTCCTAGGCTTCCTTGCAAGCTGGCTTCTAGGCAGGTGAAGCCAATGAGAGACTCTGAGAGGATATTGCAGTGCTACAGCATGTGAGAAGCCAGGATAGTTCTATTTTTCTCATTTTCCAGGGGGCATCTAGGTAGTGGCTGTGCCTTCTCCATGGTTCCAGTTCCTATAGCATTGGCTCTACCTCAGCATTCCTTCCTGACTTCCGCCTGGCAGCATGCAATATGAGCCCGGGTTCCTCAGAAGGGCCCTTGGCTCCGCTAATGCTATCTCTTCTCTTTGTTCCACCAGTTCTAGTGTTAGAGAGAAATGAAAATATTAGGAATATGGAGATCCTCGTCTCTGTGAATCACGTTTATTCTGGGTCTCACGGCTTTTAATTTTAAAATCAGCCAACAAGTGTGTACCTTGTGTTTGACACTGTGAGGCTAGAAAACAATAGTCCAGTCTCTGTTAAAAGTCTGGCTAAAGGAGCATCACTCCTTTCTAAAATGTATCAAAGACACTTTCATTCACACAAAGATTTTTGAGTTCATGTAAGCACCAAAAAACGAGGGTGATACACGGGTATGGAGGACACCAGCATTTCAGACAAAGTTATCTCAGATTATGTTGTTAGCACAGCCATTCATCACAGGAATTGTGTAAAAGAGAAATGAATAGCTACTTAGAATACATTAACATAGATTTGTATTTCAAGAATCCAAAAACCAGCTTGCTACCACAAAGAGGCTCTTCTACTACATTTACAGTACACATTAAACATTTAGGTTGAGGAGAAGTAATTACAAATTCTCAGTTTATCAGACTGTATCAGATGCTTTTCATTTGATTATTAAAGAAATAATAAATGTTCTGAACATATCATAGAAAATTTAAAGTCCTGATTTACGGCATATAAATCATCATTAACATTATACCACTAACATAAGCTAAAATATAGCTCATGAGGATAGGAGCATTGTTGGTTTTGTTCAAAGCCATATCTTCAGCAACTAGTAGAGGTGTAGCATGTACTAGGAACATAAACATATCTGCATGAATAAATGTCTGAATGCAAGAGCTAATGACAAGTGAAGAATGAAAAAGTTGAATATGCAAGAAAAGCATCACTAACTTACATCTAAAAAACTATTCTGAGACAAAGTATAAAGAGTTTATGCCTTGGGCAAATGATCTTAAGAGCTAGTTCTCAAGAGAAGACATACAAATAACCAACAGGTATATGAAGAAATCTTCAACATAACTAACAATCTGAGAAATGCAAATTAAACCACAATGAAATACCACCTCACACCTGTTATAATGGCTGCTATAAAAAATATAAAAATGTATACAAAATATAAAAGATGAATGTTGGTTTGTCCTCACCACAACTCACGTTGAGGCTTGGCCCCCAGTGTGGCAATGTTGGGAGGTGGTGACTTTAAGATGATTAAGTCTTTAAGAGGAATTAGTATCTTTTTCTGAAGACTGGCTTAATTCTAGCAGGAATAGATTAGTCCCCCCAAAATAGGTTGTTATAAAGTAAGGTTGCGTCTTGTGTGTTTTGCCCTTTTGTGAAAGTGCCTAGCTCACCTTCTATTTCTCTGCTATGTTTTGTTTGACTCAGCATGAAGCCCTTACAAGAAGCTACCAGATGCAGTCAGTCATCCAAGCTTAAACTTCCCAGCCTATAGTGTGAAGTCACTATCCTGTCTCACTATAGGATAGTGCACCAAATACACCTCTTTTGTTTATAAATTACCCAGTCTCACGTATTCTGTTATAGCAACACAAATGAACTAAAACAGATACACATAATTTTTATAAAAAATTTAAAGCCCTTTACATTGTTTGTATAGTAGAAAGTCAGCATGTATTTTTACCTCAATGTTTTCTGTTAGTGTTTTCTTTATTTCTTAGGGAATAAAGCCAAATTTAGCAGGGGGATAAAAAAAAAAAAAAGATTTTATTCCTGTCCAAAATTCTCGCAATGGAAAAAAATTAATGCTAAATAACTGTGTGTTTTTAGTTCTAATTATCTGGAAAAATTGTTTTCATTTTCTACCTCACCTTGATACATTACAAATAGCATTTAAGATCAGACCTTTTGAGCAGCCAGACTGATATTATTTTTTATGATGTTATCAAAGGGCTTTTTGAGTAAATGCACAGTTCTATTTTGATAAATTAGAAAGCATTAAAGTACTCTTAAACATATTAACTTTTCTTATTAACCTTTATAAGTTAATTATCCATACATTTCCTTAAAAGTAATATTTCTTTTTTTTCTTTTTTTTTCTTTTTTGAGATGGACTCTAGGTCTATCACCCAGGATGGAGTGCGGTGGCGCAATCTTGGTTCACTGAAACCTCCACCTCCCAGGTTCAAGCGATTCTCCTGCCTCAGTCTCCCCACTGGGACTACAGGCCATGCCACCATGCCCGGCTAATTTTGGTATTTTTAGTAGAGATGGGGTTTCACCATGTTGGCCAGGCTGGTCACGAACTCCTGACCTTAGGTGATCCGCCTGCCTTGGCCTCCCAAAGTGCTGGGATTACAAACCTGAGCCACCATGCCCTGCCTAAAAGTAAGATTTCAATATGGGCTGTATCATAGAATAAAAGCTATTAATATTTAAAAATTAACAACACGTCATGTAACACAGTTTCCTTTTATTCCCCCCAAATGTATCATTTTGAATATTTAAGTGTTACCACTGGTGCAATATTCTGAAACACAATAAACAAGACCCAGCCACCTCTATCTACACACTTTACAATTTCTTGATCTTCAATAACATTTTCTCAGAAATTTTCCTCTCCCAGTTACGATAAATTTTAAAAACCGAGAAAGACCTCAAAAATGGCATCTTTTGAATAATAGTATATATATCGCTGTTTAACAAGTAGCAAAATAATGTAAAATAAAGTTAGGAGAATTCTGAATTCCCCATCAGGGATCATGCAGCAAAACAGTTACCAAAATGGCAGATGATCCAAATTAGCAACATTGAAAAAATATTTTTTCTGTTTCTTATTTTTTTTTCCTAATGCAAAAAAAATGCATTGCTGCAGATTGAATATTTATGTCTTTCTGATATTTATATGTTGAAGTCCTAATCCCCAAATTGATGGACTTCACGGTGAGGACTTGGGGAAGTAACTAGGGTTAGATTAGGTCATGAGGGTGGGTCCCTCACAATGTCCTTATAAAAAGAGGAAGAAATGAGATATCAATCTATCATGCCCATCTTAGCATAGAGCAAGAAGGTAGCCTTCTGCAAACCAGGAAGAAGGCCCTCACTACACACTAAACATGTCAGCACCTTGTTCTTGGACTGCCCTGCCTCCACAACTGTAAAAAATAAATATTTGTTGTTTTAAGTCACCCAGTCAATGATACTTTGTTATAGCAGGCCAAGCACTCTAAGGCATGCATTTTTATTGGAAAGAATTGAAACATACAAATACAAATTAGAAATTATAGTTTTAAAAAAAAGCTCTCACACTCAGGAGATAAAAATGGTTAAAATTAGCTGGTAATCTTCAGTGTTTCTTTCATGTATAAATATACACATGCTTATTATATAATGGGGATCACATTAGACATGTGATTTTAAATGTAAGTACTGTCATTTAATTTACATTTAATTTATCATTACAAAATGACAGAATGTTAATAACATTTCTCTGTCACTTATTTAAGCCCTCTTCTGTTATTGAAAAATTGCATCTCTATGTTTTTCATAATTTTACATAAATATGCATGTTTATAAATATTTATTCACAGTTGATTTTTCCCCTTACACTTTCTTGTAACAGAATTGTTGGATGAGATGATGCCAATATGTGTAAGCCATTTGATACATAGGCAAACTGTCTTACAAAAATGTCTTGCCTCTTTCCATCCCAATCGGCAGTGTTGGAGAACATATTTCTCCCCCTACTTTCTTTAGCACTGAGTATATTATTTAAATGTTGACATCAAAATCAAGTGGTGTTTATCCTAGGAATGCAAAGTTGGTTTATTCATAAGCCAATCAATGTAATTCACCATATTAACAAATTTTCAAAACATATGATCACCTCAGATGCAGAGAAAGCATTTGAAAAAATCCCACATCTATTCATAATAAAAACTCTAAGCAAACTAAGAATCTCACAAAAGGCTCATATGAGACCATATATATGGCATTACAGCTAGAGATTAAAAACTGAATGATTTCCCCTTAAAATAAAAAGTCAGACAAAAATGTCAACTCTAATCACTTTATTCAACATTTAGTTGATGTTCTAAACAGTTCAAAATAACAAGAAAAATTAACAAATGCCATTCAGAGTAGACAGCAAATGCAAAATTGTCTTTATTTACAGACAATATGATTGTCTACATATTGAATCTAAAAAGGAGACATTAAAACTAATTAGAAACTTTAGCAATTTTGTAGGATCAACATAAACACATTAGTCATATTTCTATATACTAGTATTGAATAATTGCAAATCAAAATAAAAGTAATTGTACCATTTGCAATAGCCTAAAAAAAAAAAAGAAAGAAAGAAACAGAAATACTATGGATAAATGTAACAAAAGATGTGCCAGACCTGTGTACTGAAAACTTCAAAACATTGCCAAGAAAGAATGACGAAAACCCAAATAAATGGAGAAGCATTTACAGATTGAAAGACTCAGTATTGTTAAGAGATCAATTCTCCTCCAAGCAACAGAATAATCAAATGTAAAAACAAATGAACTTCAATCCTTAATTCACATTGTGTATAATACATAATTTGAAAGGGATGCTTGACACAAATATTATAGTTTAAAGAAGAAAAACTTCCAGAATAAGATATAAGATATAGGAGAAATATTTATGACCATTGGTATGGTAAAAATTCTTAATCACGATATGAAAAACATGACACATACACAAAGTGAAAAGGCAAGCCACAAACCTAGAGAAATGTTTTTTTAAACATGTGTTTACTGTATATAAAAACCTTTCAATAATCAATAAAAACAACCTGTTTTGTTTTGTTTTTTTTTTAAATAAGAAAATCAAATAGGCACTCTGTCAAAAAGATGTACAGCTAACAAAAAAGCAAAGTGAGTAAGGAAGGGAGAGCAGGAGGGAAGCTGATCAGAAAGGTCACTGGGGACCAAGTACTACAGGACTTGTTAGGCCATCCTAAGGCTTTCAAGTTTATTCTGAGAAATAGAAAAACTTTGGGCCAGGCATGGTGGTTCACGCCTGTAATCCCAGCACTTTGGGAGGCTGACACAGGTGGATCACGAGGTCAGAAGATCAAGACCAGCCAAACCAACATGGTGAAACTTTGTCTCTACTAAAAATACAAAACTAGCTGAGTGTTATGGCGGGTGCCTGTAATCCCAGCTACTTGGGAGGCTGAGGCAGGAGAATCACTTGAACCCTTGGGGGCAGAGGGTTGTGGTGAGCTGAGATCGTGCCACTGCACTCCAGCCTGGGTGACAGAGTGAGACTTGGTCTCAGAAAAAAAAAAAAAAAGAGAAAAGAAAAGAAAAGAATAACTTTGAATCACTGTAGCAGAGGGTGACCAACCTGCTGCAGATTTCTGCTTTGTTAGAAACAGGTTACGCAGGGCAGGGGGAGGAACAGAGGAGCAAGGGTGGAAGTAGGGAGAGCAGTTGGCATTAATGGAATATCAGTAAAAGTTCAGAAATCCCAGAGGGAGCTGACAGTGTACCACACCAGGGTGAAAGATGACTGCATTTTGAACGTATTTAGAAGATCTGTGCAGATGGGCTGCATGTGGATTAATGTGGAATGTGGATAAAGTGAAAAGTCAAGATTGAAGACAAGATTTTGAGCCTGGGGAATTGAAAGCTGGAATTAGCATAAAAATGTGTTAATGACTGAGATCAAGGGTTTAGGAGGGAGGATCAGTTTCGTTTTGAACATCCGAAGTTTTAGGTATTTATAGATATTGAGCTGAATATGCCAAGTAAGCAGTTGGATATACAAGCCTGAAATTTGTGAAAGACTGGGTTAGTAAAATAAATATGTTAATCAATATCGTATTGATGTATTTAAAGGTGTAAGTCTGAATGATAACCCCAAGATAGCAAAGAGTACGTTAGTGGTTTTCAACTGAAGGCAATTGATTTTCCCCAGGGGACAGCTGGCAAAGTCTGAAGACATTTTTGGTTGTCATGGTTGGGGAATGAATTACTAGTGGCATCTAATAGGTAGAGGCTATTAGAGACCAGAGACAATGCCGAACATCCTACAATGCACAGGATAGGCCCACATATAAAGAATTGTCTTACCTAAAATGTCAGTAGGGCCGTGGTTTAGAAAACCTGGTTCCAAGGGTTTCTAAGAGTAGAGAACAGAACCAAAGACTGAGCTCTCAGGTCCACCAATATTAAAGATGGCGGAGAGAAGGGGAGAAATTAACAATGGAAGTGAGGTAGGATGACCAGTGAGAAAGAATCACAACCAAGAGAATGTGGAATCCGTGTAGCCACGAGAAGAACTGTACCAAACAACAGGAAAAAATAAAAAGTGTCAAATGCTGCTGCTAGATCAAATAAAATGATACCAAAGTAATGACCACTGGGCTTAGCAATGCAGAGGTCACTGGTGACATTAAAGAAGTCTGGGTAGCGCAGTGTGAGGTGAAAGTGGCTTCTGAATGTTCGCCAACATATGATACATTTTCTAATCTAGTTATTGCCAACTTTTGAATTCAAAATTAAACTAAAAATCATATATGGCTATAACCATGGCATAGTTAATCAACTACTTTCAGACATCCTAATCAAATAGGTAATTTTATTTTATTTTTTAATTTTTTTTATTTTTTATTTTTTTCTGAGATGGAGTTTCGCTCTTGTTGCCCAGGCTGGGGTTCAATGGTGCGATTTCAGTTAATGGCAACCTCCGCCTCCCGGGTTCGAGCGATTCTCATGGCTCAGCCTCCCAAGTAGCTGGGATTACAGGCATGCGCTACCATGCCCGGCTAGTTTTGTATTTTTAGTAGAGACGAGGTTTTTCCACGTTGGTCAGGCTGGTCTCCAACTCTCGATCTCAGGTGATCTGCCCACCTTGGCCTCCCAAAGTGCTGGTATTACAGGCGTGAGCCATTGCGCCCAGCCTCAAACAAGTAATTTTAAGTGGGATGACTTTTCCCTGCTTTATTCATCCCATTCTCCAATTTACAACTTGTTAAATCACCTGAAATAAAATTAACGTCTACCCAAAGACACAGGGCTTTTTACTCAGATGAAGAGTATTTTTCAAATAATTCTTTTGATACAAATTTTTTTCATCTTCAAACTTAAAAAAAGACAATCTCAAATAAAATTATATTACATTTTGAATAGATGAACACTAAACTTTTTAACTATCAGGACTGTCCATTTTATATTCTTACTTTTAGTGGCTTAAATAAACCCATTTTCTTTTATGGCAGTACATGTTCCTCACCTCTGTTCACAGAGTTTCTAATCTGTCTCTGATTTAATATGTCTCATAGTTTCTAATATATTTCTGTTTTAAAGCACTTTTTAAAAATTATATCCACACTACAGACTACAACTTGTCCATCCAGGAAGACGTTATCTAAATACATTTTATGATTATAAATTCTCTTTCGGGACCTTTATACTAACCGTCCCTCATTGGTAAGAAATCATATTTGAGAAAAATGTGAGAAAGCTAGCATTTGAGTTGATGGAATTAATCACTGACATACAGACATGCTAATTATTGACTTTAGCAGAACTTTCAACATGAATACTTTAATGATTTTCTGAAGGGGAAAATGTTGTTTATATATTTTCTGATTAAAAAAAAATAGCTGGGTGCAGTGGCTCACACCTATAATCCCAGCACTTTGGGAGGCCATGGCGGGCGGATCACTTGAGATCAGGAGTTTGAGACTAGCCTGGCCAACATGGTGAAACCCCATCTCTACTAAAAAAAGCATATATATATAGAGAGAGAGAGATAGATAGATATACACAAAAATTAGCCGGACTTGGTGGCGTGTTCCTATAATCCCAGCTACTCCGGAGTCTGAGGCACAAGAATCACTTGAACCCAGGAGAAGGAGGTTGCAGTAAGCCGAGGTTGTTCCACTGCACTCCAGCCTGAGCGACAGAGTGAGACTCCATCTCCAAATAAATAAATAAATAAATAAATAAATAAATAAATAAATAAAATTAAAGTTAAAAACTATTTTTTAAAATTTAGGTAAAACTCTCTTTTGTCAGTTTCTAGATACTTGTGTATCTTCATTGGACTCAGTGGGGACAAAAGTGTTACCTCACCAATTGCATATAATTTCCTTTTATCTTTAAATTTTGTCTTCAAATTGTATTTATTTATTTATTTATTGAGACAAGAGTTTCGCTCTTGCTGCCCAGGTTGGAGTGCAATGGAGCGATTTCAGCTCACTGCAACCTCTGCCTCCCACGTTCAAGTGATTCTCTTGTCTCAGCCTTCTGAGTAGCTGGGATTACAGGTGCCTACCACTACGTTTGGCTAATTTTTGGTATTTTTAGTAGAGATGGGGTTTCACCATGTTGGCCAGGGTGGTCTTGAACTCTTGACCTCAGGTGATCTGAAATTGTATATTTATAATTCAAGTTTTTTTTCCCCTAAAATCAATGCCACAAACAGAATAAATATTAGGAAAAAAAAAACTTTCGTTTTTCTTAATGAGAAAAACGTTAAGACATATTACCTTTTACTTATTTTATCTGTGTGATACTTTCCTTAAAAAAGGCATCTGTCTTGGAGATAAACATAATTAATTTTAACCCATAACCCTGAAACTTAATAATTATAGGAACTAGAGTTGATTCCTTTATTTATCTGTGCTGCAGTTTTCTCACACATAAAATGAGGAAAATACACCTATTTCATAGGGCTGGTAAAAAGGAAAATACTGAACTAACTTTAGGCTAAAAGTTTCATAAATTAGGTACACAAAATTAAGACCTATTGATTTGGTTTGGCTCTGTGTCCCCCTCCAAATCTCATCTCGAATTGTAATCCCCATGTGTCAAGCGAGGGACTTGGTGGAAGGTGATTGGATCATGGGGGCAGTTTCCCCATGCTGTTCTCATGGTAGTGAGTTCTCAAGGGATCTGATGGTTTTATAAGGGGTGGTCTCTCCTGCTCTTCTCTCTCTTTCCTGGTGCCCTGTGAAGAAGAAGGTCCTTGCTTCCCTTCACCTTCCACCATGATTGTAAGTTTCCTGAGGCCTCCCCCACCATGCGAAACTGTGAGTCAATTAAACCTCTTTCTTTTATAAATGGGCCAGTCTCAGGTATTTATTTAAAGCAAGGTGAAAATGGACTAATCCACCTACCGTTCACTTTTGAATGAGAAAACACAGCTTGGAAAGTAGAGGGTTTCTCTTTTCTGTTACTCAACTGAAGTATATGGCTGCTGCCACTGGATGGCAACCAAAGACACAGAAAGACCTGGAATGCCTGAGAAACAGCCGAAAGAGCTTCAGCATTTCAAAAGGAATTCTAAAACATCAGAGTAAAAACAAAATGCATTCAGCAGGTAAAAATATATATAATTACCGTCTGTGAATTAAGTGGCAATTGTTTAACTAAAATATATTATCCTTCAACAAGTCATATTTTAATATGTTTTGAGAAAAAAATATCTAAAGTAGTGATGGTCTCGTTCTCATTCTTCAGGACTAGCTCAGAGTATAATAAATGTTTAAATGTTCAGCTTCCAAGGTGTTTCTTTGATGGAATCTTCATTTAAAGAAAGGAGAGGTGAGAAACAGTGGAAACTTATTGTTTATAGCAGATTACTGAAGTGAGGTTGCCAAGATTAAAAGTCAGAAGCTTTGGAAATAGGTAGAATTAATTTTACCCTACAGACTTTAAACTTAAGAATGCACTCGAGTGGATTCTACTAATCAGTGCTTCCTCATAAACAAAATGAGGAAGATATGCCTATTTCATGTGATTGGTAAAAGGGACAAAATGAACTAATTTAGGCAGAGGTGTCGATTGTTAGGCTTAGTATATAGAAGACACAAAGCAAATGGTAGCTATCACTTATTCTGTGGTAAAAATGCTTATGTTTTGTTTATATTTGACTGGATCAAAAGTGAAATGATCCACATATGATCTTTTACTTATTACATCTGTTTGATGCTGTCCTGAAGAATATCTTTTAAATAAAAGGTTAGATTTGCTAGTCAGTATTGAACTAAATCAGTACATCTTTTCTATAAAATGCGACAGCACCTAACCATTCTCAGTACAGCATATGCACTGTCGTAAGTATAGCATGTGTTTTGTTGAGTTAACTTTTTAGGTACAGTTCTTTTAAACTGGAGGCCATTGTTGGACAAGCAAATGAAACTTCAAAATGGCAACAGGATAAGGATACATTCTTATGTGAGGCAGTGGCAGATCAAGCTGAACAACAAAGTCATCCCAACAATGACTACGGAAATGAAACCCTCACTCTGCCTTTATTAAGCTTGTAGGCCACAGTAAGTCAGCTGGAGAGAAAAAGAAAAGGTTATACAGCCTCAAATAATAGAGAATGCCCTCTCCCATTTATCCATACTTCACTTTTCCTTCGCTTTTCTTCCTATACTCTTCTCTTGCAACTTCAAAACTGTGATTCTTGCTTTAAATGTGGGAATAGTAGATTACAGGGAGTGGGGGGCTACATGTGAACTAAGAATAAGAAGGCTTCTATGTTTCTTTCATCAAGAAAAATAGCTATTATGTTTTTCCAACACTCATTCTACTTGTGGCATTGACCTTGAACAAAGTTGAATTATAAACATACTACATTTGGAGGATAAAATTAAACAATGAAATTATATGCAAGTGTTCAAATAAAAATTTTACTACAAAAGAAATGTTTGATTGACTTACTGTTGTTCAACCCCAGAGCTGAACTTTACTAGAAACATCCCTAAATAGCAATTATGATACTTTAACAAATCTCCACATTATATACTGACTTCAAGTTTCCAAACAATCTGTTGAGGAAACAATGATATATAATTGTTTCTGAAACAAGAAGCTTAAAGCTCATAGAAGGGTAGAGGTAATAGAAATGTAAAAGAAAGCAAGAAAGGAAGGGAGAGTGAGGAAGGAGGAAGGAGAGAAATTTTTAAAAAATATAATAAAAGTTCAAAAATGTAAGAACATACAAGATAATGAGTACATGAGGAATCTGGGGAAATTCTCTGAGAAATGTACTTGTAAGGTAGGTGCTAAATGAGAAATAGGATATCTTTAAGATAGACAAGAGTGTAAAGAACATTCCTGACAAAGGGAAGGAGAAAGCTCACAAAGTCATGGGGCTGGAAGGCAAACGATATATATAAGGAATTATAAAATCACTCACTGCGTAACAATGTTTTGGTCAACAAGGAACTGCTTATAGACAGTGGTCCCATAAGATTACAATAGAGCTGAAAAATTCCTATAGCCTAGTCACACGGTAGCCTTTATAATATCATAGTGCAATGTTACTCACATGTTTGGTGTTTGTTGTGACGCTGGTATACACAAACCTACTGTGCTGCCAGACATCTAGAAATATAACACATTCAATTATATACAGTATATGATACTGATAATAAACAGCTATGTTACTGGTTTATGTATTTACTAAACTATACATTTAACCTTTATTTTAGAGTAGACTCCTTCTGCTTATTTTTTTTAAGTTAACTATAAAATCACCTCAGACAGGTCCTTAAGGAGGTATTCCAGAAAAAGACATTGTTATCATAGGAGATGACAGAGTCTTATGTGTTACTTTTCCTGCAGACTTTCCCATGGGACAACATGTGGAGGCGGAAAATAGTGATCATTCTGACCCTGTAGGCCTAGGCTAATATGTATGTTTGTGTCTTTGTTTTTAATTACAATTTTTAAAAGTAAAAAAATAGCTAGGCGCGGTGCCTCACTCCTGTAATCCCAGCCCTTTGGGAGGTCGAGTTAGGCAGACCACTTGAGCCCAGGAGGCTGAGACCAGCCTGTGCAACATGGCGAAACTCCGCTTCTACAAAAAATACAAACATTAGCTGGTTGTGGTGGTATGCGCCTATTATCCCAGCTAGTCAGGAGGTTGAGGTGGGAAGATCACCTGAGCTGGGGCAGCCGATGTTGCAGTGAGCCAAGATTGCGCCACTGCACTCCAGTCTGGGCAACAACATGAGACCCTGTTTCAAAACAAAAGGAAAAAAAAAAAAGAAAAAAGAAAAATGTTTATGACTAAGAATACAGAAAAAATATTGTTGTACAGTTCTACAATGTGTTTGTGTTTTATGCTAAGTGTTATTACAAAAGAGTCAAAAAGTTTTAAAAAAGGAAAAGTATAAGGTAAAAAAGTGATAGTGAGCTAAGTTTAACTCATTATTGAAGAAAGAATTCATTATAAATTTAGTATAGCCTAAGTGCACAGTATTTATAACATCTGCAGTAGTGTATAGTAATGTCCTAGACCTTCACATTCACTGGACTCACCCAGAGCAACTTGCAATCCTACAAGCTCCACGCTATACAGGAACACTATTTTTTAGCTTTTATGCTGTATTTTTACTGTGACTTTTACGACTAGATACACAAATACTTAACATTATGTTACAATTGCCTACACCATTCAGTGCAGTCACGTGCTGCACAGATTTGTAGCCTAGTGGCAATAGGCTTAGCCCAGGAGCATACAGTCTAGGTGTGTGGTAGGCTATATCATCTAAGCTTGCATAGATACACTCTATGATATTCCACAATGACAAAATCACCTTACAATGCATTTCTTAGAATTATCTTCATCATTTAGTGATGCATGACCATAATTAGTTATGTGAGGAATTGAGAATAAAGTATACACAGCAAATGAAAATGGACAAGGGTCAAGGTTGGAGACACACGTAGGTAGATGCTAGACCTTTCAGGGCATTGGAAGTCAAGCGCAGAAGCTTGAAGTTGATCTGGAAGGCCACAGGGAGCCACTTGAGAATTTTAAGCAGAGTAGTTTAATGACTGTGTTGATATTTGTGCACAACCACTGTATAAGTTATACCAGGATGGAGCAGAGAACTAAATGGGTGGCGAGGAGCCCAGAGACAGATGAGATTCCAGTCTCATACAGAAAGAATGGAGATGGAAGGAGGAGGAAAAGCCCTGGAAATTATTTGTCAGGACATGAAACTTACAACCACTGAATCTGAAAGTGAAGAAGACAGAGACAAATTCCAGAATCTTCGGTTTGAATACTCAGTTTCACTGTTGCTGGTATACTCCCTTCAACTGGCTACTCAGCTGAAAGTTTTATAATAAAAACACTAACTGAACTCCTGAAGATTTTGCTCTAGTTTGTCCTGCATGATGTTGAAATGGGAACAAAGGTCTAAATTTGGTCACCTATTAAGTTTTTTTCATAGTCAAGGCACATTTTCTTCTTTCAAGAATTCTGAAAATTCTTTCTGAAAATTTTACTTATAGGAGTTTGTGGACTGTGCTGGAAAGAGGTGTGTATTTGAAAGGATGCTTTTAGCCATCCCTAGAATTTGAAGAGCACTTAGACAAGTTTTATGAGGGTGAGCTTCCGGAAGTGCTGTGAGGGGCAGAGGTGACCTGACTTTCTGAGGTGCTCAAGAAAGGGAGACTATTGTGGTGCCAAGCGTATCCTCTGAACTCCCAGCAGCTAAACATATGCCACTGCAAGATGTCACTATGAAGAGGAAGTCATCTGACCATATTCTGAAACTGTTTTGAAGAAAATGGGATTTTAGGAAGTATTTTTAGGTAAGGAAAACTCAGAATGTTGAAAAAAAGAAAATAGCATGAAGTGTAGGTTCAGGGATTAAATGAAAAAAAAAATCGGGTTTTCAGATTCCTGTCTAAGGTCTGAACTTACTCAAAATCAAGTTCCATCTTTACATCAAGGAAATTTTAAAATTTAAAATACAAGAAATTTTGTATAGAGCCTGGAAATTTAAGAAATCTATTAACAACTTTGCAACGCCTTCATGGAACATACTCTCATCTCTATATATTTATGTAATGAGTCAATAGAATTAGTTCTGCAGCTGGGCACTGCTATTTTATAATCTTCTGTCATTTCCACATAGGGTGGATTTACATTTTCAGGTGATTTCACATTAAATAGCTCTAATAAACCCATATAGGAAAATGAAGGAGTTAACTACATTTTGCTTCAGATAACACTCTCAAAGCATAATAGTATAACTAAGAACAGAAGCAGATAACTACCTTTTTCCTACAACAAATATTAGTTCAAAAAACAGAAAGAAATCAACAAAGAATACAAGAAAAAAGTATAGAAGCAACAATTTTGTTCTAAATAACAAATTCCACTTTCATTGAATGCTACATAAGAACAGGGAACATACCTCTTACATGAAAATGACAAATAATAAACATGTCTGTATTCAATATTATCCAGCAAATAAAGCAATGTTGGTGGGGGAGGAGGAAGAAAGGAAATCTCTAACATGAGAAAGGAAAGGATTTGATTGTTTATAGGATAATAAATTATGCACAGACGTTAGGGTTAAAGGTTAGCAGGAAGGGCATTAAAAGCATTTTTATTAGGCAGTTACACATTATAAGGTTAAAGCAGGTGTATGTTGGCAGGAGCTAAAAGAGCTTTTGAAGGATTATGGAGAGGGATTTAATTATTTTCTGATGGTTGCATGATGGTTAGTACCGGATTGAAATTCGAACAGTAAATTAGACTTCAACACTGTCTTATTACTCATGTGAGCCACACCACTTACATTTGAAAAATATTCATAGTTATAGTGTACACAGTGACTGTGCTGTTTCTTGGATGAAAAAATACACTAGTCGTTTTCACGTCCATTCATTCAGTTGCTCATCACGGGCACAGGTAATTTATTAGGGACTGGCCCTAGAGCATCACAATGGAAATAATATGAACTCTGGCAGTAGATTTCCAGTTTTTGCTCTGCAAGTTGCTGCTGATAGGATCTTGAGTTACTGAAATAATGTCTCCAATCTTTAGTTTTTTATTTCTGGAAATAGCGACAATAATGACACCTCTTTAATAGAGTTGCTAAGAGGAGATAATACGAAGTACTTAGCTGTGGCCAGTCTTCAAGTAATTAGCAATCTCTCTACTCTAATTAACTAGACATAATCCTAATATTGATGGATAAGCTGTCTATTCTGACCCTATAAGGTTGTATAAACAAACAAAGCCACATTAACTTAATTTCCACCTTTATAATCACAGCCTGCAAAACCTAGATCTCAGGTCTCTAAAGAACCCTTGAAATGGAGTGTTTCTGAGAATCCCTAGAATGTCCCTCAGAAGGGTGCTTCTACCAAGGGAGGTACCAAGCCACTGCACCAACAGTGCTGCTGCACCCACAATTGTGGTCTCATCCAGGGACCACCATCTCAGCTGTCTCGGGTCCATCATTAATGATCTTCCAGGTGCTGTCATGTATATATGAATGCCCAGACATCCAAAAACTTTCTGGTGTGAGGCAACATGTGGAAGTGCCCCTGATTCCCATATTTCTACTGACCAGATACAATGGGGACTAAGATGGGAAAGAAATTTTAGTGGCAGACACAAGGATGCACTTGAAATTGGACTCTTTTGTACCCATAACACTCATGGTGCCTGGTCTTTCTAACGCGTGGATGATTTTTCCCACAAGTAGAGTTCTAGCCACCTAAGTTCTCAGTTTCACTTAGCCAGATATAGCTGACTCTCACTTAGATGAAACCTGGGACACTCACTCATGGAATAATCTAGTAAAAGAGACAGACATCGAAACAACTGATTAAATTATGTCTTAGATAAATGCTATCACAGGGGCATACACCAAGGGAAAGGGATGCCAGAGAAAGAAATGGTCTGTTTACCAAGTCTTATAGAGAAGTAACATTTACTTTTGATTTTGAAAGATTGGGAAGAGAAAACTCCAACTGAAATGCCTGCCCCAAATCATAGAGAGATGAAAGTGCATTTTGTATGCCTGGATGTGTTCCCATGTGTTGGAAAGTGGAAAAAAGAGAAATATAGAGGTACAGAGAGAAGGCACAGTGAAGGGACTTGTACACAACAAAATTGCATTGCTGATTTTTTAAATAACAATTGTCTATGTGCAGAATTAGGTTGCAAAGGGGTAGCAGATCAATAGGTTAGGAGTCTGTTAGGCGTCTGTTTCCAGAGCGGGGAAAAACGAGGCCCAAGTGCAGTAGAAATGGTGGTAATATGGAGATACTAGCCCAAGAAATAGAGGAGTAATACAACTGCAATTATTGCAAATATCACATATATTATGTAGACTAAAACACAGGTAAGAGTCTGGATTTTTCATAACTTTTGGTCATTAAACAAATGTAGATGTAACTTTGCTTACGATGTTTTTAGCTCCCACCTCCTGACAACCTTTAAACCCTGTCCCATCCTCATATCACTCTGTTCTTTAACCAGAACTCCTTTCTTGCCTATGTGCTGGTGTTTTCTTGGTATGTGATACGCTCTCCTCTCTTACTCGTTTCACCTAGATAGCTCCTACTTACCCTGCATGTCTCTAAAAACCATGTTGTTAAATTAGGTTCCCTAGAAGTAGATGCTTGGTCAAGAGATTTACTGGAGGTAGTGCTCTCAGTAAACAGGAGTGAGGCAGGCAAAAGAAAGCAGGAGATAAAAGTTATGCAGAAAGGCTGTCTGGGCTGGAGTCTAGCCTCCTCTGATCCCACCAGGAAGCAATGAAACACAAATTGCAGCACAGAGTTGATTTCACCTTCAGGCTAGTAGACCCATCTTCTGAACCTCAGTCATTGACTGATAACTAGGGTGTAGGGAGGAGGTCTGAGGAGCAGAGCACGGACTTTGGGCCAGGTGGCAATTCTGTGAAAAAGGCACTGTCGCCAACACTTCCAGCAGTAGGGGGATGGGTGAGCTGCAGGTCAAGGGAAGAGTGGAGATGGGAATATTCACTATAATTCCTTACTGACTGATTTCCGGCTGCTTCTCCAATATACTCCTGTAGCACCCTGCCCTGCACTAGCCTGTCCTTCATAGGCTATCACAGGTGCTATAATCTCTAAGGCAGCAGAAATTACTGCTATGTATTTTTAATGTGGTAGCTCAGAGCCTCACACACAGTAGGCACCCAATAAAGATCAGTTAATGATGAACAGAAAAAGCTAAAATCACATAGAAATTCTTCAGTAGGGAATTTCTTTTGAAGCAGCTTACACTCTTCAAGATGTCAAGTTATTTGTACTCATTTGTATGCAGTTAAAAATCATCTGCTTCATAACAATGGGCAAGAGACAGAAAGAGTCTTGATATTCACATTCTTTTAGTAAGCATCCTCTGCACAGGTGTGATTTCTCTCTATACTGTACCTCCTGTAAATTGCTCTTCAGTTTATTTTGAATTAAAATTTAAACATTTGTTTACTTGGTGAAATCTTCAGGAAGCTGAACAGTTTGTCATCCTGGCTGTTACAAAACTTTTAGAGAGAAAAGCAATGCATTTGCAAGTAAAATGAACAGGAAATTGCTAATTAGGAATCCCAAAACAACCATGTGTTTTCCCAGGAATAGCATTAAGAACTTTTTAAGATAATAGTAAAAATAATAATAAAGTTTGTTGGTGAATAGCTCCCAAAAGACACATATGAGAAAGCATGATAAATACGTCATTATATAGACTAATGGATCAGGTTTGTGTATGCGTCTTGAGGCTTTCTGTTGACTTGGATGGAGTCCCAAAGAGAAGCTGACTTGCATGTCTGCATGAATAAATTCCTAATTAGCTGCTTAGTCCTCAGGCTTTTACATTCTACAAATAGCTTGATCTATCGGTCCGGACTAGAAAAGAACTTTTGGTCAAATAATATTTTTAAATCGTAGAACCAGATCATGTTGAAATTATCAAATTCAAAACATGGAGAAATCTTTAACCAAAATATCTGCACTAAAAATTGTATATAAAAATTCAACCTTCATTAGCGATGGTATTTATTTCTAATTCACGTCTTTCAAATGAAATAATATTATCATTAATAAACCATGAATTTTCCTTCCAGATTGTTTTTCTGGAGATGCTAGACTAAGAACAGATATGACTGATATTCACCTTATGTCTACTTTCAGTTACTCAGCAGTCTATTATCATCAGTATTTAAAAATCCAAAAATAGCCATTATTATGCAAAACTCTCTATATTGTATCATATATATTTGTATGAAAGAGCAGTGATTTTTTTTTTTTTTTTTTGAGACGGAGTCTCGCTCTGTCACCCAGGCTGGAGTGCAGTGGCCGGATCTCTGCTCGCTGCAAGCTCCGCCTCCCGGGTTTACGCCATTCTCCTGGCTCAGCCTCCCGAGTAGCTGGGACTACAGGCGCTCGCCACCTCGCCCGGCTAGTTTTTTGTACTTTTTTTAGTAGAGACGGGGTTTCACCGTGTTAGCCAGGATGGTCTCGATCTCCTGACCTTGTGATCCGCCCGTCTCGGCCTCCCAAAGTGCTGGGATTACAGGCTTGAGCCACCGCGCCCGGCCAAGAGCAGTGATTTTTAAAACGCTGTACCTCCTGAGCAATGTTACAGATCCGAATGTGGCTTAAATAATTAATTTCCATCGGTGATACTAAATATCTAAGGAGGATGTGATCAATGCTTTTCTTCCAGAAATACACAATACTTAAAATTCTGTCTGTGTTAAAGACTTCATCCATCTGAAATGCAAAATTCATTATGTAGAAGGTGCTCTGTACATCAAGACGGCATCCCATTAGATACCAAATCTGCTCTAAAATAGTCAAACAAGAATCTCACATCATTTCTACAGTAAGATTAGTCATATCATGGAATCCAAACTTCCTTGCAATACAAATGTGTTCTTCCCTATTTTTTTAATAGTCTAATACCTTAGAAAAAAATTATTACCCAAAAAAGTAATTGTGATGGCCAAAGGCAGTAGTTCTCAAACTTAAGCGCTCATTAGAATCATCTGGAGAGCTCCTTAAAACATAGAATCTGGGACACTACTCTCAGGGTAGTGCACTGGCATTTCAATTGGTCCAAAGTAAGATATCATATCTTTCTGTATTTTGTACAAATATATGATACTTCTATTATACCATTTTAATGAATCATTATATTTTTAATTTTTTCCTTTTTCGGAAAACAACTAAAAGCAGTTGGTAAAAAAAATTATAAAAGCACCTAGAAATATAATCAATTGCGCGGTGGCTCAAGCCTGTAATCCCAGCACTTTGGGAGGCCGAGACTGGGGGATCACGAGGTCAGGAGATCCAGACCATCCTGGCTAACACGGTGAAACCCCGTCTCTACTAAAAAATACAAAAAACTAGCCGGGAGCGGTGGCGGGCGCCTGTAGTCCCAGCTACTCGGGAGGCTGAGGCAGGAGAATGGCGTGAACCTGGGAGGCGGAGCTTGCAGTGAGCTGAGATCCGGCCACTACACTCCAGCCTGGGCGACAGAGCGAGACTCCGTCTCAAAAAAAAAAAAAAAAAAAAAAAAAAAGAAATAAAATCAATCAACTTTTCCTCCTACACATGTCCTTTACCCCTCCTCTTCTTCTGTAGCATTTTCATATCACTAGCTATAAGGCTACCTCCTTCTTTATAAAAATCAAAATTATATTCTTTATTTTAATCTGCCATAACCATTTAATTATTTCCTTATTAATGGAGATTTTGGTTGTCATGCCTTGTGTTAGTATAAAATATGTGCAATTCATGCTCTTTTGTTTACATATGTTATTATACCTGAGAATGAAGTCTTACATTAGAAATAGATGATTCAGAGATCATATGTATTTGCAATATTGACACATGTTGCCCAGTTGCCCTTCAAAGATGCAAGAATAGCTTTCCCTCCATTGGGATGTTGAAATACCTTTTTCTCTACATGCTGGTGATTGCTATGAATTATCAAATTTAATGATCTTTCCAAATATAAGTGAAAAAATGGTTATTTGATTTTTAATTTGATTTGTATTTATTTGATTTTTAACATTGAGGGTGAGAATTTTGTTTCTTTGTTTAAAAGTCACTGATATGTTCTGTAAACTATCTATTCATGCACTTTGCCTACTTTTCTATTAGATTTTTGGCATTTTTCTAATTCAGCTGAGGAAGTATTCATTCATTTAGTGGAGGGGTGATCTTTTGTGAGAAAAGTTGCATATGCTTTATTTTCAGTGTGGTTATGTGTTTGTAGCTTCTTTATGGTATCCATTTTTCTGCAAAGAAGATTTATATTTTCCAGATAACAAAAACATGACAGACTTTCATTCACTACGAATAATAACTTTTTATTCTTTAGAGGTATGTTTCTGGTTTTGTTCTCTTTTTTATTCTCCCTCTCATGTATACCACATACGAATTGGCCAATTTGAAATAAGATGTTGGTTTTCCCTCAAACTTTATATTCACCATTACCCTCCATAAAGCATCCAAATTATACAAATCTTTGCTCATGTGAAATAAAAAATATGTACACACACACACACTCTCTCTCTCTCTCTCTCTCCCCCCAATCTTTGAACCAGAGCTCCTAAAGCCCTTATAAATAGTGGTGACTGGGATAATTTTCAGTTCTAATATTTGGTCTTTGACCCCATTTCCTGACACATAGTGTCTAAGACCTTTGTAATTTCCTGAGTGATAGGAGTGAGCATCTAACACATTCCTCCTAAATCCTCTGGAATTTCCTGGGTGATAGGAGCATCTTTTTTTCTAATGAGGTAATTCCTGATGGCTTCTTGGATGGGGGCTGCTCACCAGAAAAACGAAACCATGATTAGAAGCTTGGAACTTTCAGGTTGCTTTTCCATTCTCCAGAGAGGAGAAGGGCCGGCAATGGAGTTAATCAGTTGATGATTGATTTATACATTTATACTCAATGACTGATTGATCATGTCTACATGATGAAGCCTGAATAAAAATCCCAAAAGCAGGCTGTTCTGAGAGTTACCAGGTTGCTGAACATATGAAAGTGCTGGGAGGATGGCATGCCCAGAGAGGACTTGGAAGCTCCACATTCCTTCTTCCATTTCCTGCCCAATGTATTTATTCCCTTTGGCTATTCATGAATTGCATCCTTTATAATAAGAGAGTAAACACAGGCAAAGGGTTTCTCTGAGTCCTGTGAGCCCTTCTAGCAAATGACAAAACCCAAGAAGGGACTCATGAGAATCTTCAATTTGTAGCCAACTCATATGGAAGTTGTGCATAATCTGGGGACCTACCACTTGTGATTGGCATCTAAAGTGGGATGCACCTTGTGGGACTAAGCCCTTAACATGTGAGGTCTGTGGTAACTCAGGTTAGAGTGGTAATTCAGTTGAATGATACAACATACAGTTGTTGTTCAAATAGAACTGGACGATTGCTTGGTGTGGGAGAAATTCCCACACTTCTGGTCACAAAAATGTTCTGTGTTGAGTGTGAATACAGAGGAAAACAAATTCCCCCTACACTCAGTCTTATAGGTGGAAACCACCAATGACTTCTCAAAGCACATAGAAAAAATCCAAGCTTCTTCCTGGACTTATTTAACCTGACACTTGCCCAAGCTACAGTCTCATTCCAGACAATCCTCCAGCATCATCTGCATCACCCTGAGCCACAAACGCTGATTTCCCTTCTGTTCCTTAGACACATGAAGCATGGTATTCTCTCTACTTGGAAAATTCAGATCTTTCCACATATTCAGCCTAAATGTGATTTCTCCAGATAAGGTTTTCCTGGATACTCAATCTAACATATCCTTAACCCAAGTTCTATGACATCAACTCCATGAGAGCACAGGTTTGCCATCTCATTCCTCACCTAAAATGCTACCTGTGATAATTAATTTTATATGGCAACTTGGCTAGGCTGTAGTACCCAGTGGGTTTGGTCAAATACCAGTCTACATGTTGCTGTGAAGGTAATTTTTAGATGTTATTAATATTTAAACCAGTAGACTTGGAGTAAAGCATCTTTGCCTCCATAATGTTGGCGGTCCTCATTCGATCAACTGAAAGCCTTAGGAGACACTAAGGTCCCCAGAAGAGGATGGAATTCTACCTTCAGACCACCTTTGGACTCAAGACTGCAACTTCTGGCAGGTTCCTTGCAGAATTTCAAGCCTAGAAGCATTCTCTGTAGATTTTGGACGTACCAGTGGCCACAATCACATGAGCCAATTCCTGAAAATAAGTTACTTTCAGAGAGAGAAAGAGAGAGAGCAAGATTGGTTTTGTTTTCGTTTTCTGGACAACAATGACTAATACACTACTACATGCAGTCACATAGTAAGCCCTCTGACTGCAGGTGTGATGTTTATGCTGTGGCTCTCTCTACCCTACAGAGCATGAGTACTTACCTCTGCAGAAGCATGTATTCTAATTTGAGGTGCATGATTTCATAGTAGATGGCAATGACTCAATTCCAAACCAATGTACAACACATTTTTTAGTAAATAGCAATACTTGTTATATTTAAATATACACTGCTTGTTAAAAACATGATATTTTTATTTGGTACCAAATAATTTAACCATATTTATTCTAAAGTGTTGTTGATTTAATGATCTAATATAACGAAAAGGTCTAGATTCTTTCTAGAATAATTCAAAAATGAACATTTCACACCTATAATTATACTTTTCATTTTACTGAATATTTCATTTCTTCATGACTACTCTGAAGTAAGAAAATAATTTTATTTCTTTATTTTCCTGAAGAAGTAGATGCATGTGAATTATTTGCATGTGTGTGTTTAGACAACTTACTTTCAGAGTTTGATCTTTAATCAGTTTTATACATAATTGCAGCCACAAAAAATTATATTAATCCTGTAAGCCAAAATGTGGCATTAATGTAAAAATAATTTCAAATCAAATTTTGTAAAAGTTTTTTCAATAATATCTAACAAATTTCCTTTATTTGTTTTGAAAATACATCAGAAAAGAAGGATTTGGATGGTTGGACAATAAAATGTGCTATCTGATGAGCTATTCCGATAAATTCAATTAGACTACACTATAGTCTATTTGAAGAAAAATATATTATGAACAGGTGACTGTTCTTTTTCAATCTCCCTTCTAGCATTTTACTTTAAAACATAATAAATCATTCAACAATGAATTGATATTCTATGAAATGGAAATACCGGAACTAGACTAATAAACAGTATTTTCCATTTTTGTAGTTTAGCAAACTTACATCCATTTTACTGAAAAGGGAATAGCTTTTCAGGTGTAACCTCAGTATGAAAACGAAGGATGAGTAAGAAACTACTCTGGTTAAAGTAAGAACAGGCATCCTGGCACCCTTGAAGACTGCTGCTGTTTTGCAATTACACAATCTGGAAGTCACAAGTCTATAGAACTGTGATGAAATCTGTACTCCCAAAGAGATAACAACTTCTGTGCCAAACAGATGGGAAAAGGTCCTTTAGGTTTCCACTTCAGTGAACTTTTATCTTCTATCTTTTATCTTTTTATCTTCCTCTATTCAACCTCTGGACGCATGTAACAAGTTAAAAATAGTATCCTCGTACTGTGTCGGCATGGCAAGAAACTGAGTAGGCACACGGGAAAAGCGGATGTCATTTTTTCCTAGAGATTCAGTTTAAAATACCTATTTCCTTTGGGAACTCAGTGGATGAAGGGAGATGACTAGAATTGTATCAGCATTAAAGTTGCCGTGTCACCCAAAACAATCTGTTGTGTGATATACTGAAATTTAGCCTGGCTTCAGAAATTGATTTCCAATCAACTGATGGTTCATTAAGATCAGCTCTAAGACTAACCAGTGAGTGAACATTCCCAAAGCACTAATTAGAAATAAGCGTTTTACTTTTATCTCTATAGTGCTTTTTCTTTGTATCTTAACTTTCAGTTCTCCCTTGAAAACACTGATATATTGCATGGGTTCAAGTGATTATCACTCTCCAGTTTGGAGTAGCTGATGAACTGCCTATTAAGATATAAATTCTCTGTTTTTGGATCCAACAAAATAACCATTTAAAGTATTGATAATGGAATATCTCCTCCTCCCAAACCCAAATCCCTAATACTAATTTTTATTAACTCATTAAAGAACCTTCACTAGAGGCCACCAAACTCAGAGCATTTCACTCAAGAATGCATATGCCTTTGTCTTATAAATGGAAGTCTTCTGATCCAAGACAGAATCCATCCAATGAAGAGAAAATGTCAGTACAATACAGTTTCATTTCCACTGAAGTAAATGAGCATATTTTATTTAATAATAACATAACAGTTATTGACTGTTTACTATGTTATATCTAGGATGCTAAACTGTTTATGTGAATAACTCATTTAATTTTCAAATATTAGGTAGGTATTATTTTCACCTACTTTTTTCTTTTTTGAGATAAGGTCTCTCTCTGTCGCCCAGGCTGGAGTACAGTGGCACCATCTCTGCTCACTGCAACCTCTGCCTCCTGGGTTCAAGCAATTTTCCTGCCTCAGCCACTTGAGTAGCTGAGATTGCAGGCACATGCCACCACACCCGGTTAATTTTGTATTTTTAGTAAAGACAGGGTTTCACCATGTTGGTCAGGCTGGTCTCGTACTCCTGACCTCGGGATCCGCCCGCCTCGGCCTCCCGAAGTGCTGGGATTACAGGCGTGAGCCACCGTGCCTGGCCTTACCCACATTTTAAAGTCAAGAAAACTGATGCACTTAGAGATTAATGAGTATGTCTTAATTCACATCACTGGTAAGTGGTTAATCTTTATTGACAACCTTAGTACCATGGCTCCTGAACCTGCTCCTAACCACTGAGCCTTGTTGGCTTTATGAATGAATGGTTGCATTACAATGAATGAGACGAGGCTTTTAATACTAAATAGTCACCACATGCCCATGAAGCAGAAATGAAAGAGAATAGTGAGAAGGAGTAAACATAATCTGAAAGTTTTTATACAAATGAAAATAATGCAATATAGAGGCCACTAAACTCAGAGCATTTCACTCAAGAATGCATTTTCTCACACTCACATTCTTGCTTCCAAGTCTGCTGATTAAAATTCCATCCAACTTGAAAGACTTTGTAAACTGTTTCCACTTGTAAATATTTGTCCTATGTTCTTCTCTTCTATATCCTAATCTACATGAGAGATGGGCTTATGTCTATTTTGTGCATCACTGTATCCCTAGCATCTAAAACAGTGTTTGTGAAAGACTAGACAGTGACAAAATTATTTTTATTGTGTTGCTATATTTTTGTATTTATGTATTATAGAATTTTAGATGAATATAAATATACAGAAAATATAGTATAACACTCTGTTCCCATCAAACAGCTTCAATGATTACTCAGAAAACTTTACTTCAAATACAATATGACCCTCCTTCTCCCACTCACTGAATTATTTTTAAAGTATTCTCAGACGTTATCTCATCTCATCCATAAATACTTTAAAGAATATATTTTAATTGAATGAAAACCCATATCACATATTACCTCTTTCATTAAATACTGTTGAATCCTCTCAATCAAAAAAGAATTTTCCCCTATTTGAAAGTCTCTGGGATTGTATACTTCTTTTATTTCAAAATCTGTTTTGCTGTGAACATGTTTTGTGAACATGTTTTCTACCAGTTTTAGATTCCAAGTCCCTTAAAGATTGGGAAAATATCTCATATACCTTTGCATTCCATTCAAGGCCTACTGCAGTATCTTGAATTTGGAAACTAGTTTTCTGTCTTCTCCACACCACTTCCAAGCACATGGAAAAGGGTGCTAAAATAGTACTCTTTCTGTTTCCATTTCAGCTGAGAACAAGGGACAATAGATGGCACACACCCCTCACTTTCAGCGAGGTGCTAGACATGAAAAGCAGATGACTGAAACCTTGTTTTCAGTCCCAAAGTTTGACATCCACCTTAATTGAATAAAAGGATTGAACCTGAAGAGGCCTAAGCAGAGAACTTGTTTGAAGAAAGCTGCTTGAACTGCTACGACATTCCCTCATTCATTGGTCCTAGGTGAGAGAAGTGTTGAAGGATCCTTGGAGCTGGAAGGACTAAAAGGGCTGGTAGTTGGCCTATGCCTAAGCAAATGGAAGGCAGCCCATTCTTGTAGCAGAAGTTGGCTGTCTAGTGGCAGAGTAAAGAAAGGCAGCTGCATTAGGTGTAGGCTGTACTTCCACCAAAAGTAGAAAAGAGAGGGAAGGTTTCTATGGGCTAGAATAGATGATATGGGAGAAAAGAAACCCACCAAAAGATCTCAGCAGAAAGAGGCCAAAACGTTACCATCACGTGGAGAAACAGAGGGGAGAGACATTGTCTTAAGCACACAAAAGCCCTAGGGCATCAGCGGTTAATACCTAGCTGTTAATTGAGGCTAGAAAACATCAATGAGAGATCATAAAATTACCAGTCACAAAGAGTATTTTCTTCTCTCACCCCTTCTTTCTCCCTTTTGATCCATCATCTCCCCAGCTCCAAACTTCCCAACTACAAGCACAGGGGAGTCAGAAACATTGTTTGAAGGACGAGGAGAGTGCAAGGTTGGCACACGAACCTGAAACGGTTCACATACACACCCCACTAGGGACTCTTAGACTGAAGCAGAAACTAACTGGAGGAGGGGAAAAACAAAGAGTGAATTTCACACGTTTGGTTATTAGGTTGGACTGGACATTTTCATTACCAAATTTACACTGTTTATGGAACTAATCCATAATGAAAGATCCTTCAGGCACTAATAGTGACCAAAAAAGTTCTGACAGCTGGCCATGATTTTATTCTGGTGACAAGGTAAAAATGGCATTCCTAGAGGATTTAATGTTTCTACTCAGACCTTTCTGAGTCTGGCTCTCTGAATGTAATGATTACATACCCTTAACCAGAGACAGCTGATTACCAAGCCAATAAGTCATTAAAGAGAGATACGAAAGAACTGTCTCAGCTCACAAGATGAGATAGCATGAAATTACTGCTGCATTCATAGAGCATTTTTAGAAAAGACCAAAATGTGTATATCGACCTGAGAATGATGAATATTTTCCTAGGCTTTAACAGTAGTTAGGAATGTCAGGACTTGGAGCCAAGTTAATAAAATGTGCATGTCCTTGCAAACATCTCCTGTATTACAGTTGGCCCTCTGTATCCACCAGTTCCACATCAAGGATTCAACTGTGTTCAAGGATTCAACCAACTGCAAATCAAAAATATTTGAAGAAAAAAAAATACAAAAATAAAAAACAATATCAAGTTTTAAAAAACAGTATAACAACTGTTTACATAGAATTTACATTGTATTTGGTACTATATTTAGTCTAGAGATATAAAGTACACAGGAGGAGATGCATAGGTTATATGCAAATACTACCCCATTTTATATCTGGGACTTGAGCATCCTTGAGTTCTGGTATTTGAGAGAGGTCCTGGATACAATTCCTCATGGATACAAAGGGGCAACTATATTTGTTATAGACCAAACCATGAGATAACTACTCAGGGACTATCACTGAAATAAAAATTACCTAAAAGGAAAATGGAAGGCAGGGAGAGTCTGACTGTGGCATAGGGATATTACACAGCCAAGAATCTCGCAAATTTATTTTATGTTGATTTCAAACCATCAACCATACCTGTACTTGTCTAATTGAACCTAGAGTGTATATTCTGCAATGTGATGAATTCTGTAGTCCCTTACATCTGAAACTGCACTTTTTATTTGTGTCACAAATGAGCAGAAATGTTTCAGTCCTTCCCTTACTGAAGATTGCAAACTCAGACTTTTGACCTTGGGCGGGTCTTTGCACGTGGATCTACCCCTCATTCCAGTGCCTCATCTTTTTGATAGGAACAATCCCACCCAACATGTCTCTAACCCAAAACATTTCAGATTCATGGAGTTCTTTAGATTTCCATTTCACAAAAATGTCCATGAAAGTGCATACCATGAGACGTACATGGTCTTAAAGTTGTCTGGGGGAAAAAAAAACAAAAAACAAAAAAAACAACTCAGCATCCAGAGTCAGCATAGATGGTAACTTGTATGATTCATCTCCCTTCATCTAATCTTCCTTTCAGGCATCAACGTCACTTTGGACCCACATATTCCCCATCAGAGTGTTATCACCAAGTCCAAAGTCCTAAATCTCTTAGTTCTCACTAATGCTTATAAAAATGCCATTCCCTCAGAGTCTTGTTATCTTCAAAGAATTACTCATTGATGTTCAATGATATTAATAATTCTTAGACTCTCAGATAATACAGGAGCTCTATTCCAAAAGAAACTGCAATAGAGAAAAAGAAAGAAGATGTGTGACATATAAATGCAAAAAAAAAAAAAAAAGTATTATAGGTGTCACAGTGCATTTAGGGGTTAAAATGAAACGCAAATGAGGGGCTTCATCCCCCTACGATTCAAGACGAAAGTGAGAGTTTGGCAAACCTGAATATACAGTTGCATGGAGAAAATGATTTAATTGAAAATTATTCAGTTAATTGTGGGCAGTTCAAGCTCCATGGTAGACTGTTGAAGTGAGGAAGAAGTCTTCAAATCACACTTTTTAAGCAACCTCCAATCCTGAACCAAATATGATAGGCTATAGGTATGATAATGATAATTATCAGGAAGGTATAGATTAAGGATATGAGAAACTGATTGGATAGGTAGAATTTGCCAGAGGGGGGAAAAAAAAAGAAGTAGAAAACCAACTGGTGTTTAAGTCATAAAGAACATTCTGCCTTTGCACAACAAACATAGGAAAAGCAACCAGTTGTTACATTAATAAAATTCAGAAATTCAGACAATCCTGAGACTTGATTGTTTTTAAAATGAAGTTTAAAACTTTTGGAAACTAGGACAGATGTTAAATAGGAAACATATAATTGAATGCTGTAAGGTCAGGAAGAAAAAAGAAAGATTGAAATTGAAGTGGCTTTCCAGCTAGATAATGGGTAAAAGAAAAAAAAAATTGAGGTTAACAAAATTATGGTCAGGAAAACTGTCACTGCCTGGGTGGAAAGAAAAGTGAAAATTGGTAGAGTACAAACTCTCAGAGATTTATAAAGTTTTCTATTTTATCTGATTTTAAAAACTCACGCACAACCAGTTGAGGAAAAGGATCAGCTTATCATAACAGCTAGAAAGAAGAAAACTGGATTATGAAAGAAGCATTCAGGAACATTAACTTAATCAAGATGAAGTAGAAATAATGTGACATATTAATTTTACCAGGGTGCTACGATACTACAAAATATATATTTGGTCTTCTTCCCCATTTCTCGGCATATGTGAAAATCATTGGAATCTCCAAAGTGCTTTTTGTATGCTAAGTTGACTGACACTTCAGAAAGACCGAAGCATGATCAGAGGGTTGGGACTTTCAGCCCCATCCATCAACCTCCAGGGAGGGAAGAGGGGCTGAAGGTCAAGTTGATCACCAATGGCCAATGGCAAATTTAATCATGTCTCCATAAAAATTCAAGAGGACAAGGTTGAAAGAACTTCTGGAGAGCTGACACAAAGAAGTTCTTGGAGGGCGGCTGTTCTTGGAGGGAAGTTCTTGGAGGGAGAGGACATGGACGCCCCTCACCCCTTACCCCATAGCTTGCCCTAGGCATCTCTTCATCTGTACTCTTTGCAATATCCTTGATTAAAAAAACTGGTAAACGTAAGTGTTTCTCTGAATTCTATGAACTGCTCCATCAGATTCATTGAATCCAAAGAGGCGGTTGTAGAAACCCCAACTTGAAACCAGTAGGTCAGAAGTTCTGGAGGTTGGGACTTGTAACTGGTCTCAGAAAGGTAGAGCAGTCTTGGGGACTGAGCTCCCAGCCTGTGGGATCTTCAGGTAGATAGTGTTGGAATTGATTTGGAGGACACTTATCTGGTTTTGGATGCTTGGTGTGTGGTGAAAAAACTCCATACTTTTGGTCACAGAAGTTCTGTGTTGATGATTGTTGAGGTGGTATAAAAGCAGAGGAAAAATGCGATTTGAGAGATTTCCTCAAAAAGGTACTTAACAGATACTGTCTAGTTTAAGAGTCATTGTGGAGGTCAATTCCTGGAGACTAAGGGATAGTTACAGGATTATTGGTTAATCAAAAGGGAAAAGGAAGCCCTGGCAATTAAGGAGCTGTCACCTGAACTTCAATGCCCAGAAAGAAAGGAACGAATCATCAAACAATCAATTTGTAATCACAGAGAACTGAGAACAAAGACTGAAATGCCTTTCAGAGAACAATGTTGCTTCGCAATGAAGAGACAGGAAGGGGAGATAAAAGAGACTATAAGAGATACAGACTACATGGATTTCAATAATATTTTCATCCTAAATCAGAAATTGTTTGAACTGTTGACCTCAGTGTTGCAGCAAACTACATGATATGAATACAGTCTTCAAAATCATTTGAGTTAAATAGATTTTGTTTCAAAAATTAAACTCTTTATACACTACAGATATTTGAGACATTTTCATCTATAATCACAAAGGAATTCCACCTCTTTTGATCAGCACATAGGTGAGTTCACACAATTTTACAGGACTGTCATGACATTAAAATAGTCTGTATGGCTCTCCTAGTCTTTGAAGCAGAATGTCTGTGCACATAAATAATCATATCAATCACCTCCTTAAAAATGCCTGCAGGAGAAGAAATCTTGCCAAAATAATTGCTTCACTCTTATAATGAAGAATAGACTTAATCTTGGCCACCAATTTAGCCTATTGATGTGTTTGGCTTAACTCCTCTAGAATGAACCTGATGGGTATTATAACCTACCATAAAAAAGGAAAACAATCTATCATCCCCAAATGTGGTATACATTCACTTGCTGTCCATTTCTTCAAAACTGAATGGCATTACTTACCTGAACTAACTGCAGGTCTCTGAAATGAATCTCACATATGAGGATTGCTTAGAGCTTTTCACCACAGATCACTGCTATACTTCATTTTTTTTCTCAAGGAGAAAGTGGTTAATAATTTAAGATTGTAACAGTGATCAGGACTTGACTTTATTTAGAAACTCTCCTAAATTCAGCAGTTCAGTATTGAAGCATATGTATCAATGCTTTGACAAAACTATATCACAAAATTACTAGGAAAATCTGAATTAGTAGAAATTAAATGTATAAATAGAACTTTTCACAACATGAATTTTTACTTTTTTTGAGAATTATAAAACATAAAAAACAATAATGGCCCATAATTCTTGTATCATTTTAACACCTGTTTTCATTTAAAATAAGTATGTACAATACAAATGAAAAAAATAAAAGACCTCCCCACCCCCTAGTACTTTGTCCTAAATTTAGGCATATTAACAATTTTCTTGTAACTTTCCAGAAATAGTCTATGCAGACCCAACATTAATATCTATTTTATTTTTTTTCAAATCTGCCAGTAAAATATACCCTATCTTGTTTCTAGCTAATGTTGTTTAATTATTTGACATCATTCCACAGTAGCAGATATAAATATGTATCACTTTAACTGCTATGTAACATTTCATGATACCATAATCAATCAATGAGAATTGATGGATATTTATATTTTACCACTGAGTTGGCATTGAGAAAAAAAAATCTCATTCTAAATTTACATCAAGGGGATGGAACTGGAGGCCATTATGTTGAGTGAAATAAGCCAGGCACAGAAAAACTTCACATATTCTCAATCATTTGTGGGAGCTAAAAATTAAAACAATTGAATTCATGGAGATGGAGAGTAGAAGGATGGTTACCAGAGGCTGGGAAGAGTAGTGGGAAGAGGGTAATGGGGATAATTAATAGGTACAAAAATATAGTTCGACAGACTGAATAAAATCTAGTATTGGACAGCACAACAGGGTGACTGTAGTCAACAATAATTTATTGTACATTTTAAAGTAACTGAAAGTATAATTGGAATGTTTATAACACAAAGGAATGAATGATAAGTGCTTGAATTGATGGGTACCTCATTTACTCTGATGTGATTATTAGATATTGCATGCCTGTATCAAAATATCACATGTACCCCATATACACCTGCTATGTGACACATAAACATTAAAAATGAAAAAAATAAAGAATTGACTGAGTCAGGACTAAAACTAAAATTTTAAGTTAATTTTTTAAGTCAAAGGACACCAAATTTTCTCATCATCAAATAGAAAAGAGATAGAGTCCAATCAGCTTACTTGGGGGATTAAAAGTGAAGTATTGGGGGAATTAAATAATGCTTCTGAAACCCTCATTTCACTGCAACAGAATAATCAGGGCTGAAACATGCTCATTTTGGAAGTAGCCTTAGAGGTGGTGGGAGTGTGTGAGGCTCATCTGCTGGCCCTGGGAACCAAAGAGGACAAGAAAAGGTTGGGGACCCATGAGACAGAAATGGAAGAGAAAAATGTGCTCAAGAAAGGGAAAATGTCCATTAAGGTGATGAGGTTGGAAGAATTATTTGAAGACAGTTAAAGGCACAGTGAAGCTTATTCACAAGAGACTGGAGTCTCTATGCACTAGGAAGTGGCTAATAGGAGTCCGTGGTGGTACAGGAAAGGGAAGGCATTAGCTGGAAGCAAATGAGAATACTAAGAATCACACACTTCGCTGATCAGAAATGTGGATGGTTTTCATGGAGAATCCTTGCTAACTATGTGCTTTTTTAAATTCATAAACCACGAATGAGGTCTTTAGAAATACATTATGTAGAATAAAATACATTATTTCAGCTGAAAATGCTATCACTCTAAAACGTTTCCCCAAATCATTGATTTCTCCAACAGTATTTCCCATTACACAAAGCCCAGACCAACTGGTCAAGAGAGGAATGGGATAAATTCAAATTAGGATTCTTGCAGCTGTAGATTCAGATAATATAATACAACATAATGTAATGTAGTATATTAAATATATTTATATAATAATTTTTTTTATTAATCACTATGGGTTTCTCATTAGTCTTTGTAGAAATATACAAAAAGTTCAATTCCATTTTGAACAATTTGAAAAAATATTATGTCAAAGTAGAATTTAATTACTGGATCTAAGAAGCAGAAATGCTGACATGAATACATTAAGAACTCAAAGTACAAGAATGCTATCACTTCTCTCAGTAAAAGCAATAAAGAAATATTTGCAAAATTCTTACATTGCAACATCCAAGGTGCATAATGAAAAAAGAGCACTGGCCATATCAGCCAATTATTTTATTTAAATTTAAATAGTTTTTGTCTTCAATATTTTTTTCTATGAACTCTATGAGATATTCAGATATTCAGGATATTAATAAAATAATCATTTAATATTTCAGGAATGTGGCTCTCAACTATAATGAAAATGATCACCCAGAAATATATAAATGGCTTTGTTATATAAATTTCTATTAAAAATTGATTATAGTATGTTTATCATAGCAAAGTTAATTTGCTAAATAATGTTTTAAATGAACTCATCACTTTTGTGGTAACTAAACCATGTATCTGCATTAGAGTAGGTTTATTTGTAAGTCATTGTATTAGTCCATTTTCATAGTGCTATGAAGAAATACCCGAGACTGGTTAACTTATAAAGGAAATAAGCTTAATCAACTCATAGTTCAGCATGAGTTCAGGAACTCACAGTTCCCGAGAGGCCTCAGGAAACTTATAATCATGGCATAAGGGGAAGCGAATATGTCCTTCTTCACATCACAGCAGCAAAGAGAAGTATATGTGCACAGCAAAGGCAGAAGCCCCTTACAAAACTATCAGATCTCGGGAGAATTAACTCACTATGCCAAGAACAGGATGGGGGAAACCATCCCTATGATTAAACTATCTCCCACCACGTCCCTCCCAGGTCACCTGGGATTATGAGAACCACAATTCAAGATGAGACTTGGGTGAGGACACAGCCAAACCATATCTGTCAGAAAGCTTAACACCCTGTCTTTCATTTTGGAGACTGCTCAGAAATATATGTTAACAGATTCAAATCCAAAGTATACTTTTTAATGGATTCAAATCCAAAAAGTAAAATGTATAAATAAAAATATATTTGTTTTATAGTTTAACAGATTCAGATCCAAACACAAAACCTCATCATCCTACCCTCTATAATAACCACCAGTATTGGCAAATCAAGAGACTTTTCCCCAACCAGTTTAATTGACCACAGAGGGAGAATTTATGACTTTCTCAAGCTCAAGAGATTGCTCAAAAGTACAATCAGTTAGAGGAAATAAAGGAAAAGAAACTGTCAAAGAAATTCTAGACAGGGAGGAAAAAAAATAAACATGGAATTTCACTCCTAAGTTTGAGAATAATTGACAACATACAAATGAACAATGCCTCTAAAAGATATATATTTTATATATATGTGCCCCCACTAGTACATAGTCTCTCTCTCTTTCTCTTTCTCAATCTCTGTCTCTCTCTTTCTTGCATGCTCTGTTTCTTTCTATCAGAACATTGCAGGATGGACACATTGTTAGGACACATATCCATATACCAATGAATATTTGTATAGGTATTCACATTTCACTGAATTTCCTCACTTTCTAATACTCATGAATTTAAACTGAAAAGAAATACAATATTTGGTAAACAACAGACAGACTGGATAAAAAAATAAATGGTATTTAATTCAAAAGTAGGATTGTTGGGTAAGTCATAGATAGGTAAAAGAGAAGACTTTCAAAATACCACAAAATGCTATTATAGCTTTAAGATACCTAAAAGGATCAGGTTTTGATATTCTTTTCTTTGCTTTTTAACAAACTAAAGATGAGTATTTAATGTAGACTATAAATTGTGTGACAAAGTTAAGACTGAATTAATGCCCTTAAGATTTGGAAAAAGAAAGCAAGGTTGATGTAACCAGTAGGTTTTCATAGACCACATAAAATACCTTTTTACTATATCTTCTCCATTCCAGCAGGGAAGTCCATCTGCAGCAGCTAATTCATTAGCACAAAGCTGATCAGCTAGACCTCCATAGAATGACCTGTACAGTCGAAGGCTGTTGATAAATTCTCTAAATGAAAGAAGAAAGAAAACAATTAAAACTAAACATCCACAATAAAGGCCATCAAAAATGATATATATTGTTGTACATAATGTTTAGGATATAATTTTATATTGTTATGCATAATGTTTAGAATATAATTTTTTCAATTTTCTCTCTTTGTTTGCATATATTTTAAATACTTTTCTAACCACCAAGATGAAAATACATTATCTTTTTTTAGAAAAAAGCTGGTATTTTAATTTATTCTTAGAAAAAAAGGAATCACTGGGTATGAATCTTGTATAATTCCACATCCAAGAGGTTGGGAATAGGATATACTGATGCATACAGACAGACATTACTTTGTTTAGCCTCCCTAAAAGTCCTCATTACATGCTGTCATTTACATCACCATAAGAGTACTAACACTTTTCTTTTCCCTGTGGAAAATGTCAGAGACTTACAACATGCCAAGTGATTGCTTTCTGATGAAAAGTGTACTAGGTTATTTTCCTATCTGGGTCTTCTTGGTATCTAAGAATAAAAAGTAATATCTTTACTAAATATGACCCAAAACCCAGACACGTAAATTTCAGAAGCATGAAAATAAAAGTTTTTGGAAGGAATAATATTTAATATATTGACTAAGATTTTTTCCTCCCACACTACTTTCCTTCCCCGTATCAATTATGGGAGGAAAAATTCAACAACGAGCATGTTTGTTTTGTTTTAATTTAGAAAGCAAAAACTTCTGAGTTTTAAAACCAAGGCTTTGGAGGACCAAGAACTTGAGTTTTAATATTTCAAAAGGCCAAGTCCTAAAGACCTTCATTATGATTTTTTTTTTTTTTTACATAAACAATTGCTTTGGAAAAAGAAATGAAAAGGCCTAGGCTGATCATAGGAGATTCTCTCTAGACCAGAAGGGACAGAAGAAGGAAATGTTGGAAGGAAAGTAAACTTTAGAAATTCATGGAATAAGCAATTAAATGTAGCAATTATGAAATGTCATCCCCCAATAAAATTAAAAATATAATTTGTTTAAAAATGAGATCAAAGAAGAAGAGTGATTCTAAACTATAGCTGGAGTACTAATTTTTTAAAAATTAAATCTCATTTTGTCACCTCTGTTACTCAAGATCATTAATTTTTAGTTCTCTCTCCTATTATTTTTGTTTTGTTTTGTTTTAGAGATGATATCCTGCTATGCTGCCCAGGCTAGACACAAACGTATTGGTTTTTAAAGAACTATTTGTGAATATTGCTGGAGTTGGTTTGTAAAAAAGATAAACGTTACTTTCAAATATGTAACATCAAAACTCATAGAGAAAATCAGAAGTTTTTAGTATAAGTATTTGCTGAGTATTTAAATCATATTTACTACTTTAAGTCAGTTTCCTTTGCCAGAAAATAAGTCCCTCAAAGATGGCTATATCTCTACTATAGTAATTGGAATGCATGAACATATACCAATTTATATGTTGCAGCTACTAAAACATAATTGAGGAGGCCAACTAATTCTTTCTTAGAAAGGTGGGGTTTAATGAATGGCAGGATGTGTGACTCCTGTCCTAAATTGTATTCACTATAAATGATCACTTGTTTGGAATCAAAGAGTCTTCTAGCAATGAAGAGACCAGGCCCAAATTGATGGAATGTTGAGACTTTTAAATTGATGATGTAAAACTGAATATATTTTTATGGACCCTAAGTCACCTACTGCAGTCTTGGTGGATAGCATCAGGTTCATTTCTCCCTTCAAAATCAATAGATCCTCATAGGGAAAGCTTTACGTCTTTCTTTTCCAGTCCTCTTTCCCGTGACTATACTGTCATTGCCTTAGTCCAAGCCTTTATCATCTTTCTCTGGACTTACTATACTAAGATTATATCCCTCCAATCTCTTCCCATTCTCAATGACAGTAGCTTTCTAAAATTCAAATTTGATATTCCAGAGATTATGTTACTCACTTAAAGTCCTTCAAAAGCTTCTCTACAGCATTTTATCCAAGTTTCTTGGAAAGACGTGCAAGTTATCTTCTCACCTCAATTTCAACAACAACCCAAACCATACTTTAGGGTCCCACAAAAGTGAGGTACTTTCTGTTTCCCAAACGCACCGTCATACCATTGCCTATATTTATTCTGAAAAGATTGTATCCTAGATTTCCAGTCATTCTATGAACCATCATCTATAAATTATTGGTCAAAAAGTAAGAAACACTATTGAGTGCTAAGTTTTGTATTGGCACTAAGGATTCACAGGTAAGCAAGAGAGCCCCTGCCTTCTAAGAATACACATTTTGGGGAAAGCCTACAACGATAAGACAATGTTAATAGAGCCAAATTTTAGTGCACAGATGAATCAGAAGATATTTACAAAACAAGGTAATATTTCAGTGCTCCATGCAAAACAAACAAGCAAACCAAACAAAAAGTCAGGATGAGTAACGGTAAGAGGAAAGAAAATACAGGTAGTATGCAATTTCATTAGTGGGGACTGTGCTTATGGGAATGAATTATGGTGAAATGGTAAGAAGAAACCATTTTATCATCAGTCTTATTGCTCATCATAAGATGTTTCTGTTTTATTCAAAAGGAAGTTGGAACCATTAAGTTTTCCAGCAAGCAGGTGTCATCATCATCATGGCAGCAGTTTGGGAGTAGAAAGCAGTGAGGTCACTTAGGTGGCTATCACCTGAGCAGAAGAAACCCCGAGGATGTGAGAAAGAGCCTGTCAGTGAACATAAAAACAAGTGAAAGATTTGAAAGACATTAGGAATCCAGAATTGACAGGCTAAAGGAAGAATGTTAAGATAACACACACAATTTCTAATTGTGTTATCCCCCTGCTCATGTGAGGGATGCTCATGTCATTCGCTGAGATAAGAAATAAAGGAAGGGAAATCTCACCTTCTCAGGGTCCCATACTATACTTATGATCATCCTTATCTCGCTCCATATTTTCATCTTTTCAAGGCACACATCACTTTCTAGCCACTTATGTAATATACAGATTAATCAGGCCTTATTGTTTCTTAACTGTCTCCATGGTCTGGAATAAAATATTCAGGCAGGCAGAAATTTTGTTGTTTGTTTTGTTCCCTGCCATAAATCATAGAGCAGTGGTGTTACATACAGTAGCCCCAATAAATAGTCATCAAATTAATAAATGAGTGAAGACTAAGGAATTAATGGTTTCATTCTCAGCATGTTCAGTCTGAGATTTCTTTGGAATGTCTAGATAGAGAAATCAAACAGAATGCTACTTTCAAACTTACTAGGTATAAATCTCATCTGGGGATTTTCCCAAAATGCAGATTTAGATTCAGTAGTTCCAGGGCAGGTCTCAAGACGGTACACATCTGTGGGGCACGGTGGCTCACACCTGTAATCCCAGCACTTTGGGAGGCTGAGATGGGCGGATCATGAGTTCAGGAGATCAAGACCATCCTGGCTAACACAGTGAAACCCCATCTCTACTAAAAATACAAAAAATAAGCCAGGCGTGGTGGCGGGCGCCTGTAGTCCCAGCTACTCGCGGAGGCTGAGGCAGGAGAATGGTGTGAACCCAACAGGCGGAGCGTGCAGTGAGCCGATATCGTGCCACTGCACTCCAGCCTAGGCGACAGAACGAGACTCCGTCTCAAAAAAAAAAAAAAAAAAGACTGTACACTTCAAAGCAGCACTCAGGTGATGTTGATGCTACTGGTTCAAGAACTATGCATATCATGGAAGTCTGCTGTTAAAGATGCGGCCTTGGAACTCAGTGGACTGGACGTGTGATGTGAGACCCACCACCCATACAGGTAGTGACTAAAATAATAGACATGGAGAAAATCTTTCAGGAAAGTAATATGCAGTAATACAAAGCCAAAAAGAGCTGAAAGTGGAAAGAGCAAAGGAAGAAAACTTCAAAGTTAAAGCACTATGAAAACTAAAGAATGAGTGAATTTGAAGTTATATTCTTCACAGTATAAAATGCCATTTTGAGGGATTAAATAAAATCCTGAAAGTGTCCTTCATATGTGGTGACCATAATTATTATGTACTAAATTGTATCACCTCCTGTCACCACCACAAAAACATTCATATGTTGAAATCCTAACTGTATTTGGAAACAGGGCCTTTAAAGAAATAATCAGGGGCCAGGTGTGGTGGCTCATGCCTATAATCCCAGCACTTTGAGAGGCTGAGGCAGGAGGATTGCTTCAGCCTAGGAGGTAAAGACCAGCCTGGACAACATAGTGAGACAATGTCTATACATACATACATACATACATGCATGCATACATACATACATGCATGCATACATACATACATAAAATAAAATTTTAAAAATTAAAAAAAGAATTATAATTAAATGAGTTCATATGGGTAGGTGCTAATCCAATATGACCGGTGTCCTTATAAGAAGAGGAAGAGATACCAGGGACACACAGGCACAGAGAAAAGGCCACATGAAAACACAGGGTGAAGGCAGCCATCTGCAAGCCAAGGAGAGAAGCCTCTGCAGAAACCAAACCTGCCTACACCTTTATCTTGAACCTTTCAACCCCAGAGCTATTGAGGAAATTCATTTGTGTTGTTGAAGCCACCCAGTCTGTGGTATTTTGTTATGACAGCCCTAGCAAACTCATATAGGAATTAAAGCACTTGACATAAAGTAATGAACTTCACATTTGCTATACAGCGAGTATTACAAAGAGCATGCGAAACCATAAGTGGAGATTCCAAAAAAGAAAAATTAAAGATTTGTTTGTGTGCATGGTCATTTCAATGGGGAAGACAGTTGAAAATATTCAGGTATAAAAAGAAGGAGATAAGGGTTTGTGGTAATTAGCTTGTTTCTGGATATTCTAATTATCTACTTTCTGGGCACACAGGAGCTTGGAAGTTGGTTTTGGTCATGGGACTTGTTTGGGGTTTGAATAAATATAGTCAGAATTTATGTATGCTCCTTCGAGGCTGAAGCTTTAAGAACTAACGAGGCTTTGCCAGCTTCCGTTTCCCTCTGGCACGATGACTGGCAATGTTTCAGAGGAAGACTGCTCTGTCATTCTGCATCCTAAACCCCAGGCAACTTAAGCAGTGATGGCTGCTGATCTGAAATGGCACAGGTTCTAAACAGAAACGCAATGTTATTGTTCTAAACCGATGGTATGTTGGTGTAGTTTTCTATCGCATCATAACTTAGTCTCTCGGTTGATACAACGATAGGAAAAGAAAATTAATAATTCATTAATCAGAAATTCTGCAAAAGAGAGAGAGGAAGGGCTACTGAAAACAGAGTGGTTAGCTTTGAATTTTCTGAGGCTAAAATAAGGAAAGGAAGTCTGTGTTAATATTAAGATGGGTTTTGGTTTGTAAAGACAGAAATTTGAGGGGCAGATCCTACTTTGGAACACTATGGTCTGTGTTTGGCAGGGTTTAGGTGGCAGAAATTAAGAGCAGTGTTGCAAAATGCAGTTGCACTGATAAATATTACTTTCAGTGATATTTATCACTGAAAGTAGGGATAACAGAACTAGGGATCTTCAGTAGGTATATTAAACAAAAATAATTGACATGGTGGTAAAGGAGGGGATTGAAACACCAGTAGGAATAGTGAACGGGTCAAAAAGACTTACAGGCCAGGCGCAGTGATTCACGCCTGTAATCCCAGCACTTTGGGAGGCCAGGTGGGTGGATCACCTGAGGTCGGGAGTTCGAGACCAGCCTGACCAGCATGGAGAAACTCCATCTCTACTAAAAATACAAAATTAGCTGGACATGGTGGCACATGCCTGTAATCCCAGCTACTCAGGAGGCTGAGGCAGGAGAATTGCTTGAACCCAGGAGGCGGAGGTTGTGGTAAGCCAAGTTCGTGCCACTGCACTCCAGCCTGGGCAACAAGAGCAAAACTCTATCTCAAAAAAAAAAAAAAAAAAAAAAAAAAAAAAAACTTACCTGGTACCACAGGGCAAATTAATGGTGGCCCTATTATCAGAATTCATATCTCAGTTGCCAGCTCAATGCTCAAGCTAATACATGACTACTTTTCCAGTTTTACATGAAATATTTCAAGGAACAAAATATTATATTATTAGAAAGATTATAAATTTAAGCTGCTGGGAGAGTGACTGCATCCGTGCAATTATTTCTCTACAGTTATAAGACTATTTCCCGTTAAAATTAGGATCATAATAAACGCAGGGAGATGTTAACAGTCCCATCGAATTATCCTTCAGGGACTGTGTTTCATATGTCAGTTGCTCATCTTGTGCTTGAACTATCTCTAGTACACAGAAATGACATATAATTATTAAGAGTAACAGTTTGGGCTGGGCGCCGTGGCTCAAGCCTGTAATCCCAGCACTTTGGGAGGCCGAGACGGGCGGATCACGAGGTCAGGAGATCGAGACCATCCTGGCTAACCCGGTGAAACCTCATCTCTACTAAAAACAATACAAAAAACTAGCCGGGCGAGGTGGCGGGCGCCTGTAGTCCCAGCTACTCGGGAGGCTGAGGCAGGAGAATGGCGTGAACCCAGGAGGCGGAGCTTGCAGTGAGCTGAGATCGGGCCATTGCACTCCAGCCTGGGCGACAGAGCGAGACTCCGTCTCAAAAAAAAAAAAAAAAAAAAAAAAGAGTAACAGTTTGACCATATTGAAAAGAAAACAGAAAAATGTTCCTCATCTGAATATTTATTCAAAGCCTCTATGTCTGGACCAATAAAAATGGATCATTTCTAATTTGGGCTTGTAACAGTGTGGCATTTGTTGCCTTTGCTGCCATTTTCCAAGTTGAATGCAGAATCATTAGAAATGAGCCATACAGGTCAGGCATGGTGGGTCACTCCTGCAATCCCAGCACTTTGGGAGACTGAGGTGGACGGAATCAATTGGGGTCAGGAGTTTGAAATCAGTCTGGCCAACATGGTGAAACCCCGTTTCTACTAAAAATACAAAAATTAGCCGGGTGTGGTGGTGCATGCCTGTGATCCCCGCTACTCAGGAGGCTGAGGCAGGAGAATTGCTTGAATCCAGGAGGCAGAGGTTGTAGTGAGCTGAGATTGTGCCACTGCACTCCAGCCTGGGCAACAGATCAGCAAGACTCTGTCTCCAAAAAATACCACTTCCCTGCTTTTAAAACACTAACTCATTCATACAAAATGTCTTTATTAAAAAATCAAACAATAACAGATGCTGGCAAAGATGTGGAGAAAAGGGAACACTTATACACTGTTGGTAGAAATATAAATTAAATCAGCCTCTATAGAAAATGGTATGGAAATTTCTGAAAGAACTAAAAATAGAACTACTATTTGATCCAGCAATCCCGTTATTGGGTATTTCCCAAAGGAAATTCAACTATTTGTTATTTGGAAATTCCACTATCCCAGCAATTCCACTATTTGGTATTTACCCAAAGGAAAATAAATCATTTATCAAAAAGAGACCTGTACTCATATGTTTCTCACAGCACTACTCACAAAAACAAAGACACGGAATCAACCTAAGTGTCCATCAATAGGAGACTGGATAAAATGTGGTATATATTATACACACTGGAATACTACTCAGCCATAAAAATGAATGAAATCATGTCTTTTACAGCAACACTGATGGAACTGGAGGACATCATGTTAAGTGAAATTAATCAGAAACAGAAAGTCAAATATCACATGTTCTCACAGGTGGGAGCTAAACAATGGGTACTCATGGACTTAGAGAGTGGAATAATAGACACTGGAGACTCAGGAAAGCGGGAGGTGGAAGTGGGGTGAGGTATGCAAAATGGTTACAATGTGCATTATTTGGATGATGGTTATGCTAAAAGCACAGACTTCATGGCTACACAACATATCCATGTAATACAACTGCACTTTTACCCACTATATCTATTAAAAATTTAAAAAATAAGAAACAATAAAATGTCTTGCCATGGCATAAGAGCTCTCGACCCTTTACCCTAAACCTCATCCCATCACAGTCCCCCTTCTCTCTATTCACACACACCAGCCAAAGCCCACACACCTATACACACATTGCATAAAACAACTCAATATTTACTGAACAAGATTCCAGGCTTAGCACATCCAGTTTCCTCCACCCAGAACTGTCTTCTCTTCTACTGTGCTCTCAACTTTCTACCCATCCTTCAAGATCCTGCTTAAACTTCACCTCCTCTTCAACTCCTTCCCTGACCAACTGGTGTAGCAATGGGTTCATCCTCATTTCTCATCTATCACCTGTCTATGGTTGTATTATAGCCCTTGCTCTCTAGTATTAGAATTCCCTTGTATGCCAATCTACCTTCCCAATTAGTGAATGTGTTTCCTAAAGACAAAAGTCGTGTCTTCCTCATGTTCTCAGGATTTGGACCATAGTTTGGTATCCAACAGGCACTTAACAAATTCTTTTTGAATTAGCCCCAGATGAAGTCTTAGTTTTTAACAACTTCTAGAATTAGAAGCTCCTACAAGAAATATGTTTTTACACAATGCTAGTGATAATTTAAAGTTGTTTAAGTGCACAGGTGGCTTGGGAAACTTTAAATCAGGAAACTTTAAATTAGGGGACCTATTCCTAGATTCTGGCAAAATATCAGAGAGACCTTTCTGGTGTGTTCCATTAAAAAATAGAAGGAATCTCTAAGGTAGTACAACAACTGAGCCAAACTCTACTAAAGAAGCTCAAGACAGCTCCTATTTATATGTAATGTTAAAATTAATACGTAGTGACACATTAATATTTAGTTGCACTGCTGTGTAAGATAGCTATCATAATTAATACATCACAGATATGCTGCGTTATGAAGACAGAGATAGAAGGAGCCTTAGAGATCATCTGTTCCAACAGCTCTCTGTCCTATCTATACATTGTCATTACCAAGGACACATTTTAAACTGTACACCTGGAGTTCTCCCTCAAACCATCAGATTTATTGGTCCAGGATGAGAACCGAGCATTTGGGTTTCTTGCAAGCTTCCTAAAGGATCCTAATGTGCAGCCAGGTTTGAGAACCAGTGATGTAGTCCAACCCTCTTATAAATAACAAAAGTGAAAAGAGAAAAATAAAAAGACTCATGAAAAGTCACTAAGTTATCAGTTAGGCATTTAGTTGATACAGACTTCAACATCTTGTTTCATCAATTAACTGAAAATCTCATTACTTAGCAATAACTGGCTGCCAGTGGATATTTGATTAATCAAAGTTGAATACATCTTTAGATAGAAGAGTATTTCCACCTGTTTCCAAACATTTATGGAAATTATCACATTTTAAAAACACACTCATTAGTAGATTGTTAGATTAGAAAAAAAAACCAAAAAAAACAAAAAAACAAAAAAAACCAGATACATTGCTTCTTCTTGACAAAAAAACTACACTGAGAATGCAATATGTTCAGACAGGAGTTACCTATAAGTTTTGACCAGTCTAAAATGTTTGGAGCAGGAAGCACGCAGTGGGGTAAATTCTAATCACTGGCTAATGCCCAGCTTTGTACACTGTGCTAGCACAGTAAAGTAGAAGAAGGCTGTAGCACAATTGCTCATTCATAGCCTGCAGCCTTATTTGCCCTGAGCTTACTGAAGGCAGGGGAGAAACATGGACTAGCATAGTTATTGCTTCATTGTTTCCCATGCCGTTGAGGCCAACAGTGCCACAAAGGTCCCTGATATATCACATGGTAAAAAATACAAATAAAGGGGAATGCAACCCACCCTGCAGCAGTCGTTTCTGAATCTGTTGACAAAGGAATGCCAGTTACTACTATTAAATTGAGTAACACCTCCAACTGGCTATACTATTGTAGTTGACTTTATTCATGTTTAATTATAAAAGTAATATATCTTTTAGTAAGGTATAAAATAATAAAAAGGTGCATGACTAACCAGTTAATTTCTGTCCTTCCACAGTCTTTCCAACCCTCTCACCTGAGGTAACCAATATAACAGCTTGGTGTTTATCTTATTCTTCAGCTTTTGCTACGTGCAAACTAATAAGCAGCTAAAGACAGACAGAGAGGCAGACAGACCGACATAGAAAGATAGAGAGGGATATAGAGATGGTTTGGTTTCGCAAAATCTGTGCCAAGCTATACACATATATGAAATGGAATCTTTCTCACATGACAGTATATGATGAACCCCTTTCAGGTTAATAAATAGAGTCTTATTTTTAATTAACTGTATAATATTCCATAAACTGGATATAGCAATATTAGCATAGTCTTTTGAAAATATTTCACTAAGGAAATTTACATTTTAATTTATAAGGCTGACATAGTTTCAAACTTTGTTGATCTTTTAGGAAGCTGTTTGCCTTAAGGCCCATGGCTCTAATCTACATTTGACCTTGCATTTCATTTAATCAGACCTTGCTAGAAACAAAACTAAGTTCAAAAGGCATACCTCTCAATCCTATGTCCTCATCTCATAGGAACTTGTTTCATTTTAAACATTTATAAATTGTCACATATTGCACTCCTCTTTTTTTCCATTGAATCCAACACAGAAGAGACTATTTCTAATTGTGACCAAAGCTAATTATCTAGAAAAGTATCCAAGAAGAATCTTATTTTCTTTTTTTTATTTTATTATTATACTTTAAGTTCTAGGGTACATGCGCACAATGTGCAGGTTTGTTACATATGTATAGCTGTGCCATGTTGGTGTGCTGCACCCATCAACTCGTCAGCACCCATCAACTCGTTATTTACATCAGGTATAACTCCCAATGCCATCCCTCCCCTCTCCCTCCTCCCCATAATAGGCCCCGGTGTGTGATGTTCCCCTTCCCGAGTCCAAGTGATCTCATTGTTCAATTCCCACCTATGAGTGAGAACATGCCGTGTTTGGTTTTCTGTTCTTGCGATAGTTTGCTGAGAATGATGGTTTCCAGCTGCATCCATGTCCCTACAAAGGACACAAACTCATCCTTTTTTATGGCTGCATAGTATTCCATGGTGTATATGTGCCACATTTTCTTAATCCAGTCTGTCACTGATGGACATTTAGGTTGATTCCAAGTCTTTGCTACTGTGAATAGTGCCACAATAAACATACTTGTACATGTGTCTTTTAGCAGCCAGATTTATATTCCTTTGGGTATATACCCAGTAATGGGATGGCTGGGTCATATGGTATTTCTAGTTCTAGATCCTTGAGGAATTGCCATACTGTTTTCCACAATGGTTGAACTAGTTTACAATGCCACCAACAGTGTAAAAGTGTTCCTATTTCTCCACATCCTCTCCAGCACCTGTTGTTTCCTTACTTTTTAATGATTGCCATTCTAATGGCTGTGAAATGCCATCCCCATCAAGCTACCAATGACTTTCTTCACAGAATTGGAAAAAACTGCTTTAAACTTCATATGGAACCAAAAAAGAGCCCACATTGCCAAGACAATCCTAAGTCAAAAGTACAAAGCTGGAGGGATCATGCTACCTGACTTCAAACTATACTACAAGGTTATGGTAACCAAAACAGCATGGTACTGGTACCAAAACAGAGATATAGACCAATGGAACAGAACAGAGTCCTCAGAAATAATGCCATACATCTACAGCTATCTGATCTTTGACAAACCTGAGAAAAACAAGAAATGGGGAAAGGATTCCCTATTTAATAAATGGCACTGGGAAAACTGGCTAGCCATAAGTAGAAAGCTGAAACTGGATCCTTTCCTTACTCCTTATATGAAAATTAATTCAAGATGGATTAGAGACTTAAATGTTAGACCTAATACCATAAAAACCCTAGAAGAAAACCTAGGTAATACCATTCAGGACATAGGCATGGGCAAGGACTTCATGTCTAAAACACCAAAAGCAACGGCAACAAAAGCCAAAATTGACAAATGGGATCTAATTAAACTAAAGAGCTTCTGCACAGCAAAAGAAACTACCATCAGAGTGAATAGGCAACCTACAGAATGGGAGAAAATTTTTGCAATCTACTCATCTGACAAAGGGCTAATATCCAGAACCTACAAAGAACTCAAACAAATTTACAAGAAAAAAACAAACAACCTCATCAAAAAGTGGGCAAAGGATATGAACAGACATTTCTCAAAAGAAGACATGCATACAGCCAACAGACACATGAAAAAATGCTCGTCATCACTGGCCATCAGAGAAACGCAAATCAAGAATCTCATTTTCAAATGGAGATTTTCTTTCTGGAATGTCTCAGATCACATGTTTCTCTACTTAATGACATATATTGATTTTTTTTCTTACCCCTAAAGTCAGTCCACACAGAATACAGAATCCAAATTAAAAGCAATGCCTAGCATACTGTTTGAAAATATCTGTAGAACAAAGGTCAAATGTGCAGTTTGCTAGTTAATGGCCTGAGGCAAAGTGAAGGTTAATGTGGCACTAATGAGCAGGCTCAACCCTGTAGAGATGTCTGACCACAGCTGTCAAACAGTAGATGCTTAAAATGTCAGTCTCCTGCTCAGCAGAGGAAATATATAATTACATGTTTCTAGATAAGAACTCTTTTCTCTTGCTGTTCTGAATCTATATTTAATCATTTAATGTTATTCTCACCTAACTCATTCTATTTGACAAAATATTTACAGAAGTCTTTAGAATACAAAAAATAGATTTCTATTCTAATAGAATAGAAAGGGCAAACACCACTCTCATTGCAAATGCTTGAAAATAATTAAACTTGTATAGTCAGATGGAGAATGGAAGTCTCGTTTCTTGGCCCATTCTGGGAAGAGAGGGTGAACACATCACTGAGAAGCAATGCAATATATGGCACATTTATCACAAATGAAAATGTGTTTCAAGCACGGCATTCATATTTAATTCAAAAGAAAAACAATAATTTTTCCGAAAGAGCAAGTCGTTAAGTCCGCTCTCTGAACCCCACCTGAACTCATTGCTCATTATGGAAACTGTGACCTAAAGATCGTCACCTTTCTCAAAGAGGAGGATTTTTTTTTTTCCCTAAGTGATTCCAGGTTTCCCCCTCCACATAGGAAGTCATCTCCCTCACATGACATGATTCCCCTTTATTAGAGGATTTACTGTGATTTCAAAACAAAACTACAGAGTTGGTAGGTTGGGGAGCAACAGGGAAAGTAATAGGAAAGAGATGGAAAGGAGCTCAGAGAATGGGCTGATTTCCTTAGAGACCCTTTGCAGAGAATTCTTTGCAAACAGGTGTTTCATGTTTAGCACTCCCTGTAATTTGATTCTAGCCTTGAGCTGGAAGTTCATAGCCATCTATGCAATTAGGATAGATGCCTCTATTCCTCACTTTTCAAAGACCTTCCAAACCCAACACATTACCACTTAATGTCCCCATAAAAAACACCCTTTCTGAAAGCATCCTCCTCTAAAAAGAGTGATTTAAACCTGTTGTCAAAACTAGGTTTTCAAAATTAGTTCTAACATCGTTTTCCCCTGTTGTAAAAATGTGCCTTAAAAAACACTACCTCTGTTCTCCATTAAAAAGGACTTTAAACAAGGACTTCAACCCATTAGTGAAAATAAACACGTGACCAAGTAATCAAGATTTAAAACCAGTCAGATAATACTAGGGAAATTGGTCATCTATCCCAAAAGAGACATGATACGGTGTCTACCTCTTATAATTGTTGGTCACTTTAATTAAAATATACAATTAATTGTTCATTCTACTAGTTTAAAGAAACATGGTACCAATTTTTCAATTTTCAAATCTAATGACATTAATCTATGCTATTCACACAATCATTATTGAGTGCCCATATTTTGAGATTCAGTATTTTAGGTCAAATCTTGAATATTCCCCTCTTTGGCAATAAGATATTTTCTGTGGCTGCTAACATTTTAACAATAAACTTGGTGACTTAAGGGACAAGAATATAATCTAGACATTATTAACCTCTCTCAGCATTAGCAGAACATTAATAAAATACTTGCCCTTTAACAGTCTGCCAATGAAAAGCCTTCTTTATTCTTCCTTCTTTTATCTTTTGCATTTTGGAATTACATTCGGATATTCCTGTTTACCTCCTCCCACACATTTATCTGACTAATGGCTGGTATACACCTAGTACAAATTGTTCATGCTTGCATTTTCAGATACTCTGTATCTTTCATTCCAAATACATGTGCCCCTGAACTCTGTTATAAAGATGGGCATTAGCACTAGGAAATCTATAAATAGCAATGCTCAGATAAAAGAAGCTATTTTATTCTTCAATTTTATTCCTATTACTCTGGTAATTTTCATTTTGAAAAACATTGCTGTGGAATGTTACATGTCACCTAGGTATCCTTTTATTCTCAGTTTTTCTGATGGGGGGTCTAGAATATTACTGACTAGGATAATTAATGTACAATTACCTTTAGTTAATTATGCCATCTAAAATATGTTTATATGATAAGGATTAAGGTTATGCATCCTTTCATTATGATTATTCATATACATGTTTGTTTATATAAGGCTTAGTTTAAATTGGAAAATGTAGACAAACCAAACACATTGAAGACTACAAATTCTTTGGTTTTACTCAGTTTACAAGATCCCAAAGTTACAGTGTTCCTTATATAACAAGAGTCTTGCTGAAAGAGGGTGAAACCAATAGAGCAAAAAGAGAGCCTCAGACTCCTTGACTTCAAAAGTCATCAGATCAGAATGAATCACATTTCTGAGAAGGAAGCTTAATCTAAAAGTCGATAGCTCTGCAAATATGAGCCTAAACAAAAACAAAAAGAGATACCTTGAAACTTCCTTCATATTCTCATCTGTTGCACCAAGCAAAAGAAGCCACACATGATTCTACAGATCATGGTGAAGCTGTGTGCACTGGAAATGGTTAATCTGATTTGTGTTTTGGACTGAAGATGAAAAAGGGAAAGGAAGTGTCTCTATCACATGTGTAACCTACTCCAGAGACACATTTTTTTCTACTAGTTTGAAGACGATTGTGGTGGATTTGGCAGCTTTGTCATTTCCATTCCATGCCATTGGATACAAATATGAGGATTTCTTGGTGCTTCCTGCTTCCCATTTTCCCCTATTATACACATGTATCCTTTATACATTTTAAATGCCATTGATAGATTTTAAATGTTGAAAATGTTCTTTACTACGAAAAACAAAGTAGAAGATAGCGCTTGATACTCTTGCTATAGATGAAGGATCCATCCTACCTCTAAATGCAATTAATTTGTAAGAGATGAACTTCAATCATCTTAAATTATGCCCCCACAGATTCCGCCAAAAATTCTGAAATAATTTTATACACTCCTATAAAATCATCAATTTCATCATAATTTGAACTTGAATCATCCTCTTCACCTCTTCTAGAAGTTCAGTGAAAAAAATTATAACCAGAGGAGCTGAACTTGAGGTTCTTTTCAACTCTGTAGACGTTTACTGACTTTCCAAAGGAAAAGGGGTAGAAGATTCACTTGTTGGGAGAAAAGAAAAAGAAAACATACTCTTAGATATATTAGATAAGGAGAATTTATTCACAGTTTGGTTTTCTTGGTGGAAAAGATGTTTTCAGCCATATAAATGAGATAGCCCCACGGTAATAATTACATACATTACTAAAAGCTTCTAGCTTTTCCAGCAAAGCTGCTACATAGAAACAGAAGGTTTTGGTATAACCAGTTTGAAAACTGTCCAATTTCTAGCCATTTCTATGACTATAAAATGACACCTTATTATTCTTTCTGTAGTCAGAAATGTGGAGAGATTTACTTCCACACACACTAACCTAAGGTTGACAGCCTCTGCACTGCAAATATCATAAAGCAACTTAAGGACGTAAGCATTATGGAACACTAATGGAGCCTGAAGAGTTTAGAATAAATCTCATGCTCCCTGAATTAAGTCTATCCTCATCTAAGAAAGCAAACTAGTAGAGTTCCAATTGCAGCCACCGGATATGATAGTTGCATATGTTTTCTATAATTGCCAGTAATTGTTACCCTCAAAACAAAAAGTGGGCATCTGTTGAATACCAAACATATGGGCACATAGCCACATCCAAGACCAATTGCAATGTCAACTTCTAGTTTGTGCCAAATAGTTGGACCTGCCTCTTCTTTCAGGACTAGTGTGCATAATATTAATTTTCTACTATGTAGATTTCATTTAAGATGATCCATGAAATGGCCATTAATTTTTTCATGAACATCTAGAAAGTAAGAGCATTTTAAAAAGATTTTCTGTTTTTGATATTAGTTTTAGGTGGAGCAAAGTACTTTTCAATGCAACAAAATTCTGCATGGATTTGTCCATGAACTTTCTTTTTCTGGGAACATTTATGGGATCCTCAGCAGGATACATGATCCCCAAAGGTTAAGAACAACTAGCCTGAACTTTTGCCATATGTTTGCTCTGCCTTCTGGTATTTGCTCTTCCTGTGTGCCTGTAGTTTGACCCCCTGCAGGTCCTGATCTTCATTATTCACGTAGGTCTTGACTCTAGCCTGCCTTATAGCTCATGTTCCCTCCGTACCTGCTCTGGCCTCACCTCTGGCCTCCTATCCAAAGCTTTGTCTTGGCCTGCCCTGCTCTGGAAGCCCTCAGTACCACCACCTAACAAGCACTGTTTTACATTAAGCAGATTTTTTTTTTTTCATTGAAAACATGACCTTTATTTTCACAAGTTAAATTTACAGGTAATAAATAATAATGGCACCTCAAAGACACACTAACTTTCACTTACGAAGAAATAGATTGTAAATTGCTTTCTCTGGTACTATAAATGATATTAAATTTTCCTGAAAGAATCAACTTCTTTTTCAGACCAATGAATATTTTCATCCACTGAATATTTGTACATACAATTCATCATTAAGTCCAGCATATCTCAATACTGATTTACCATCTAAACAAACATATATACTCAGTGTGTAATACCATGAATTTTTAAATTTAATTTTGGTTTCATTAATAAAGTGTTGTGTTAGATAAGATTTGACTATGTAACTATACACTCTATGTTTTTTATTATAAACTCTATGTATTTTAAGCTAACTGATCCCATTTAATATGAATCTATCTACCTTGGCAATAATCTTAAATAACATTAAGTGTTCTTCACTGAACACACGTTTCAAATTTTTTTCCCACATTTAATCATTTTGAACACTTCACTGTGTTTTTCAGTGACATACAGGATATTAATTTACTTTAGTTGACAGTGACATTCTGAATGAGAATCATGCCCTGCCTCATTTCTTTCATTAAACTGCAATTTCAAGTGTCCTCATTGCTTTCTATTCTTAACGAATAAAACTGTTAATGTTCCAAGTGATAAAATTCTCACTCAAATCATGATTTAATAAATGCATTAGAATGAAATGGAAATATCTAATGATATAATATTTCAATTAAGTTCTGAAGACAAAATTGAAAAAAACTCATAAAACAATTTATATTTTGTTTCAAACATTAAAAATCCAGTATTTCTAAAAATTCTGCATTCCCTACCTTGACATCAAAATCCTGTCTGATAGGAAAAATATCTTATTTTTACTAAGCACCTAGGACAGTCCCTATTATGCAAATACACACTCATGCATGTAGCCAATCCCCTTAATCATGCATTCTGAAATGAGAGGCCTGGCTAATTGGAATGCTTGCTGGAGAACAGATGGGGCACTGGTGTTGAGACTCTATCTTAATTTATTGTCCTGGGGTTTTCCTAATTACCTACTTAATTGGCACAGCCACGCCACTTTGAAATAATAATGTACAGCTAATTATCACCGATTTAAGCTTGCTAATAGCTTATTCTTACCAGCTAACTTCAAGAAATCAAGCAGAGAGCAGGAACTGCCACAGGGAAATCACTCAGCCTGGCCTGCTTTAGACAACTATATGAGTGCAATGTCCTTTACAGCTGTGTTGATTTGGTCTCTGCCCAAAAAGGCAAAATTGTGATGCTTTGCTGGCTGTTTAAAGGAGCAGTAGCTCTTCCTTACTTTGCTCAACTTTGGAGACCTCCGTAACTGGTATGTATCAATCACTCAGGATCTTCAATGTGCACATTATTAGCATGCTGTATAAACAGAAGTAAACTGGGGAAATTGAATCAGGACAATTACATCTCCAAAATAAAAGAATCCAACTCTATGATTTAGTTCCCCTCTTTCCAAGCTAGAAGAAGACTCACAATGTCCACAAATGAATTTAGCACAACTCTTATCCTGGAATAAGGAAATCTTCCTTCTTCAAATGTTAGAAGCAAAACAAGGAAAAAGCAATGGATTTAACAGAAGGGACCTCTGTGAAATGAATATAGAAAAACAGGGAGAAAAAAAGACAAAACAAAATGGTTAGGAACTTGGGAATATTAAGAGATTTCTCTATCCTCAGGAGGGGATACTGTAATACTGCCTTCACTTACTCTCATTCTGCATTTATTTTAGGTACCTTTAAAAATTCAAGTATCTCTAGGTCAGATTCCCTAGAAGCAGTGCCTGAGACAGTAATCAGTATGCAGGCAACTCATGAGGGAGTGCTCTTAGGTAAAAGGGAGCAAGGGAAGCAAGGGCAGGTGTAGCGGAAGGAGCTAAGTGGGGATGTGGGCTCAGCTTCAGCCAGATACCACAGGGAGCACTGAAGCATGCATTTCACCATGTTTGGTCCCACCCGTTAAAGCAAGGGGCAAGCCTCTTCTATCCCTGTGTCAGTCAGTCATTGCCTGTGAGCTGCTGCCACGAGCCTGAGGTAGGTGGGAGTCTAATCCCTTTCTACACGTGGATGAGATGGGTGAGAGGCAGTCTCCAAGATAACTCCCCACAGTTTTATCCCTCATGCCTTTGCATAGTCCCCTTCTACACTGAAGAGGGCTGACCTGTGTAACCTATGGAATATTGCAAAAACAATAGTATGTGATTTCTGAGGCCAGCTCATAATAAGACGGCAGCCTCTGCCTTGCTCTCTGTTAGATTTCTTGTCCTGAGAGAAGTCAGCTACAATGTGAGGACACTCAGGCAGTCCTATGGAGAGGTCATTGTGACAACAAACGGAGGCCTCCCACCAACAGCCATGTGAGCAAGCAATCTTGGGAGATGATACTCCAGCCCCACTTGAGCTTTCAGATGACCACAGTCCTAGCTGCCTTCTTTTTTTTTTTTTTTTTTTTTTTTTTTTTTTTTTTTTTTTTTAAAATTTATTTATTATTATTATACTTTAAGTTGTAGGGTACATGTGCATAACATGCAGGTTTGTTACATATGTATACTTGTGTTATGTTAGTCTGCTGCACCCATCAATTCATTTATGATCAGGTATAACTCCCAATGCAATCCCTTCCCTCCCCTCCCATGATAGGCCCCGGGTGTGTGATGTTCCCTTCCTGAGTCCAAGTGATCTCATGAAACTAGTTCCCACCCCTAAGGGAGTGAGAACATGCGGTGTTTGGTTTTCTGTTCTTGTGATAGGCTCGCTAAGAATGATGGTCACGCATCCATGTCCCTACAAAGGATCTAAACTCATCCTTATGGCTGCATAAGTATTCCATGGTGTATAAGGCAAAGCACATATTTTCTTAATCCAATCTGTCACTGATGGACATTTGGCTGATTCCCAAGTTCTTTGCTATTAGGAATAGTGCTGCAATACACGTGGTGCATGTGTGTCTTTATAGCAGCATAATTTATAATCCTTTTGTATATACCCAGTAATGGGATGGTTGTCATATGGTACATCTAGTTCTAGATCCTTGAGGAATCGGCCATACTGTTTTCCTCTATAATGGTTGAACTAGTTTACAATCCCACCACAGTAAAGTGTTCCTATTTCTCCACAACCTCTCCAGCACCTGTTGCTTCCTTGACTTTTAATGATCGCCATTCTAACTGGTGTGAGATGGTATCTCATTGTGGTTTTGATTTGCATTTTGATGCACAGTGATGATGAGCATTTTTTCTCATGTCTGTTGGCTGTATGAATACCTCTTTGAGAAATGTCTGTTCATATCCTTTGCCCAATTTTTGATGTGGGATGTTTGTTTTTTCTTGTAAATTTGTTTGAGTTTTGTAGGTTCTGGATATTTCTCCTTGTCAGATGAGTAGGATTGCAAAAATGTTCTCCCCCATTCTGTAGGCTGCCTGTTACCCTGGATGGTAGTTTCTTTTGCTGTGCAGAAGCTCTTTAGTTTAATTAGATCCCATTTGTCAATTTTTGGCTTTTTGCTGCCGTTGCTTTTTGGTGTTTTAGACATGAAGTCTTTGCCCATGCCTATGTCCTGAATGGTACTACCTTAGGTTTTCCTCTAGATTTTTATGGTATTAGGTCTAATACATTTAAGTCTCTAATCCATCTTGAATTAATTTATAAGGAGTAAGGAAAGGATCCAGTTTCAGCTTTCTACTTATGGCTAGCCAATTTTCCTGTGCTAATTCATTTATTAAATAGGGAATCCTTTTCCCCATTTCTGCTTTTCTCTCTTGTAGGTTTGTCAAAAGATCAGATGGCTGTAGATGTGTATTATTTCTGAGGACTCTAACTCTTGTCTCCATTGGTCTTATATCTCTGTTTTGGTACCAGTACCATGCTGTTTTGCTACTGTAGCCTTGTAGTATAGTTTGGAAGTCAGGTGGATGCCTCCAGCTTTGTTCTTTGACTTAGGATTGTCTGGAGATGCGGGTTTTTGTTCCATATGAACTTTTAAAGCAGTTTCTTTTTCCAATTCTGTGAAGAAACTCATTGGTAGCTTGATAGATGGCATTGAATCTATAAATTACCTTGGGCAGTATGGCCATTTTCACTTATATTGATTCTTCCTATCCATGAGCATGGTATGTTCTTCCATTTGTTTGTGTCTCCTTTGATTTCACTGAGCAGTGGCTCTTGTAGTTCTCCTTGAGGTCCTTCACATCCCTTGGTAAGTTGGATTCTAGGTATTTTATTCTCTTTGAAGCAATTAGAATGGAAGTTCATTCATGATTTGGCTCTGTGTTTGTCTGTTATTGGTGTATAAGAATGCTCAGATTTTTTGCACATTAATTTTGTATCCGAGACTTTGCTGAAGTTGTTTATCAGCCCAAGGAGATTTTGGGCTGAGACAATGGGGTTTTAAATATACAATCATGTCGCCTGCAAACAGGGACAATTTGACTTTCTTTTCCTAACTGAATACCCCTGATTTCTCTTTGCCTAATTGCCCTAGCCAGAACTTCCAACACTATAGTGTTGAATAGGAGTGGTGGAGAGAGGGCATCCCTGTCTTGTGCCAGTTTTCAAAGGAATTTTTCCAGTTTTGCCCATTCAGTATATATTGCTGTGGGTTTGCTCATAAATAGCTCTTATTATTTTGAGGTAATGCTCCATCAATACCGAATTTATTGAGTGTCGAAGGGCTGTTGAATTTTGTCAAAAGCCTTTCTGCATCTATATTGAGATAATCATGTGGTTCTTGTCTTTGGTTCTGTTTATATGCTGGAATATGTTGATTGATTTCCATGCACGTTGAACTCAGCCTTGCATCCCAGGGATGAAGCCCACTTGATCATGGTGGATAAGCTTTTGATGTGTTGTTGAATCCGGGTTTGCCAGTATTTTATTGAGTGATTTTGCATCTATGTTCATCAGGGATAGCTATTCAAATTCTCTTTTTTGTTGTGTCTCTCACAGGCTTTGGTATCAGGATGATGTTGGCCTCATAAATGAGTTAGGGGAGGATTCTCTCTTTCTATTATTGATTGGAATAGTTTCAGAAGGAATGGTACCAACTCCTCCTTATACCTCTGGTAGAATTCAGCTGTGAATCCATCTGGTCCTGGACTTTTTTGGTTGGTAGGCTATTAATTATTGCCCAATTTCAGGTTTTCCTACTATTGGTCTATTCAGGGATCTTGAACTTCCTTCCCTGGTTTTAGTCTTGGAAGAGTGTAAGGTCCAGGAAATGGTCCATTTCTTCTAGGTTTTCCAGTTTATTTGGCAAGAGAGGTGTGTTTATAGTATTCTCTGATGGTAGTTTGTATTTCTGTGGGTCGGTGGTTATATCCCTTTATCATTTTTAATTAAGGGCCGCATTTGATTCTTCTCTCTTTTCTTCTTTATTATTCTATAGTGGTCTGTCAATTTTGTTGATCTTTTCAAAACCAACCCTGGATTCATTGATTTTGTGGAGGATTTTGTGTCTCTATCTCCTTCAGTTCTGCTCTGATCTTGCCATTTCTTTTTGCCTTCTGCCAGCTTTGAATGTGTTTTGCTCTTGCTTCTCTAGTTCTTTAATCATGTTAGAGTGTCAATTTTGATCTTTCCTGCTTCTCTTGTGGGCATTTAGTGCTATAAATTTCCTCTGCACACTGCTTTTAAATGTGTCCCAGAGATTCTGTATGTTGCATCTTTGTTCTCATTGGTTTCAAAGAACATCTTTATTTCTGCCTTCATATTTCATATGTACCCAGTAGTCATTCAGGAGCAGGTTGTTCAGTTTCCATGTAGTTGAGCCGGTTTGGATTGAGTTTCTGAACCTGAGTTCTAGTTTGATTGCACTGTGGTCTGAGAGACAGTTTGTTATAATTTCTGTTCTTGTACATTTGCTGAGGAGTGCTTTACTCCAATTATATGGTCAAATTTTGGAGTAAGTACGATGTGGTGCTGAGAATGTGCTATTCCTGTTGATTTGGGGTGGAGAGTTCTATATGATGTCTATTAGGGTCTGCTTGCTGCAGAGATGAGTTCAATTCCTGGACATCCTTTGGCTAACTTTCTGTCTCAAGTTGATCTGTCTAATATTGACAGTGAGTGTTGAAGACTCCCCATTATTATTGTATGGGAGTCTAAGTCTCTTGTAAGTCTCTAAGGACTTGCTTTATGAATCTGGGTGCTCCTGTATTGGGTGCATATATATTTAGATAGTTAGCTCTTCCTGTTGAATTGATCCCTTGACCATGTAATGGCCTTCTTTGTCTCTTTTGATCTTTGATGGTTTAAAGTCTGTTTTATCAGAGACTAGATTGCAACCCTGCTTTTTTTGTTGTTCTCCATTTGCTTGGTAAATCTTCCTCCATCCCTTTATTTTGAGCCTATGTATGTTCTCTGCATGTGATGGGTCTCCTGAATACAGCAGACTGATGGGTCTTCGACTTTATCCAGTTTGCCAGTCTGTTTCTTTTCTCATTGAGCATTTAGTCCATTTACATTTAAGCGTTAAGATTGTTATGTGTGAACTTGATCCTGCCACAGATATTAACTGGTTATTTTGCTCGTTAGTTGATGCAGTTTCTTCCTAGCCTCGGGATGGTCTTTACATTTTGGCCTTGCTGCACAAATGGCTGGTACCGGTTGTCTCTTTCCATGTTGAGTGCTTCCTTCAGGGTCTCTTGTAAGCAGGCCTAGGTGGTGACAAAATCTCTAAGATTTGCTTATCTGTAAAGGATTTATTTCTCCTTTCACTTATGAAACTGAGTTTGGCTGGATATGAAATTGCTTTAAAATCTTTCTTTAAGAATGTTGAATATTGGCCTCACTCTCTCTGGCTTGTAGAGTTTCTGCCGAGATCTGCTGTGAGTCTGATGTGGGCTTGCCTTGTGGGTAACCCGACCTTTCTCTCTGGCTGCCCTCTTAAGATTTTCTCTACCAACTTTGGTGAATTGGCACTATGTGTCTTGGAGTTGCTCTTCTCGAGGAGTATCTTTGTATGCTCTTCTTCGTATTTCCTGGATTTGAATGTTGGCCTGCCCTACTAGGGTTGGGGAAGTTCTGATGATATCCTGAAGAGGTGTTTTCCAACTTGGTTCCATTTTCTCACTTTCAGGCACCCCTAATCGACGTAGATTTGGTCTTTTTTACATAATCCCATAATTTTGTTCATTTCTTTTCTTTCTTTTTCTTTGGTTTCTCTTCTCGCCATTTCATTCATTTGATCCTCAATCATGATACTCTTTCTTCCAGTTGATCGAACGGTTACCGGCTTATGCATTTGTTTCACGTATTTCTCGTGGTTTCATGGTTTTCATCTCTTTCATTTCTTTATGACCTTCTCTGCATTAATTACTCTAATTCTTCCACTTTTTTCAAGATTTTAGTTTCTTTGTTTGGCACGTAATTCTCCTTTAGCTCTGAGAAATTTGATGGACTGAAGTCTTCTTCTCTCATCTCACAAAGCCATTCTCCGGCCCAGCTTTGATCCGCTGTTGGCTATGAGCTGCGCCCCGTCGAGGTTTTTATTTTTGAATCTCCAGCTTTCTTTCTGCCCTGCTTTTCCCCATCTTTGTGGTTTTTATCTGCCCTGGTCTCTTTGATGATGGTGGATGTAATTGATATTTTAGGTAGGTGTCCTTCCTGTTTGATAGTTTCCTTCTAACAGTCAGGACCTCAGCTGTAGGTCTGTTGGAGATTGCTTGAGGTCCACCCAGACCCTGCCTGCATCAGCAGCAGAGGCTGCAGAAGATAGAATATTTCTGACAGCAAGTGTACCTGTCTGATTCTTGCTTTGGAAGCTTCCTCTCAGGTGTACTCCACCCTGTGAGGTGTGGGAGGTCAGGACTGCCCTAGTGGGGGGATGCGTTCTGCTTGGCTACCAGGGGTCAGGGACCCACTTGAGCAGGCAGTCTGTCCCTTCTCAGATCTCAGCCTCCGTGGTTGGGAGATCCACTGCCTCTCTCTCAAAGCTGCCGACAGAGTCGCCATGGCCTGCAGAGCTTTCTGCCGCTTGTTTTGTTGCTGTTGTTGTTGTGTAGCTGTGCCCCGTCCCCAGAGTGGAGTCTACAGAGACAGGCAGGAAGTGAGCTGCTGTGAGCTCCACCCAGCTGGAGCTTCCCAGCAGCTTTGTTTACCTACTTAAGCCTGAGCAATGGCGGGCCTCCCCCAGCCTCGCTGCTGCCTTGCCGGGTAGATCACAGACTGCTGTGTTATAATGAGGGAGGTCTGGTGGGCGGGACCCCTCCCGCCAGGTGTGGATAGGATCTCCTGTGCCTGTTTGCTTGTGCCAGCAATATTGGGGTGGGAGTTACCCATTTTCCAGGTGTTGTGTGTCTCAGTTCCCTGGCTAGGTGGGATTCCTTCCCTTGCGCTTCCCAGGTGAGGCAATGCCTCAGCCTCTGCTTCAGCTCTCGGTCGGGCTGCAGCAGCGACCAGCACCGATCGGGCCCCGGGCACTCCCCAGTGAGATGAACCCAGGCACCTCAGTTGAAAATGCAGAAATCACCGGTCTTCTGTGTCGCTAGCGCTGGGAGTTGGAGACTGGAGCTGTTCCTATTCGGCCATCTTGCTCCGCCCTCTAGCTGCCTTCTTGACAGCAATCTCTCTAATGACCCTGAGCATGAACCCCACAACTAATTAGCTCCCAAATTCCTAACAGAAAATAGTACAATAAATGCTTATTGCTGGTTTAAGCCACTACATTTTGGAATGATTTTTTAGATAGCAATAGGTAAGAAACACCAATGGCTCCTATTTGTTGAAGGCAATTTCCCAGAGACTAGAGCAGCTGTGAGTTGGTACACAGCAGCCAGGAGGCAGGTAAAAGGGCCAGGTGAAGAGGATGTGAGTAGGGCCAACAGCAGCACCCACAACCTTAGTTATTTCTCATCTTATATTTGTTCCACTAAACTTTCCATACCACTTAGACACAACGTGTAATGTTATGAACTTAATGATGGCTTAGTCATGAACTTAATGATGGCTTAGACATTTTCATTTTTAAAATGTTACTTGGCAGCAATGTATAATTCAAGACCTCATGAAAATATTCTTCAAAAATGAAGATGTCTGCAGACAAATGAAAGTTGCAAAAATTCATCACCTGTAATAATCAGCAAAAGCTATACTAAGGCTAAAGCAAAAAGATTCTATATAAACACATGAAACTGGAGGAAAAAAAGCACCAGAAAGGACAAACTGTGTGAGAATAAGTATTGACTATATAGCAGTAGTTGTCCTGGGGGTTGTGAAAATATTGGTAAGAGTCAGCTATTTGCTGGTAAAATAGCATAAAAAATGGGAAGAGTGTAATGGAGTGAAACTATCGTAAGTTTCTTATATTGTTCAATGAAGTAGTAAAAGTTATAATTTAGACACTAAACATTAAAAATGCATATTGTGATCTCTATAATAACCATTGGAGAATAAAGAAATACAAATTTAAAAAGTTATAAAAGGATAAAAATAATAAACGTGTTAAACTCAAAAGAAGGCAAGAAAGGAGGACTTTTTTTAAAAGGCATGAAGTAAAGCAAAAACAAAGAGCAAGACATCAGTCTTAAGCCCAACTACCTTCAGGATATTGTATATTTCTGTATACAAAAGGATTAAACATTCCAATGATAAAACAAAGACTGATTAATCATCACTTAATAAATACTGTTGGCCTACACCCAAAAAAAGGTAGCTAGTTAAATTAGTTATAAGTCAACCATGGTTATGCTGAGGCTTAGGACACAACACCCCAAAATATATCTGTAGGAGACCAGAACATGCCACACCAAAATATAACTTTTTGTCATCTTGATTACTTTGAACTGGTTATTTTGAGAACTGAAGACACAGGAAATGCTCTGAAAACCTGCTCTTTTGTAAAAGAAGTTTACATCTATAAAGAAAATTTTCCTTAGTAAAGGTATCTGAATCAGGAAGAGAACTTCCAGGAGACCTAGTTTGTCTTTATCACCAGTGCGAATTTTACCTGCGTAACAATGCAAATTTTATTTCCTATCCCTTTCCTCCACTCACTCTCTCAATAGTTTGTCTTCACTGCCCCCCAGAAGATCCAACCGTGTATTCCTTTCTTTAGCTCTAGATGCTATATAAGCTTCAATTACCTGGCCTTTCCTTAAGCCCCATATTTTTGTGGGACTCCCATTCCTATATATGTAATTAAAATCATTTTTCTATTAATCTGCCTTATATTAACTTAATTTGTACCCCAGCTAAAGAATTTCAGAGGGTGGAAGGAAACCATTTTCCCCTTCCAGACAATTATATTAACATTACCTCAAAAGAATAGGTTGAATACTGGAAGACTAAAATATAAATTACATTCTTCCTCTGTCATGAAGTCCTGAAATAATTTTTTTAAGTTAGGGTGCCATAATTCTAACATAATTTTAAACAACAAAATTTTCATAATATACTAAATCTAAAATATAAACTACGACAATATAATTTGAAAAGGTTATGCCTCATTTATAATATAAAATACATTTTTAATTTTTGGCAAGCATAGAATAGTGTTTATTTTCATTTATGTTGGCAAAGACACTGATGGATTTTACAGTTCCTATTTTTTCAGCTATTACAGAAACTAAATTAAGCTATGGAAACTGCTAAATTATTTTGTTTCATAGCTTTCCTTTAATGGTTTTGGCTTGGTTTAAATGTACAGAAAGTAGTTTCTGCTAGAGGCATTCTCTTGGGAATTACTCAAAGTAAATTTTAAAAAGGATACGTGAGAGAAACTATTGTTAAACAAATATTACAGGCCATTGTTTTGAACTGAACTCTTGCACTAGGCCTCAACAGACCAGACTAAACCAAAATGGAATCAGTCACGCTACATGCCATATCATCAAACTGAAGCTTTAAGGAAACAGATCCCAAAACAGACCAGTTTTTCCTAAAAACAGGAGATTCCAGGAAATCTGGGTCATTGTAATAAGGAATTCCTGTCTGCTTTAACTCTTTCAAAAAGTAATCTGAGACACAGTCTCGCTCTGTAGCCCAGGCTGGAGTGCAGTGGTGCGCCATCTAGGCTCACTGAAAGCTGTGCCTCCCAGGTTCATGCCATTCTTCTGACTCAGCCTCCCGAGTAGCTGGGACTACTCTCAAAAAAAAAAAAAGAAAAAAAAAGGAATCTGAAGTAACCTGATGTTAACCAATCAGTTATTTTATTTTATTGTTTCCTATTGTTCTGTTTTCTCGTTTCCACCTTACAAAACCCACTGTCCTGAACTTGCCCAATGGGAGTTTTCATTCCATTTTCTGGAATAGAGGCTTCTCTGATTCATGAATCCCAAATAAAAGCCAATTATATCTACAACTAAATTTGTTGTAATTTTTTCTTTTAACACGATTGTGGATATACAGCTAATTAATAAAACTAATTTAGAAAATATTAATTTATTTTTTACTTCCCTTTTATATGAATTACACAAAGCAGTGGTTTTGTTAATAATTTGGATGTTTTTCTTGCCTATGTTTTTCAGTAATCTTTCCTTTTATTTTAATTAATGGGTTATAGAAGGAAATCCAAACAAGTCAACAACTGTTCTCGGTCATTTATACTTTATCTGTATGTGGATGGTCACTGTATCTACAATACACTATAATAAAAAATGATCTACATTCAACATACGAGATGGCAAAAAAAAGATTATTGAAAAATTGAGTATTAGTAGCTTTCACAAAAATTTTGACAAGGGAGTTTGAACTACTTTTTAATTAGAAGATCATTATTTTAAAAAACACTTTTCATCTCAACTTTAAAATAATTGTGTGTGTTAATATGTATGCATATATAAACGTACCTATTATTTTCTCAGATACAGAAAGTTCAGTTAAGCATATTCCTCAACTCCTGCCATACTATCACAATTTACCCTTGCACATTCCTGCTTTATTATTTTATTATCTCCCCTTTCCTTTCTATAACTACTCATTCTAATGTATATAATATAAATACTCTGCTATATCCTATCCTTGAAAATATATGCTGATTTTATTTAATAATGTTTTAAATTCATATAATGGCATTGTACTATTGTTCTCATTCTACGCAATCTGTTTTCTCTGTAATCACAGTCAGATTTTTTGCTGTATGAAAATGTGTTCATTGCTTCTGACTGCTTCATAATGTTCCAAAGTCTTACATTTTACTTTTCTATTTTCCCTAGATGTGGATAGTTTGCTTCTAACACTCAGCTATCACAGATAATCAAAAATGCCTCCTCTGGGTATGAGGAGGTTTCCTTAGGACACATTCTAAGTCAGAGACTCTAGTGCATAGGGTATGTGAGTTTTTCCAGGTACGGCAAAAGGAAGCTGCACCAGTGCGCACAATGATCATCCACACAGAAAACCTAATATGGTCAAAAGACCCACCATTAGAAACAGAGTTCAGAAAAATAGCCAATTATAACATTATCCTAATATCTTTGTTCAAATCAATCTATATAGTCAATATAACTCCAATTGAAATCCAACAAAATGATATAAAATATATTTTGAAAACTGAATTTCAAAATATCTAAGAGAATTTTGAAAATGAGAGTAAATATAGTGATTTACGTTACAAGATTTTATAAAATCCTTCAAAGCAAAAGCAATTGCAAAAACAAAAATCAGTAAAAATCTGCAGAAAACAACTACTGACTTATTAACAGACAGTAGGCCAGCATAATTACATGAACTTAGAATGAGTATGAGGTGAAAGAACAGAACACAAAGGGGGAAAGGATGGATAATTTCAGGGTTTCTTGGGGAAATTGGATCAGAATATGGAATATTTGACTTGGAACCTTACCTTATAACATATATACAGATATATTCTCTATGTATTGTGCATTATAAGAGAAAAAACCATAGAGCTAGTAGAAAAAATATAGTAGAATATATTTTTTAGTTGATGCAGGCAAGAAATTTTAAACAAAAAAGAAAACTTGATAAACTTGATATCAAAGTTAAGAATTTAACATAGGTCATCTTAGACTAAGTGACTAATCACTTAACTTTTATTTTATTTTACATGAAATGAACTATTTTCTTAGATAAAAAATGTTCTCAATGTCTAAAAGGAACAAATTAATATATGAATATAAAAAGGAACTTCTACAAATAAATACATTTAATTTGAAAAAAAAATCTAGTAGAAAACCCAGCTAACACAGAAAAGAAAACTCAGATAAAACAGAAAAAAAGATAGAAATATGGTAATGCATTTTTCAAAAACTATAGTTAATGTTAAGAGTGATAAGAGAAAATAACTCATCCATGAAACAAGAATGGGGTGTGACTTTAAACAAAGACCAATGAAAAATATTTGGAAATGAAAGATATGAAAAGAAACATCACTTTATTCACCACCAAAGGACCAAGGGAATTCAGTCTTTCACCCAGTTCCCAGTTCACAGTTTCAAAGCACCTTGACTGAAGGCTGGGATGCCTTGAGAAAGAACCTTGCATAAGCACAACCACTACATAATATAAATCTTCCTCCATCCATTCCCTACAGGGACCTGTGGCTATTTTGCTTCCCGGAATTATTAGACACTAGCTCTAATAATGTTACTTTTTGCACAATGATTTTTTTATCCTGAGACTTTGCTGAAGTGGCTTATCAGCTTAAGGAGTTTTGGGCTGAGACAATGGGGTTTTCCCAAAGACCCAGAATACCATTATCCTGTGAGTCTAAATAGAGGTTTACAGAGGTCAAATGAAAATCGAGTTTTAGGCTCAGTCTGTCTCACATTGGGACATTCAGTCCACAGACCGACCGTGTAGTTATTTCACACTCCTAAACACAGACTTGAACTAGATATACTGACCCATTGCACAATTCCCATACTGAGTCCCCAACTCAGGGAGTGAACACCAAATTGAAATTCCTGAAATTCAGGCCAATATCCCTGATGAACATCGATATGAAAATCCTCAATAAAATACTGGCAATCAAATCCAGCAGCACATCAAAAAGCTTATCTACCACAATCAAGTCACCTTCATCCCTGGGATGCAAGGCTGGTTCAACATATGCAAATCAATAAACATAATCCATCACATAAAAGAACTTATGACAAAAACCACATGATCATCTCAATAGATGCAGAAAAGACCTTCGATAAAATTCAACATCTCTTCATGTTAAAATCTCTCAATAAACCAGGTATTGATGGATCATATCTCAAAATAATAAGAGCTATTTATGACAAACCCACAGCCAATATCATACTGGATGGGCAAAAGCTGGAAGCATTCCCTTTGAAAACTGGCATAAAACAAGGATGCCCCTTCTCAACACTCTTATTCAACACACTATTGGAAGTTCTGGCCAGGGCAATCAGACAAGATAAAGAAATAAAGGGTATTCAGATAGGAAGAGAGGTAGTCAACTTATCTCTGTTTTCAGAGGACATGATTCTATATTTAGAAAACCCCATTGTCTCAGCCCAAAACTCCTTAAGCTGATAAGCCATTTCAGCAAAGTCTCAGGATAAAAAAATCATTGTGCAAAAATCACAGGCATTCCTATACATCAACAATAGACAAGGAGAGAGCAAAATCATGAATGAAATCCCATTCACAATTGCTACAAAGAGAATAAAACACCTAGGAATACAGCTAACATGGGATATGAAGGACCATTTCAAGGAGAACTACACACCACTGCTCAAGGAAATAAGGGAGGACAAAAACAAATGGAAAAACATTCCATCCTCATGGATATGAAAAATCAATATAGCAGGCCATGCCCAGTGGCTCACGCCTGTAATCCCTGCACTTTGGGAGGCTGAGGTGGGCGGATCACAAGGTCAGGAGTTTGAGACCAGCCTGGCGAACATGGTGACCCCATCTCTGCTAAAAATACAAAAATTAGCCAGGTGTGGTGGTGCATGCTGTAATCCCAGCTACTTGGGAGGGTGAGGCAGGAGAATTGCTTGAACCTGGGAGGTAGAGGTTGCAGTAAGCCGAGATTGCACCACTGCACTCCAGCCTGGGTGATGGAGTGAGACTTTATCTCAAAAACAAAACAAAACAAAAATTGTGAAAATGGCCATACTTCCCAAAGTAATTTATAGATTCAATGCTATTCCCATCAAATTACCCTTGACATTCTTCACAGAATTAGAAAAAACTACTTTAAATTTCATATGGAACGAAAAAGAGCCCATATAGCCAAGACAATCTTAAGCAAAAAGAGCAAAACTGGGAGCATCAAACTGCCTGACCTCAAACTATAGTACAAGCAACCAAAACAGCATGGTACTGGTACTAAAACAGATATATAGACCAATGGAACACAGCAGAGACCTCAGAAATCACACTTCAAATCTACAACCATCTGATCTTCACCAAACCTGACAAAAACAAGCAATGGGGAAAGGATTCCCTATTTAATAAAAGGTGTTGGGAAAACTGGCTAGCCATATGCAGAAAACTGAAACTGGACACCTTGCTTACACCCCATATAAAAATTAACTCAAGACAGATTAAAACTTAAATGTAAAACTCCAAACCATAGAAACACTAGAAGAAAACCTAGGCAATACCATTCAGGACATAGGCATGGCCAAAGACTTCATGACAAAAACACCAAAGCAATTGCAACAAAAGCCAAAATTGACAAATGCGATCTAATTAAACTAAAAAGCTTCTGCACAGCAAAAGAAACTATCATCAGAGTGAACAGGCAGCATACAGAATAGGAGAAAATTTCCGCAATCCACCCATATGACGAAGGTCTAATATCCGGAATCTGCAAACTTAAATTTACAAGAAAAAAAAAATCAAAAAGTGGGCAAAGGATATAAACAGACACTTCTCAAGAGAAGACATTTATGCAGCCAACAAACATATGAAAAAAAGCTCAACATCACTGATCATTAGAGAAATACAAATGAAAACCACAATGAGATACCATCTCATGCCATTCAGAATGGCGATCATTAAAAAGTCAGGAAGCAACAGATGCTGGAGAGGCTATGGAGAAATAGGAACACTTTTACATGGTTGGTGGAAGTGTAAATTAGTTCAACCATTGTGGAAGACAGTGTAGTGATTCCTCAAGGATCTAGAACAAGAAATGCCATTTGACCCAGCAATCCCATTACTGGGTATATACCCAAAGGATTATAAATCATTCTACTATAAAGACACACACACACACGTATGTTTATTGCAGCACTATTTACAATAGCAAAGACATGGAACCAATACAAATGTCCATCAGTTATAGACTAGATAAAGAAAATGTGGTACATATACACCATGAAATACTATGCAGCATAAAAAGGAATTCGACCATGTCCTTTTCAGGGACATGGGTGAAGCTGGAAGCCATCATCCTCAGCAAACTAACAGGAACAGAAAACCAGACACCACATGTTCTCACTCCTAAGTGGGAATTGAACAATGAGAACACATGGACATAGGCAGGGGAACAACACACACCAGGGTCAGTCATGGGGTGTGGGGCAAGGGGAGGGAGAGCATTAGGACAAATAGCTAATGCATGCAGGGCTTAAAACCTAGATGACAGGATGATAGGTGCAGCAAACCACCTTGGCACACATACACCCATTTAACAAACCTACACTTTCTGCACTTTTATCCTGGAACTTAAAGAAAATAAAATAAAGGAAAAGAGAAATAAAATGAACCACCTAAAAGTTGAGCTGAACACAATAAGAAAAAAGAAATTCCTCTCCTGACAAAAATACTAAAATGAAAATGTATCATATACCTGTGGAATTGCTGAGATTAGGGCCACTTCAAAAACATGAAAAAATACAGTGGTGGTGATTCCTAACACCTCGCTACTTACCTCGCCTGTTTGGCTGGTCTGTGCACACTGAGACGGACTTGGAGAAGGTTGGCTTATCCTAAACAGAGTCAGAGGGTGACTCCAATTACAGATGTTCCTTTATACGTGGTGACTACTTGGGCAAATCCAAATATGTCCTGATACCTGCTATGCAGCCAATGATTTGGCAAATTATTTTACCTCCTTATCAATTAGTAAGGACAATTGGAAATAATTCACTTTTAGCTGGCAAGGACTCCTTCACTGTTAGACCTCAAAAACTCTCCCAATCCATGGCAAACAGGAGCCTTGATTATCTAGATATCCTGTAGGACATAATGCTGACAATAAAATATGGATCACTTCATCCCAAATGTCTTAGTAGAAATATGTGTGCCTCTGTGGTGAAAAATATTGACATTTCAAGTGCTTGACAATTCAACAATGTTTCTACATGTGGCCTGGATGTTACTGGGAAATTGTTCTTATATAAAAGGAAAATTTCTGCACCTAAGATAACCTAAAACTCAGGAAGAGATACAATGCTTTTTAGCTTCCTTTACATACTAGAAAAAAATCATATTATACATTTTGGTGTGTTGCTCTAGTCCATTCACAGAATAGCCCCAAAGAGCTTTAATATGAGAAAGAAAAGGCTCTGTTGCTTACACATTTGCAAGGTGCTCTGATGGTGAGTCCAGATGACCTTGTTTACTTATTCAGTGGTATCTGAAGTTTCATGGCTGGGTGGGTTAGTTGGTTGTTTGGTTAGTTGCTTTGCAATTGAGCCCTGGTAGAAACTACACACTTGGCCATGACCTAGCAAGTGACTGTGCAACCTGAGATTGCCATGATGAACTAAGTACTATTTGATCTGCCAGGCTGTAAGACTAGGCTTAAATAGAAGTAATTACAACCAAATGGAAGTGATCTATTGGAAATCAGGCTCAAGCAGGTAGAGAAAGAACAAGGCACATGCAAAAGTAGCCCAGACTCAGCACCTACTCCTGCTACATGACCCACCTATTTCAATGGAAATTTAGAACATCATGGGGAAAAATAAGTTGATGAGGGATACATAAAATTCAGAATTAGTTTGTAGAGAAACTTGCACAATAAATAAGCAACAAGCAGAAATATAATGCCATGGCAATGAAGCCCCACTAAAGAGTGGAAATAAAAAATAGCGTAAAATTGAAATGCATAAGTGGACTCGTGTACAGTTCCTATGGCTGTTCACTCCGTGTGGCAGGAGACAAGCATGTGATGGATCTACGCTCATTCATGGACAATGGCTCATCATAGCTGGACGGTCAGGGATATCAAAATAATGAGTTTGCAAGATTAGTGACAAGAAGGTCTATTCAGTGGCCAGAATAGATACTTTTAAAAACTTTCATTCGTCTGAGTCCCTTATTGTTCCTGAGCCAGTTTGTAACATTTCACCTGCATTGGTTTCATTTTGCTAGTGAATAGATGATATTAAAGGTTGGGTTTTGTTTTGTTTTCCAGCTGGGTTGTTTTGGTGGTGAAATACATCGCCTTGAAGGACTTCCAATCTTCTGTAGCTGGGTTTTATTATACAAACACCCTAGACAAAATACACTGATTTCTCAAGTGCAAGAAATGATTGCTGATCATTGTAGGTGTTTAGATAAAAAGAACAGCTACTTTACATGTAAAATAAAACGCTAATTCTTTTTAGCTGTAGAAAATAGCCAGCAATAGCCCAGATCTTTATCCCATGCTTACAGCCCATCTGATGAGAGAATGTGGCAATTCGGTGTCCTATCCCAAAAAAGAAAGAAACAGATTTTAGATTATAGAAACGTTATGTGAAATACTTTATATATGAATTATTCATAGAGTATTATTAGAAATAATTATTTCATAAATGAATACAAAATTCTGAATTTCAGTCCAATTCAAAAAGTACTGACTTAGAATCTAGTGTTTGCCAGGACATACACTGACTGGTCAACTAGACACACACACAAATAATAATTTCCTCTAGTTTTAAGAGCTTTACCTCTTAAGCATCCATTATCAAGCAAAGGAACGCAAAACAAGGCCTGAATTTAACCTGTGGAATAATGATGCGCATAGTGGTAGAAATGTGAGTTAGCAAACCCTATGGGATGTTTATTATTTTGAATCAACAGATAACCATTTTTTGCATTTCATGTAAAAAGTATGAAAACTTCTTTTTATTAAACTTTTAAAAATATATGTTAAACATTCAGTAATACCTATCACATCATGTAAATCTATTATCTTTCTGTCTTTCACTCTCCAATACAGTAGCCACTAACCATATTTATAATTTAAAATTAACTAAGATTAAAAATTCAATCCTCAGTCACACTGGCCACATTTTAAGTGCACGATGTCGCATGTGCCCAGGGCCCCCGATACGGCCTTCCATGTTATATTATCGAAATGTTCCATTATCACAGGAAGTTTTCTTGGTCTTATAAGTTGAACCTATCTTCCAAATTAATGGAACAGATGGAGCCACTGAATTTTAAAGTTAATGAATGTTGATCTTTTTTTTTCATCCATATTGCATTTTATTCTATTTAATTGAATATGTTCTATTCTGTTGTAAAATTAATGGCTTACTTTCTTTTCTCTTTCTGGTTGTAAAACAAATGTCTTACTTTCTTCTGTTGGCAAGCGTCTCTTCACTGTTCCTTGTAGTGGTCTTCATTCCATGCTTCTCTTTGCTCTGATCAAAAGAACAACGGGGGCTTTGTGTGGGTGTTCTTATGGGGCGGCCACAAATCTTATTTACCTTTTAAATAGAAAACATTAAAAGGCAGTTAGAAATCATGCTCCATCTTTCTGAGAATGTGATGTTTCGTAGAAGTCAAAACAATGACATGTTCTTGCTTTCACCTCAATAGTAACCTTTAAAATAATATACAATGTTTGTTAGTTTTTCAAACAGAGGGAAGTAAATTATCTGTATAAAATGGCAATTATGATAAATGGACATCATGGACATTTATGTGGTATGCAGTATACATGTGCAAGATATGCCAAAATCAGATGACTATATTAATAAACTGACTTATTTATGTAATATTACTTTATCAAAATAGATATTATTTATGATTTATATGTATAACTAATCACATACTTGTCCTATGTTAAAATGAAATAATTTGCTATGGAATATGTGGTCCTTTTATAAATGAATTCTAAGGTCAAAAGCAAATATCTTTGTAGTTTTCTTCTTAAGATCCTTTCTTAGAAATGACAATGAATATTAATATGAAGATCTCCTTTTATAATAGTTCTGCATCTTCTTTCTCAAACTGGTGTGATTTCAGGGTGTTATTACAGTACTTTTAAAAAACAATTTATCCCCATCAAAAACATACTGTTTCTTTAATACTTATCTAGCAAAGATATCTGTATAATTTACATAAGTATCATCGAAAAAATTAAGTAATTACTTTACATGTAAAGCATCAAACAGATTTATATGATACCTCATATAATTGAAAAGGCAGAGTAATATAATTGGAAATACGTAAAAGCATTGCCTGGAATCAAGAGACTCTGGTTCTCATCCTAATTTTTCCTTTCTTCACACTGAGACCTTAAAAACGTAACAGAACCTCTTTGAATGCGATTTCCTAATGTGCACAACGAAGAAGTTAGAATAAATTATTCCAAAGTTCCCTTAAAGTTAGAGATCTCGTTGATTTTCCATGTAATGAGTATTGAAGAAGCTATGTATCCATTTCATTTATTTTACCCATATTTCTTTCACTTTTAGTATTTGCAAAGCACATATATTAAATGTTATAATAGGGAAAATAGGAGTAACTAAAGTTTCTCCTAATAGAGCTTGTAATTTAAGAGGAAAGAAATAAAGGAATCCTTCTGACCATCAAAATGCAAGTTGTATGTGTCAAAAAAGTGCGACTGACAATGGATGTCCGAGAGAGGTGGGATCCTTGCCCGGTAGGGGTGATGGGTGAAGAAGGATATCAGCAAAGACTACCCTGGGAAAGGCTACTACCCATCGGGATGAGACTTGGAGCATCCATTGAACCTGGATATGTTGAGGTTATTTCAGTTCAATCAAATTAAAAATAAATATCTGTTGTACCCTACTATGTTAGATGCTAGAGATACAAATATGAATAAGGCATGGCCTCATGTACACCGTTGGGATGAAAGTTACACAGGTAAAATAGCAATTGTCATATAACATGATAAGAGCAACCCATTACAAGGATGTCAAAACATTGTAACATATGGTTACAGTAACTACACTGTGCATTTGGAACAAGAAGTACATGCTGTGAGAAATGGGTGTAGCAAGAGGTAAGGCTGGTGTGAAAGACATAAACAAGCCATCGTATGACTTGGAGACTGAGCTAAAGGACTTGTGAGAGCAAATGGAACACAGGCAAAAAGATTCCAAGTGGGGAAAGTGCAGCTTCAGATTTCCACATCACAGCAGCCGTGCAGACAGAGGGAGAAGAGACGTCCTTCAAAAGGCCCATGGAAAATGTCAGGGCCCGAAGTCGGCAGAGAAGCTGTAAAATGGAAGAAGTGGATTTCAGAGATGCACAGGAGGGACAAGAGTAGCACTTGGAGATGGATTTGATAGAGAATTTTCTCAGAACAAAGAACAGTGATGATGGGCAGAGGAAAAGTCCTCAGAGGGTAGGTGTCAGAAAACATGAGGCTGACATGGACAATTGAAAAAGTTTTGCTTTGCTTGGAAAGGTGGGTCATGGAAGATAATCATAAAAGGAAATTATATTTAAAGGGTAAGTTAGAGAAAAGATTTTGGAGGGCTTTAAACGCCAGGCTAAGGAGCTTTATTTTTTAGATAAAAGCTCCTGATGGTTGCTCAAAATGTAAAATGCCACAGCTGAAGTTTAGTAAATGCATGAGGCCGCATTGCAGAAGTTGGACTAGAGAGAGAAAACTATTAAAGGCAAGTAAACTGTTAATAGACTCTTCAAGCAGTCCTGAATAAGAAATTTTAATTTTGAACTGCAATAGTGACAGTGTTCATGAGTTACAGATAGAAGAGAGGCAAAGTCAACAGGGCTGGGCAAATGATTGACAGAAGCAAAAGAAGCATAAAGACAAGGTGGTAAAAGACTCAAAGTGAATTTCCACTTTGAAAAGTAGCGATAGTAAAGTATAAATCTATTAGTAAGGTGCTAAATTATTCACAAAAATGGAGGAAAGTATGTTCGCTATAGGTTCATCAACAACTCCTAGTAACAAGAACCCAGGGAAGATGATCTAAGTTGATAGTGTTTTTAAGTGGATAGAGTAAGATTATTTGACCACACCACAGGACAGTTTGAAATAAAGAAGCAAAGAGAAAGGGAAACAGAATCTGCAATCACGATCCAGTATGCCTTGCCATAGGGTTTGAGGCGAGTTATGGAACTTCTATGTATCTTAGTTTTCTCGTCTTTGAAACTCAAGAAAATAAAACTACTTTGAAGTTATGAGTTCAGAGAAATCTTATCTCATCCTGTCCCTCCCTCATCAGACCTCAGATTGTAACTGCTATTGACCATGTTTCCAAGCAAGGCGGACGGAGAGCTGAAAAATACCAGCCTCGCAACACCTTTATCCCCATTATCATCTTTGCAATTATTTTTTCAAATACAAAAGAAAATGCTCTAGCCATAGACTTATAAGATATCTTTGATTGTATCCAAAGATACAAGCATATATAGCTGATTCTAATAAACGCAAGTAAATTTCAAAGCCCTTATATTTGTCGACTTGCTATGAGGGAGCTCAACTTCATACTTTATTGAAAAGAAAAGGAAAACCATCTGTTATCAGGACATTACCCTGTCACCTTAGCTCCCTTGAGGTGAGCCAATTTGGGTGGCACCTTTCAATACTAGTACCTTCTTGCTATTGAAAAAACCTTCACACTTATGTTGACAATTTTTCATCTTTGACTTATACTGCAATTTCCTTCTTAATTCTCCTCCCTGGTCTCTACCATTTTCCCCTGCAATCAGTCTGGAGTGTCTTGCAAAAAATTGTTTTCCTCCCTAATGCTTATCTACTCCGGCTTTCAGTTTCTTCCCAGGCTTCCCACTGATTTTCAAGTTCCCATTTCACCTTGAAATGACTCTCTTAGTTGCTCCTAGCCCATATCACTTCCACCGTTCTGATCAAGTTATTTGTTTCAACAACTGCTTGTCACTTAGCTGACTTTCTCCATTCTCACTGTAATCTTGGCACTACGTGCAAAAGCACAAACTTATCTTTGGAGCCTCCCCCATCTGTGCACTCAGTCTTATTCAAATCTTCAGACTTTCAAAGCTTTTTACAAAAAAACTTTGTAAAGAATAACTTAAATTGTTTATTTTCATTTGATTCACAAAGCAGAGCTTCTGTTTCTTTTTGTTTTTGTTTTCTTTCTTTCTTTTTTTTCCAGACAGGATCTCACTCTGTCGCCCAGGCTGGAGTGTAGTGGCGTTATCATGACTCACTGCAGCCTTGGACTTCCTGGCTCAAGCAATCCTCCCACCTTGGCCTCTAGAGTAGCTAGACTATAGGCACATGCCACCATGCCCGGCTTATTTTTTAATCCTTTTTTTTTTTTTTTTTTTTTGTAGAGATGGCATCTCACTATGTTGCTTGAGCTGGTCTCAAACTCCTGGCCTCAAGTGATCCTCCTACCTTAGCCTCCCAAAATGCTGGAATTACAGGCGTGAGACACCGTGCCCACCCCAGAATCTCTATTTCTTTTGCAATAGTACTTCCTTAATGTTTAATAATAATAATACAATTTGAAAAGCAAAAATGTTTAAAATATTACAAATTGAAAAGCAAAAAATGCTGAGGTAGTTCAAGTGATTATTAAGCAACCTGGGTTAGTGGAGGAGGCACAGGCTCACTTCACAGTCGCTTGTATGTAAAGGTAACTAATTGCTTTCCTTCAGGTCACATCTAGGATGCTTGGTGTTAACAGAGAGGCAGTTAAGAGATTACATAAGGCATGAGTCTGCATGTATGCTTGATAATAATAATGATACATAAAATAAGAAACAAGGTACTTTGTGGACACGTGTGCTATACTCCCTTACATTAAATAACTCACATTATTATACTAAAAGCTAATTTTAAACTATCCAGAAGAAATAGACTATTGGTAATTTTTTCAGTTATAGCAACAAATTTGAGTTTATTTCTCGTGTTCAATTCCCTTATGATTCTGAGAAATAGTTTCTAAAAGAGCTGGCTGATTTTAGGGGTAAAATCTGTTCCCACAAATCTGGTCTTTGTGTTGGAGAAGCTATTTCTTCAACACAGAGAGAAAGTCCATGATGTTAGTTTTATTCCAAAGAGGACAAATTTAGGAAGGCCAGGTCACTATGGGGGCAGAGGTAATGTACCAGATACATTAGATTTGGATTTGATTTTTCAGACTATTATACTATATGAATAATTAATGGGCAAGGGAACAGAATTATCAGAGCCCTGTTTTAGAAAGATCTGTTATAGTCATTGCAATCAACAAAGACACCATTCCAATAGGTGAGGTAAGAGACTATTGGAATAAACTCAGAACCAGTGAAATAAGAGAGGAAAAGGGGAAGCTCCTTTATGAGTGCAATGAATGGTATTTGACTAGGGCTTGACTCCCTATACAAGACAAGAAAGAAGAAGTTAAAGCTCTTGGTGGTTTTAAACATAGTAATCAGGATGATTACAGAGCCAGACACTGATAGATGGAAGTTAGAAGGTAGAACAAGTTTAGTTTACGGTGTACCTGGTTTTTGGAGGGGGAGATTAATTCTCATTTTGAGCTTTAATTGTGAGGTAATTTCTAAAACACAGCTCTAAATAATAGATTGGAGATCAAAACCAAGTTAATGAATAGAATCGCATGCATAGAGCCAATAGTTAAACCCATGCAAATAGATGAAATCATAAAATGTATATAAAATGTAAATGTTAGAAGGAAAATCAGATGCAGGAGAAAGAGAATTCATGTAATATACTGTCCCCATCCCACAAAAAAGGAGGAGGAGAAAAGCTTTTACTATGTTGCTACATTTGTATCAATAGAAATGAAAAAAGTAAATAAAAATAAGTGATTACAGGTCGGGCGCAGTGGCTCACTCCTGTAATCTCAGCACTTTGGGAGGACAAGGTGGGCAGATCACAAAGTCAGGAGATCGAGACCATCTTGGCTAACATGGTGTAACCCCGTCTCTACTAAAAATATAAAAAAAAATTAGCCATGCGTGGTGGCAGGTGCCTGTAGTCCCAGCTACTTGGGAGGCTGAGGCAGGAGAATGGCATGAACCCAGGAAAGGCTCCGTCTCCAAAAAAAAAAAAACAAAAAACAAAAAACAAAAGTGATTACAAAATATTATGCTCTAAAACTATGGAACAACTGCCATCCAAATAGTAGATATGCTACATTCAAGGAACAAATAATTCCATAAGCCAGGTACGGAAAACATATAAAAGTTGTGACCATAACACCACTTTTAAAACACTAGTACATTCTAGCATTGCAACAAGGAATATTTATAGGAGGTTATAAATTATTAAGACTCCATTAAGCACTGCCCCAGTTCTTGGGGAAAACCAAATAAAGCAATGTTAAGGTCGAGTAAGAGAGGAAACACATACTATCTCTGCTTGGCAAGGATTAGAGGTATGTTTACGCTATGGTTAGCAAAGAGTAAAGAAGGTCTTCTGTAAAAGTGTTTACTTGGAGGCGTGGATCCTTTCCATTTTCCACAAGTTGCTTCTCCATACGGATTTCTGCTAGACATTGTCATAAATTTTCCCATTCTAACTCATATTATATTTTGAATTAAGGAAAAGAATGAGGAAGAGGGAGAGGAAGGGAAAGACAGGGAGAAGCAGAAGCATATTTTAATAATCTCCTATTGACACCACTGTGAACAGAATCTTGAGTCCACGTTGCTATTTTTGCATGCCTATATATTAAACCACCAGAGGGCGCTTCTGCATTTCATTCCTATTCATAATTATTAATTAAACTGACTGTGTGGGTGGATTTAAAGCATTTAGTTTAGGACTCTGGAAAATCCAACTTGTAGGCCAAAGTGACAAGTGTTTAGATACAAGAAATCTTCGGAAAAATCTAGTCTTTTATGTAAAACCACCAGGCTGAGGCTGCAGTGCCAATGTAGTCAAATAAGAAATGGAAAACCAATCCCTAATGGTAGGCTAATTTGTTCAGACTGAACTGTCTCAAAGTCAGGAATAGAGATACTGAGAATTGACCAAGGATTTCAATTACTTCCCCTTTTTCTCTTTCTCTCTTTTTCTTTCCTTTCTTATTTCCAGTTTTAAAGACTCCTTTGTTTAGAAAGTTCAAAGACTGAAAGCCAAATCAATTTTTGTTCTTGTTTAGCTACAGATGACAATGTCAATCAATACACTGAGCCCTCATTATTGGTATGGCATTATTCTAGTAGATGGGAATAGAGCAAGGAACCTTCTCTCTAGGAGCTTATAGTCTAGTGAGAAAACTAAAATTATGACATTAAATAGACAACTTTAGGTATTAATTGTTATTTAGTTAAAAATGCATCATTAGTAGTGGAATGGGATGGAGTGGGGATAGGGCGCTTCAACCAGGTGGTCAATTGGTTTAAATACTATATTCTACTTGTTTGGAAAGTAGGATTTAGGTTATGTTCTGAATAACATTAAGCAGCAGCCATGGGAAGATCACAGGGAAAAGCTTTATATGCAGAGAGAACAACACTAAAATAGAAGAGAAAGAAAGGCCACAGCAACTGAAAAATGCCACATAGTAATGGGGAGCGTAGGGGGACAAGGCAAGAGGCAAACTGGCCAGATCATCATGGTCTACCAAGGGCTAAGTTTGTGTTCTAAGTGGGCTCTGAAGTAACTGGAGAATTCTGAGCATAGCAGTAACATGATCTCTTTAATGTTTCAAAGAAAATATCACACTGGCTGTCACTTGGAGAGAGGTCTGCACAGGACATGAGAAAATGGACAAGGGGCCGGGCGCAGTGGCTCATGCCTGTAATCACAACACTTTGGGAGGCTGAGGCAGGCAGATCGCATGAGGTCAGGAGGTCGACACCAGCCTGGCCAACACGGTGAAACCCTGTCTCTACTAAAAACACAAAAATTAGCCGGGCATGGTGGCGGGCGCCTGTAAGTCCAGCTACTCAGTGGGCTGAGACAGAAGAATCGCTTGAATCTGGGAGGCGGAAGTTGCAGTGAGTTGAGATCACACCATTGCAATCCAGTCTGGGCAACAAGAGTGAAACTCCATCAAAGAAAGGGAAGGGAAGAGAAGGGGAAGGAAGGGGAGGAGAGGGGAGGGGAAGGAAGATGGACAAGATAAAAACAGTAAATCCAGCTATGAAGTTTTGAGTGTTTCAGGGAAGAGATGATGCTGCCTTTGCTAAGGGTGATCTGTGAGAACTGAGATCCAGTTGGAACATCTATCTATCTGGATCTCTCTGTCTATCTATCTGGATCTATTTATTGAAGGAGAAGACAGCAGAACTTGAGGGTGGATTAAACATAGCAAGTGAAAGAAAGATGGATTCATGAATCTCTGGTATCTTTTGTCTGAAGCAACTGGGCACATGAAAGTATCATTAAATGAGATAGAGAAGACTAAGGGAAGAGGTTTGGTAAGAAATTAAGTCTCTCTTGGACATATTTGGCTTCCTGTGACAATCACTCTTCCAAGAGGAGCTGTCCAATACGCTGTTAGTTACCTGAACTGAAAGCTCAAGGGAGAGATCAGGCAAGGTACAGAAATGTGGTTTTCAACAGCAGGCAGTTGGATGAGCACAGAGGGAGGACAGTGCTGAAGACTAATTCTTGGGCATTCCAACATTTAGATGTGGAGACCAAAGGAAGTTGAAAACGATTCTGAGATGAAGCTCAAGGAGAAATAAGGCAATCTCAGAAGAGTGGGTTATCTCAACCTGCAAATGCAGAAAACTTTTGTTGTTGTTTTTAAAGATGAAATGAATAAATGTTTCAAAAGCTACTGAAAGTTCAAGTAAAATGAAGATGCAAATTAATCATTGGCTCTAATCAGAAGAAGACCATCAGTGATTTGTGGAGAGTGCAGTCTGAACACAGAGGCAGGGAAGAAAGCACAGTGATCAGTGGGGGTGCAAGAGATAAAGATAAATAAGAAATACACAACTCATTCACGGAGTTTTGGAGAAAGAAGGCAGATTTATGGGACATAGCCTAGAGAAGGGATGGAATCTAGTGAGATTCTGTTTTGTTTGTTTTTTCGGGCGGAGAGTAGCCATTACCACAAGATTATATTTTTAATGTAGAGACCTCATTTCATATAATTTGATCCAAAATACTTCCATTGCAAAACAAGTGAGACAACATTTTCCATGGTGTGGAAGTGTCAGGGAGACATGTAGTTTAAACACATGACCTGAATTTGAAAGGCCTTTCTTTACAGCATTATCCAAGGCTTCTAATGCTTTAAAAGTACTAGATCATCTAAATGGAGATTTGGTAAAGGGAGAAATAAGAGAAAAAAAAATGAAGGAGAAGAGTAAGTACATTGAACATTTTCATAAGATAAAGTGATTTTGGGATTAGAAATAAAGGAGAATACATTTTATTCTAAAACTGGCAAAAACACCCATAAGTCCATCAGCCCTTTCTATATTAGCTGTCTTTTTACTATGAATTTTTACATAGTTATTTTATATTCTTCTTTTTCAATTAAAATTGCATTGCAAAAAGTTTCCTAAACCACTGATCTATTTTGTGAATATCAAGTCAATAACTGAATAAAAATAAAAATAATGGAGTAAGTCAACTGGAATGGTAGGAAATAATGACCATAATGTGAGGTATCGGACTTGCAGATTTCAGAGGTAGTGCAGGTATTGGTGTTGGATTTGGGAAGGCAGGAGAGATCAAACACACAGGTTGGACTAATGGTCTTGGATAATCCAATAGCCTTCAGCTCCTGATGGTCACCAGTATAAACAGGAAAGTAAGGCTTCATAGACTTGATCCCAGCAGTCAGAGCACACAGATTCAAGGATGTGGGGTTGGCTGGAGGGTCTTGGCAGCTTGCACATCTGCCGAGGCAGGCCAAGCCTTTGGCAGCAGTTAGCAGGATGCTGACTCACCAGAGCAAACGGGCAACTGCAGGTTTTAGAACACGTGCTATTAACCTTAATGAATTCACTTGCAAGCTCTGTCCATCCTTTGATATTTGCAAAATAGACATACTTAATTCACACGCAGCTGTGAGGATTTGGTAAATAGATAAGTAAATAAATAAACAAATGTAGGATTTTTTTTTTCTCTTTAATTGTGTGAAGTATCATCAATAATGGCAATAAAAACTAGAACTAGGACTAAAATACATTTTACTCCCTAATTGCTTATCTTCAAAGAGTTTATAATCTAGTTACGGAGGTAGAATTTCTAAGTATGAAATGAATTGATAATTATATAAAGTTAACTTCAGTACAATAGAAACAACATCTCAACAGGGTGTAAAGTATGTGCCAAAGAAATGCTCTAAGCCATGATTGGTATAGGAGCCAGAGAAAATCACCGGGAACCAGGGTCATCAGGGAAATCTTTAGATAAAACCTGAATTATTAGTGGAAAGAAAAGAGAGGAATTCTACCCTGAGGGCAAGAGTATGCAGATGGGAGTAGAATTCCAAATTGTGCTATTAATTTGGTCATACTCAGGAAAGCTTCATTCAATCACATTTTTACATATGATCTCCAAGAATATATAATAATTTTCCTTTTGTGACCATTGAGCTTTGTGACATTTAAAACCCTCATGAGTTAGATAGTACCACAAACCAGGAGACTCTTCCTCATCAAGAGAAGAAGGCCAGCTACTACAATATCAATATTGAGGTTGTGAGAAACCACAGAGAAGGTGGGAAAAAAGGCCACTGGAAGCACGTTTAAGATTAGGGGAAAGTGGTCTGGCATGGTGGCTCACACCTGTAATCCCAGGAATGTGGGAGGCCGAGGCGGGTGGACCACCAGACCATCCTGACTAACACGGTGAAACCCCGTCTCCACTGAAAAAATACAAAACATTAGCCGGGCGTGGTGGCGGGCGCCTGTAGTCCCAGCTACTCGGGAAGCTGAGAGAGGAGAATGGCGTGAACCCGGGAGGTGGAGCTTGCAGTGAACCGAGATCGCGCCGCTGCGCTCCAGCCTGTGGGACGGAGTGAGACTCCGTCTCAAAAAAAAAAAAAAAAAAAAAAAGATTAGGGGAAACTGAGAGGCTACGTAATATCTCTAGACATGTAAAATCAAAATTTGACCATTTCATTTATCAGGGGGTGTAAGAATCCTAAATTGAAAAAGCAAATTTTTTAAAAAATAATAACTAGATAAAAGGAAAATGGAGAATACTTTCAATATGACCCGATTTTCTCTACTACTCCAAAGCTGAAAATGTATGCAGATGCTTTAGAAACAGCACCAGCTAGGGGTTTAAAATGTGCGAGCAGGCCAGGTGCCGTGGCTCAGGCCTATAATCCCAGCACTTTGGGAGGCCGAGGCTGACGGATCACAAGGTCAGGAGTTCGAGACCAGCCTGGCCAATATGGTGAAACCCCGTCTCTACTAAAAATACAAAAATTAGCCGGGCATGGTGGCAGGCGCCTGTAGTCCCAGCTACCGGGGAGGGAGGCTGAGACAGGAAAATCACTTGAACCCCGGAGGTGGAGGTTGCAGTGAGCCGAGATCACGCCATTGCATTCCAGCCTGGGCAACAAGAGTGAAACTCCGTCTAAAATAAATAAAAGTGAATAAAAATAAAACAACAACAACAACAACAAAATGTGCAAGCAAAGGCTGTTCTGTTTTCATCAGGTATCTCGCCTTTTCACTTCCCCTCTCCTGCACTGAAATTTCCTTCACTCAAGAGTGGGCTTTCATTAGCTCTTCTCAGATAGATGGAAGGGTTTCCTTGCTGACTTTCTCTCCAACACTCTCTCAGCTCTAATCCTTCCCTCCAGGTCCCCCGATTAATATTCCTAAAGCACAGTTCTGATCGCACTGCTTCTCTGAACCAAAGCCTTTGGTGGTTCTTCCCATCTCCTAATGAAGACAAGCCAAATTGTTTCATGTGAATTTACAGCTGAAGCTGGAAATTTCCCAGCACTCCACTTTGAGCATCCTACGCTTCAGCTAAATTGTGTTACAGTCTCCGGAGTCACCCTGTACTTTTCAGTCTCTACTTCTGTTTTTTTCTCCTTGCCTGTTTCCATTTTTTCAGGTGTGTTTAAAATATTACCTACGAAATTAAATTGCTCTCGATCTCTCAACTCGAGGTTATTTATCAACCTCGCCAGCATTTGGTTTGCACATCCCGGGTGGGATTTGTCCTATAGCAATGTGGAGTAGAGCACAGGAAGTATTTTGTTTGACCGTGTTTACAGTTGTTCCCAGTAACTACCAATCCCTCTCCCAGTCCCCAGAACAAAGCTAATAGCCATTTATGCAAATGAATTACTACTTTTGTTCTCAAATATCTCATTTGTTGGAAATAGTCACATGACAATGCAGGAGATGATGTAAATGCTCCTTTCCTAGAGTACTCAAATGTAATATCATGCTTTCCTTCTGATCGCATGGAGACCTTGTAAGTTTTTCTGCCTTTGTCATTCCTCACATCTACTCACCTATAACTAACACTCATGTGCCATATATTGCACAGTGAGAAAGGCAGTTAAAACAGACTACTGACTGGAGTTTCAACATATTTGATAGACAAATGCTTATTATGCAGAATATTTGAAAAACTAAGAAAAAGATAACCAAATAAAAAATAAATGAACACAGGATATGAATACATAAGTCACAGATATAATGCAGATGGCAATAAACATAAAAGCTGACCAACCTCAATATTTATCTTTGAAATTAAAAATATAATTTCATCCAACCAAACAGAAAAACATTTAAATATTGACAGTATCAATTGTTGGTCAAGGTATGAGAAACCAGATAGTCCCTAACGATACTGTGAGTATAAATTGGTAAATCCTCTAATGAGGTGGAGGTGGGGTATTGGCTGTTTTTATGATGTTTTTAAGTGGGTACTTTCTACCAGGCAGTAATTCTCATTAACCATGGCTCATCTAAAGAAACAACTACACTTAAGAACAAGAGGGCGGCCGGGCATGGTGGCACGTGCTTGTGTGCCTGTAATCCCAGATACTCGGGAGGCTGAGGCAGGAGAATGGTGTGAACCTGGGAGGCGGAGCTTGCAGTGAGCCGAGATCGTGCCACTGCACTCCAGCCTGGGCGAAAGAGCGAGACTCTGCCTCAAAAACAAAAAAAACAAAAAACAAACAAACAAAAAAAAAAACAAGGAGGCATATACAAGGATGCTGGATGCTCAATAGATCACTTATTTTGAATAATGAAAAATTGAAAACTAATGCCCATCATTCTTCAATGACTATAAAATCGATAGTATGTTATATAGATTTTATGCACTTTGTAATCTTAAAAAAAAAAAATCAAGATGGGTCAGGCATGGTGGCTCATGCCTGTAATCCCCACACTTCTGGAATTTGAGATGGAAGAATCCCTTGAGGTCAGGAGTTGAAGATTAGCCTGGGAAACAGAGTGAGACCTCGTCTCTACAAAAAGTATTTTTTAAAAAACGAGTTGAGCATGGCGCTGTGCACCTGTAGTCCAGCTACTCAGGAGGCTGAGGTGGGAGGATCACTTGAGCCTGGAAGACTGAAACTATAGTAAGCCCTGTTCAAGCCACTGCACCCTAGTGTGGGTGACAGAGAGAGAGAGAGAGAGAGACCCTGTATTAAAAAAAAAAAAAAGTCACGATAATTTATGGGTAAAAAAAAGGAAAATGATAAGGTATCATGTATGATGTTTAAATTAAAATACCACATATTTCTATTGTTATAGTTATTTATACACATAAATGAATTTTAAATGTCTGGAAGGGTACATAAGCAATCCCAAATGGTGAGTGCCGACAGGGTAGGGAAAGCACACAGGCCAAGACCCAACCTTCTATAACCTTATCCTCACATTTACAAACACATATATTTACATTTTATTCTTTTTTGTCTGATTTTACCAAATTAGAATTATACTCTATACATCTCCACAACAGATTTTGTCACTTAAATGTCACTTATTTCAAGAATACATCCAGCGATTGCTAGATATATACAAATATGTTTTATAATTTATCTATGTGTACATATAGATATCCACACATATACACACTCATATAATGTTTTATACACAGGATCATACCATACAACCTGGTGAAGTAAGAGGCAGAACTCGTCTTTGGAGGCCAGGTTTGGACACCAGACCAAATCAACAACTAGCTAAAACAGGGATGGGGCGGAAGCAGCTTTCTGTGAGACACCCAAACAGTGTGCCATGTCAGTTTACCGTTGCCATGGCAACACCCAGGAGCTGCTGCCTCTTTCCATAGCCATGACCAGATGACCCAGAAATGGCTACCCTTTTCCTAGACACTTCTGCATAGACCACCCCTTAATCTGCATGTAATTAAAAGTAGGTATAAACACGACTTACAGAAATGCCCTGAGCTGCTACTCTCAACACATTGCCTGTGGAGTAGCTCTGCTCTGCAGGGGCAGTCACAGAGCTGGCACACTGCCTGAGCTGTAACACCCCCGGAGCTGGAACACTGCTGCTTCATAAAAGCTGTTTTCTTCTGCCATGGGTTGATCCTTAAGTTCTCTCCTGGCAAAAGCAAGAAACCCTCCCAGCCTAAGTCCCAGTTTGGGGCTCGCCTGTCCTGCATCACTGGGTTCTCATTTTTTTTTTTTTAACGCCATAGACTTTTCCTATTATTTTGCTTGCTTCTCTAACTCCTACCCTCCCTATTACCTCCACTCACAGCTTGTCCTTCCCAGATAATCAGGTACAGCAAACCATTACACATTCTTTTCTGTTTTCTCCATGTTCACATGTCCATGTAATTTTCACATAACCACATTTACACACATTTATATATATATATATATATATATATATGTGTGTGTGTATCTATTTGTAAACATAAAAATAGTATATTTAAAATGAAATAATTTACAAAAATAGGGCATTATATGTGCTTCTATTTGTTTCACTTTCTCAATCTCATAATACAACATCAAAATCTTTTCATATGAATGGACAGAGCTTGAATGCATGACCTATGAACCTTGCATAATCTTCCACGGTGTGCGCGTGTGATTGTATCCTAATGTATTCAACCTTCCCCCACTGTTGGATATTTACTTCTTTCCAGTATTGTGATTCGAATGTTGCTGAAAATATAAACAACCTTGTCCAGCATCTTTGAAAACTATTAGTGCTTTTATTTTAATATAATAAAGTCCAAAGAATTTGACTGTTGGGTTAAAATCTATAAAATAACTCCAGGATAACCAAGGAAGGAGGGGAGTTGTTAGTGAGAGAATAGGACTGATAATTTGAAAGGGAGATAAATAGAGTCCTGATGATTATATTAAAGAAATTAATCAAGCCTACCACGGAAGGAATTAGACCCTGAGAAAATCAGGTTACCACTGATTTTTTGAAAGGTTATTCTGAGGCTCTGAGATTCGGTGGTTATTCTGGTGATGGAATGGGATGGGATAGGGCAGTGGAGGAGAGAGGGAGACTGGATGAGATTACACTAACTAGGACACATCTACCTGCAATCATCTCCAAGCAAGAATATGATAGTTGGCTACATAAAAGAGCAACTCAAATCTATTTGAGAGATATTTAGGTTATAAAATCAATAGGAATCAGGATTGGAAATTTGGTGGGAGGTAAAGTAAGTGTCACGGATGATTCTTAGGTTTCTAAGTGGATGTACTAAAGAGTAACCAGGTTCGGGAGACAAGACCATGAGTTCAGTTCTGGATTTCTGGGTTTTAAAGAGTCTTTGTGACATTCTGAGAGAAAGTATCAAGTAGAAAGCTGGTGCTCAGAGATTTCTTGGATACATATAAACAAGGTGGTAATTGAACCTGAGAAATCAATTTCTACCGGGCTGATGTGACAAGGGTCTCTAAAGTGACTCTAGGAATAAACTACTTTTTGATGTCCCAGAAGCCTGAAATCATCAGAGGTAGAGAAAATGAGGGGAAAGGAAAGGATAAAAGATATGACCGCTCTCTACATTCTGTATTATATCAGGAATGATGGAAAATGATGAAAAGAAGATACAGTTAGTATCATCATCTGGCCAAGTCTGACTATTTAGGCATTCGAGAAAGTATTTTAAAGGGGAGTGGGGGACACTTTCTTACTTATTTCAATTTTTCCATAAATATAAACTTGGTGGCTTTGTTTTTAAAATCTTGCCTCCTTGTAGTATAATATGAAGGCTTGTGGTTTATTTGTTTATTTATTTATAACAGAGTCGCTCTCTGTCACCCAGACTGGAGTGCAGTGGCACGATCTCAGCTCACTGCACCCTTCACCTCCCAGGTTCGAGCGATCCTTGCGCCTCAGCCTCCTGAGTAGCTGGAATTACAGGTGTGCACCTCCATGCCCAGCTAATTTTTGCATTTTTAGTACAGCCTGGGTTTCACCATGTTTCACAGGCTGGTCTCAAACTCCTGACGTCAGGTGATCTCCCCACCTTGGCTTCCCAAAGTGCTGGGATTACAGGCATGAGCCACCGCACCTGGCCGCTTGTTTTTTATTTTTGTTTGTATTCATCCATCTCTTAGTTTTATCATGATCTCTTTTCTTTTTTCCCCCAACAGGCTTAATAATTCTAAGATGGCGGATTAGTAAACTATGGCCAGGAGTGTCCTTTGTTGGCTCTGAACAGGGTAAGAGCGGTTCTGTGATACTCCTGATACCTCTTTGTTCTAAGGCTACTCAGCTGATGATCAGTGAATGAAAAAGGAACAGCAAAGTCAGAGGACACCAGGCAGTGGGGTGGAAATCTTTTCTGTATTATCTTCCGTTCTGGGTTACAGATTTTCCAATGTGAATGAAGGACACTCTATCAGAGATTACTGATGACTGTGATGTGCATTTTAATTACATAGATTATATTGTTTATTGATCAACAAATGATGAAGATATCACATTCTAATCCATATTACATATTATAGATTTTTAAAGTATTTATGAATCATTCATATTTCCACTCAAGTTAGTGAGAAACACCAATATATTCAAATTAAATATATATTTATATATTTAATAATATTTAAATAAATATATATATATATATATTTTAAACTGGAAACAACTTTGCTTTTGGTGTATGCTCCTAACTAGAGAATCTATCTTAATGGTCCTTGTGAATATTATAATTCTCAGTGCGTGTGGATAGATAATTGAATAAAATGGTTGCTTAGTATAAAGCTAGAAGCATAGCATCCAGACAAAGATATTTGTCTGAGACGTGTTTTCTCTCATCTCTCTGGAAATAAATCACTTTTAGGAGGTCAAGATAATGTTTAGTCCTATTTTCACATTGCTGCACCTGCAAAAAATCTAATTCAATCAAATGCACATAGAATTTGCAAAGGGATTCAGTTTCTGAACTGTGTTCTTAGAGTCCTTGGTAAATTTTAGCATGACCAATCCTTCTTTCATGTGGAGCACCCATCGAGGATGACCACAACTGCCAATGACCTAGCTATAAACTTGAAGTTACCCAGCCAGATGCCAGCCCACATTCCCTGTTGGAGGATGGATGTTGACATCCCCCAAAATAAATCTGCCGTGGCCCAAACCCCAAATAATGCACAATTATTAAAATGACCACTTTGGGAAATAATGAAACGTACCTCAGAGTAGGATTTTTTAAAGCGTTTTTAGGGGAAAATCTATAAGTTGTTCAGTCAAAAATGGGCTTCTTGGCTAAATAAATACCGGAAATGCTTTACTTAATACAGTTAATGGGTATTTTTAAGTAACAAGATTTCTTTATTATTATTATTATACTTTAAGTTCTAGAGTACATGTACACAATATGCAGGTTTGATACATAGGTATACATGTGCCATGTTGGTGTGCTGCACCCATTAACTCGTCCTTTACATTAGGTATATCTCCTAATGCTATTTCGCCCCCAGCCCCCCACCCCACGACAGGCCCCGGGGTGTGAAGTTCCCTGCCCTGTGTCCAAGTGTTCTCATTGTTCAGTTCCCACCTGAGTGAGAACATGTGGTGTTTGGTTTTCTGTCCTTGTGACAGTTTGCTGAGAATGATGGTTTCCAGCTTCGTCTATGTCCCTACAAAGGACATGAACTCATCCTTTTTTATAGCTGCATAGTATCCCATGGTGTATATGTGCCACATTTTCTTAATCCAGTCTATCATTGATGGGCATTTGGATTGGTTCCAAGCCTTTGCTATTGTGAATAGTGCCAAAATAAACATACGTGTGCATGTGTCTTTATAGTAGCATGACTTATAATCCTTTGGATATATACCCAGTAATGGGATTGCTGGGTCAAATGGTAACTCTAGTTCTAGATCCTTGAGGAATTGCCACACTGTCTTCCACAATTGTTGAACTAATTTATACTTCTACCAACAGTGTAAAAGCGTTCCTTTAAATAGCAGGATTTCATAGAGCCTTTGACACAATCTACATGGAAACCACCCACAATTCCCTCTAGGAGGTGGCTGTTGTGTGTAGGCTTTCCCTGAACTTAATGAAGATCATGCAACTTTTTTTTTCAAAGAATACCTATTTACATCTAAATGAACATGAGTGAACTACAAAAAAAAAAAGCAATTTTAAAAACTTCTTTAGATGAACCAAGTGAATTCTCTAAACGAGAAATACACTTGTACAATCTAAAGGCATCTAGTTTGACAGTGAAGCCTCAGTCCTGCCCCAGGCCCTGGGCAGCTTGGGATGCCTTTGAACCCAGACAGTACATGCAACGGAGAAGCCCAAATGCCTGATGTTTGCATTCCTGAATTGAGAAATGGAAGATGAAAGGTGTAGCGTGGGAACACTCCCAGAGCTATTTCGAGTAGATTATATACACCTCTACCAAAATGTGGTTTTAATATTTATTATTTTTCTCTTGCCCTTATTTCCAATAGCCTAATTTGATAAGCAGGATTTTTGACAGGACTTAAGATAAATGCAGATACAACATTAATAGTATCAGAGTATTTATCTGCATAAAAGTTTAAGTGGAAGCATTCTGTGCATTCATTAGAAGAATCGTAGATTATCACAGTTGTCTTGCTGTGTTCTCATGGAAGATACGAAGTGTTAGTAATTTAAGATTCAATAAAATATTATAAATGCCTGAAATTAAATCTAATTCAGTGCATTAAATTGAGAAGTTTCTGCTGTGACGTCTGAGGTCATTTCAGTTTAACAAATATTGCCAGACACTTTAACAAGCACTGGGGATAAAGAAATGACAAAGTCTAGTGAATTCTCTGTATAAGCTTCCAGTTTTACTGGTGAGGTGGACACAGAAGAATGTTTAACACAACATGGGGTTAAGAGGAATGGATGAAGGGCTGCATGTACTTTAATAGACCTGGAACATGAAAGGAAGGGAGGGCAAGTCAGGAGACTTGGAATGAGATTGATATGAAAAAATACAAGCCCCATAGCATGGTATAAAGTTCGTATGTAGTGGTATCACTACAAACGGAACTTTATACCATGCTATGGGGCTTGTATTTTTTCAGACAGATACAAGAAGGCCAAGCTTCAGGCAAAAAGATCAATTTGGAGACAATTGCTATGGTCCAGGTAATGCAATGATAAGGGCCAGCTTTCTTAAGTTGATGATCAGATATTCACTGGGGAATCATATATGAATCAAGACTTCAACTCTAGGGATACAGTGGCGAGTATAACCAATGGTCTCTTGCCTTTGGGCATCTGCAAATCAATGTAAAATATAGATAATAAATAACTGCATTTATGCAAAATGCCGTAAAAGAGAAGTTACAGTGTTGTCAGTTTACATTACAAAGTTACCCAACCTTTTCTACAGAGGAAAGCTTCCCATAGGTAGTGGTATCTATCGCAACACAGAAATGAGGAGTAGCATTAACATTAGCTATAGATAAAGGTGCTTGGGAGGATGACCAGGGGAGAGCCTGTCTCATTCAAAACTCCAACAAGAGTCATGAGAGAAGACCGAATGCTAAAGGAAACAAGAGAACTCCAGCATGGCTAGAGCAAGGGCGTATTACGAGTGGTGCCAGACGAAGGTAAAGTGGTCGTAAAGGCCAGAATGTGCAAAGCACTAAAGGTCAGTATAAAGGCTTTTAAATTTCATTCTAAGGTCAATAAAAACCACTGGAAGATTTTAAGCATAATGTATTTTATCTTTTAAAAAGTGTATTCTGACTTCTGTGTGGAGAGTAGACTAGGGAGGTTAAAGTGGCCATGGAAAAAGTGAGTTAACCTATTGAAGTACCAACGGTGTAGCTGCATGCCCAGCTGGTAACACCCAATGTCTAGCAGTCTTAGGACACTGCAAACACTCAATACACATTACTTGAATATTCGAATGAATGTATGAGATTATCCTCTTACTTAAATGTATCAGACTCATAAATTTCTTAAATAACAAAAATAGTTTTTCAGGGTCTGAAAGTTGAGCATCCATGGGGAAAACAAACAAAACCTTTGATATATGAGAACTTTTTAAATCTGAAGGACCTTGTAGTGTCAAAGACAAAATGTTTCTAAAAACATATTTAATATGTCATAGTGGGTGACAAATTAAATAACACATTATTCCTCTGAGTCTCCAAAGCCTCCGAAAGAGTATGCCAACAGAAAGAACAAACCCACACATAGAAATTACTTCCTGGCATATACTGGTTTTCTATTTGCATGAGTCAATTTTCAAAAGTATACAATGTAATTTTTTTTATAACAGCTTTATTGTTATATAGTTCACAGAACATAAAATTCGCCCTTTTGAAATGCACAATTCAGTGAATTTTATATATTCACAGAGTAGTGCAACCATCATTATTATCTAATTTTACAATATTTTGTTACCCCCTCCAAAAAAATCCATATTGCCTTAGCAGTAACTTCCCAGTTCCTAGCTCCTCTAAGCCCCTGGCAACTATTAATATAATTTCTATCTCCATGAATTTGCTGTCCTGGACATTTCATATAAATAGAATCTTACAATCTGTAGTCTTTTGAGACTGACTTCTTTCACAAAACGTGTTAAAGTAATTAATTAGGAGGCCATTAGACTGAGTTGGCATTAGCTTTCTGGGCTCTGACATAAACAAACGGAAACCCAACTCAGAGTAAACAGTCATATCCCAGGGGAAAAACAAACAAACAAACAAACTTAACCAATCAGAAATAGCCAAGGAATCTCTACTTAGGACTTTAAGACTATTTCCTCCCTTTATCAATCAACTATTGCCTTTGTCTTGTTTCTATGAATACTTTATAAACACTTTTCCCTCACACACCTTCGGTGAGGTCCCAATCGCTTGAGGTCTGGCACTGCCCAATTCATTAACTCCTGTCTGCTCAACTATATGCTTTAAAATTTTAATATGCCTAAGTTTATTTATCAAGGTCCAATAATATTGTAGCATGTATCAGTACTTCATTCCTTTTTATTGCCAAAAAATATTCCATTATATGTATATAGAACGTTTCATTTATTCATTCATCAGTTGATAGACATTTAGGTTGTTTCCAGTTTTGGGCTATTAGGAATATGCTGTGATGATATCTATATATGTTTTTTGTGGATATATGTATTCCATTGTCTTGGGAATACACCTTGGCATGAAATTAGCTGGGTCATATGCTAGGTCTCAATTTAACGTTTTGAAGAACTGCCAAAGTGTTTTCCAAAGTGGTTGCAGCATTTTACATTCCCTCCAGCAATGTTTGCATGCTCAATTTTTTCCACAGCCTCACAAACACTTTGCTACTATTTATCTTTGCTTTATTATTTGTTTTGAGACAGGGTCTCGCTCTGTCACCCAGGCTGGAGTGCAGTGGCCGGATCATGGCTCACTGCAGCCTGGACGTCCCAGGCTTATGTGATCCTTGCACATAAGCTTCCTGAGCAGCTGGGACCACAGGTGTGCCAACATGCCTACCTAATCTTTATTTTTTTTTTGTAGAGATGGTGTCTTGCTATGTTGCTCAGACTGGTCTTGACCTCCTAGGCTCAACAATCCTCCCACCTTGGCCTCTCAAAGCACTGGGATTACAGGCTGAGCTATCATGTCCAGCTTGTTAGTCTTTTTTAATATAGCCAACCTACTGGGTGTGAAGCGGTATCTCACTGTCTCAGTGTGGTTTTGATCTATATGCCACTAATGACTAACAATGTTAAACATCTTTTCATTTGCTTATCAGTCATTTGTACAGCCTTCTTTGGAGAATGTCTATGCCCATCTTCTCCTGGGTTAATTTTTAATTGATGAGTTGTAAGAGTTGTCTAATTGTATTAATTAGTGCCTGAATATAAACATTAACTTAGACAGTGTCATATATTGACAGTAATGTTTGATTCCTGATTTTAAAGCAAATGCATCCATTAATTCCACTATGCTCTTGGAATTACATAATAAGCCTACAATTTTTCCAGTTTTCTATTTCTATTATGTTTCATCTTCAATTTTTATATTTATTTCTATGATGTTTTTATCTTAATTTGTTGTTACATGTATATTGTTGCTATTTGGCACATTCCTAACTACTAGATATTCATTATGGATTGCATTCTTTATTGTTACAAAGCATATCTTTTCATTTCTTGTTTTTATTTTCTTTTTTGTTTTTGCCCTTTATTCATCCTCTGGGAACATCTTCTTCAACTCTCAGTTCCCACATTTGCAGCATATTACATCTGCTCAATTATCTCATGATTTAATGATTACTGCCCTATTTGGGGAGCAGTTAAATGAATTCAAGTTTCTAACAATTCCCAACAAAAAAGTCCCATCCATCATAAGCAACATACTTTCTTGAGACCTTTTATTTCTCAATGTGTTAGGTCAAAGTATAATTTCAAAAAGAATTAAAAATATGACTCTCAAAAATATGTAATGAGCAGTTGTGAAATATTTTTGCCTAATTTCTTAATGAGGGAACAAACAGCACAATAAAGCTGTTTGAAAGGTGAATACCAGAGATTAGCATTATACTCCTTACAAGAAGAAACACTGCGAGATTAATGTCAGACTTACAAGATGATTGACAATAACTTTTTGGTTTGTTTCCTCAATCAGGCAAATATCACTTATAACTCCATGGGTCAAAAATTATTTGCTATTTATCAATCTTCTGTAAATTAAATCTAACTTTACAGATCTTAGTATGGTCTGTAAAGTGATGAAATAGTAAATTTAAAAAGAAAATTACATGTATCTAGGGCCGGGTGCAGTGGCTCATCCCTGTAATCCCAACACTTCGGGAGGCCAAGGCGCACAGATCACGAGGTCAGGAGATCAATACCATCCTGGTCAACATGGTGAAAACCTGTCTCTACTAAAAATACAAAAATTAACTGGGCATGGTGGCACACACCTATAATTCCAGCTACTGGGGAAGCTGAGGCAGGAGAATTGCTTGAACTCGGGAGGCAGAGGTTGCAGTGAGCCAAGATTGTGCCACTGCACTCCAGCCTGGGTGACAAAAGCAAAAGTCCATCTCAAAAAATAAAAAATAAAAAAAGAAAGAAAAAAAAAGAAAAAAAAAATTACATGTACCTAGAGATGGCTCAAGGAGCTTGCCTTAAATAACTGGAGGACTATAAGTAATATTTTTCCTTCTCTTCAGGTTTTGGGTAATTTTTTTTAACAGTTACTACTTTATTGTTGGAAATTATAACTATATGTCATTTGGAAATATGGGGGGGGGGGTTGTTTTTAGAGTCCTTCTCCATTCAAGTAAGAGAATAAAGGTTTCCTATTCTTAGACCAAAACCTGAAGGTAACATTGAAATGCACAAATCCCTCCCTCAACGATGATATCCAGCATCAAACATCTACTGCTGATGTGATGAAATGAGTTTGAATCATCTCTAAATCAGACTATCCATATTGTGCCTCCAATGTACAGACAAATGTTACTGAAGAGTTTAGTACACATCCTAACACAGACTCCAGCAAAACCTACCATGCTTTCTACTGACATTTTCTTTAGGTAATCTTTCAACAAAAGGTGCCTCATCTGCTTATTCTACTGTCCAAATGAACACAGAGAGTGGCTGAAAATAGAATAAGGAGAATAGTCCAAATTTTTTAAAAGTTGGAGGTACCACCTGTCTCAAAAGATAGTTGCTGAAGAGTTAGGTGTTAGCAGCCAGACTTTCTGATTCACAAAGTCAGAATCATAAATGTGAACAGTCAGAAGGGGAAAAATGTGAGTGGAACAAAATATCCCACAGTTAGATTACACATTCCTGAAATGTGAAGACTTTGAAAATTCCTATTATTTCTTCCTTAGTTGTCAAAAATGAAAACAGAGGAGTATAAACCTTCTCCATCCTCACACCTCTTACTCCACCCTTCCCATGCATAGCTGAAGCCATCCAGACACAAAACCAAGAAAGGAACTGACAGCTGGAGTCTTCTCTGATCATCCCTAGATAGATTAGGTCTCCAAGGTCACATAATGCAAAGTTTTATTAAAGAGAAAGAGGATCAATGGCTAATGTTACATACTTGCATTCCTCCACCGTAGAACTTCCCAACTATTGACCAAGAATGATTACAGGCGTGGAAAGAGATTTTCCTTCTTATTTATTGAGTCAATTAGGAAGGCGTTAGGATAGCCAGAGACCCTGGCTATCCACTCTGGCCTACAGAGCTTAGCCCTCATGCCAAGGATCATGTAATATGACCATTGACTTTGTGGTCAAGACATGGAGAAAGTTCAGAGGCACTGTTTTTCTTGTTCCATCTTGAGTGAAGTTGTCCTTGGTTTTCAAGCCCTGAGAAGTTTTAGGCAGGATGCTCACAGTGGTACTCTGTGGTTTTCTGTGGCCATGGAGTTCTGGCAATTTGAGGTGACTCATCAGAGGCTTTGGAAGCCATGGAAGGTCCAATGACTGCCACGATGCTCTATGTAATACTGATCCTGGGGGCCCCATGACCAGCAGAGGCAGCAACAACATGGGAGCTTAGCCCAGATCCAGATCCCCTAGGAATGCTCTGGGTGGTCATGCCTTCTATAGTCATATAAAAACTGAAAGTGAAGGGGTAGAAAAAGATATTCATTTCATGCAAATAGAAACCAAAAGAGTATAGAGTTAGTACTTAGATGAAATAGACTTTATGTCAAAATGTAAAAAGAGACAAAGAAGGTCATTATATAATGACAAAAGGATCAATTCAAAAATGGTGTATAAGAATTGCAAATATGTATGCACCCAGCATTGAAGCACCTAGATAAAAAGGTACATATTAATAGATACAAAGCAAGAAATGGACAGCAATACGATAGTATTGCAAAGAGTAGAGGATTTCAATACTCTACTTTCAATAATGGCTAGATCATCCAGAAAGAATATCAATAAGGAAACATTAAATTTGAACTACACTTGAGACCAAATGGACCTTAAAGAAATATACAGATAATTCCATACAAAGGATCTTAAGAGAATAAAATGAATAGGTATATGCAAACAAATTGGATAACCTAGAAGAAATGGAAAAATGCCTAGGAACATACAAACTTCCAAGACTGAATCATGAAGAAATAAAGAATCTGAACAGACGAATAATGATTAAGGAAATTGAATCAAACATTTTAAAATAATTCCCCATTATGTAAAATTCCAGATGAATGGCTCCACAGTTGAATTCTGCCAAACATTTAAAGGAACTAATACCAGTTCTTCTCAAATTCTTTAAAAAGTCAAAGAGGAAGATATACTGCCAAATTCATTTTATAAGGCCAGCATTACCCTGATACAAAAGCCAGATAAGGACACTAAAAGAAAAAAAATTACATATCATTATCCCTTAGGAACACAGATGCAAAAATCTTCCACAAAATGCTGGCAAACCATACTCAACAGCAGTGACATTTATCCCTGGGATGCAAGGATGGTTCACCATATACAAATACATAAACGTGATATACCATGTTAACAGAATGAATGACAAAAAAAATGTGATCTCAATAAACACACACAAAAAAGCATTTGATAAAATTCAATATTCTTTCATGATAAAAACTCTCAACAAATAAGTTATAGAAGGAATTTATCTCAATACAATGAGGGCCATATATCACAATCCCACAGCTAACATTATACTTAATAGTGAAAAGTTGAAACCTTTCCCTCTAAGATCAGGAAGAAGACAAGAGTATCCACTCTTGCCACTTCTATTCAACATAGTACTTGAATTTCTCGCCAGAGCAATAAGGCAAGAAAACTCAATAAAAGGCATCCAAAAAAAAAAAAATGGAACAGTTAAATTGCCTCTTTTCAGATAACATGATCTTATTTATAGAAAACCCTAAATACTCCAAGAAAAAAATGTGATAAATAATAAATAAATTTGGTAAAGAAATAATAAACAAATTTTATTAAATGGCCAACAGGTATATTTTTAAATGCTTAATATTGCTAATCAAAACAAACATAAAATCTGTAGCACTTCCATACACTAACAGTAAGCTATCAGAAAAAGAAATCAAGAAAACAATCCCATTTACAACAACTACCAAAAAATCACTTAGAAAATAAATTTAACAAAGGAGGTTGAAGATATGTACACTGAAAACTGTAAAAATTGATGAAAAATTAAAGAGGATGGACTTAAGTAAAATGATATCCATGTTCTTGAATTAGAAGAGTTAATATTATTAAAATGTCCAGTACCTAAAGCCATCTATAGATTCAGTGCAATCTCTATCAAAGTACCAATGACATTTTTCACAGAAATGGAGAAAAAACTCCTAAAATTTGTATGGAATCGCAAAAGACTACAAATTGCTAAAGCAATATTGTGCAATAAGAACAAGGCATCACACTACCTCACTTCAAAATATACTAAAAGTTATAATAAACAAAATATCATGGTACACGTATAAAGACAGACACGTAGACCACTGGTACAGAATAAAGATCCCAGAAATAAATTTGTGCATCTCTAGTTAATTGATGTTCGACTAACGTGAGACCTGAAACTATAAAAGTACTAGTAGAAAACATAGGAAAAAATGTTCTTGACATTAGTCTTAGCAATATTTTTTTGATATGACCCCAAAGGTACGGGCCACAAGAGCAAAAATAGACAAATGAGATTTTTTCAAGCTAAAATGCTATGCATATCCAAGGAAACAATCAACAGAGTAAAGAGACAATTTACGGAATAAGGGAAAATATTTGCAAGCTATTCATCTGATAAGGGCTTCATATCCAAAATACATAAGGAACTCAAACACTCAATAACATAAAACAAATAACCTTAAACACAGCAGAGGGCCTGAATAGACATTTCTCCAAGGAAAACATAAATGGCCAAGAGGTATATGTTTAAATGTTTAATATCATGAATAAACAGGGAAATGCAAATTAAAACCACAATTGGATATTATCTCAAATCTGTTAGAATGGACATTACTAAAAAGACAAAAGAATAACAAGTGTTCTGAGGATGTGGAGAAAGGGGGAAACCTGTACACTATTGGTAGGAATGTTAATTTGTACAGTTATTATGAAGAAAAGTGGGGTGGTTCCTCAAAAAATTAAAAATAGAGCTACTATATGGTACAGCAATTATCCTTTTGGGTATACACTGAAAAGACATGAAATCAGTATGTGGAAGAGATGTCTGAACTCCCGTGTTTATTGCAGCACTATTCACAATAGTCAAGATACAGAATCAATCTAAGTGTCCATCAACAGAGGAATAGATAAAGCAGATGTGAGATATATACATATGATTCTGCACAGCCAAGGAAACAATCAACAGAGTGAAGCGAGAACCTATGGAATAAGAGAATACACACACATACACACAAACCCACACACACAGTGGAATATTAAGCCTTAAAAAAGAAAGAAATTCTGTCATTTGTAGCAACATGGATGAATCTAGAAGGAATTATGCTAAGTGAAATAAGTCAGGCAGAGAAAGACAAATGTTGTATGAATCTCATTTTTATGTAGAATCTAAAGAAGTCAAACTCAAAGGAGAAAAAAAAAATGGTGGTTGCCAAGGCTGAGGCTGAGGACATGTTGGTCAAAAAGTAAGAAGTTTCAATTAGACAGGAAGAATGGGTTCTGGAGATCTATTGTACAGCGTTGTGACTACAGTTAATAACAACGTAGTATACACTTGAAATTTCTCAGAGAGTAGATTTTAAACATTCTCACTAAAACGTGTACGTGAGGTGAAGGATATCTTAATTAGCTTGATTTTAATTATTTTACATATATCAAAATATCATGTTGTACACCATAAATACATATAATTTTTGACAATTAAAAACTAGTTAAGAAAAAGAAATTAAATTGTGGAAAGACCTACACATGGGTTTATGCAGTATCAATTTAGAGAACATTTACCCCACAAAAGTAGCAGGAGGATTTTCAAAGTAGCTGAAAGCATCAGTAATGTACCTTAAGACCTATTCACATAAAATTCAATCAGAAATTATTTCAGAAAAATTCAAAAGAATCACTAGACATTATTAAAAATTTATTATTCCCAGGAGACAAACAGCTCATAATATTGGGATAAGAGATTGTTTGCTCAAAGAAACCTCAATAACTTAATAAAAGCAAATGCACATTTGACACATAATTTGACTGAGGAAGAATATAAGGGGTTCTTTTCCCTTTTACATTTAGAATTAAATGGGAGTGAGTAACCTGGAAAGAAGAACATGTCAAGAAAAGTGACAGAATAATAGCCTTCAAATACTTAAAGGCAAAGATGGCCAAGACTTAGTTCCTATCTTCACAACATTACATTCTAGTATACCATGGGTGACTGTTTAACATACATAAAATCCTTCACCAGAGGGATAAACTTTCCAACTTGAGATGTCCACAAACGTGATGGACCACTCTTCTAGGAGGCCTTTGCTCAGATTCTGCTTTATAGACCTTTGGACCTTCACAAGATATTTAATAATTTTTCTTCTCTCAGGAAATTAGGTAAAAATAAATAACTGTGATTATCAGTCTTTATTCTCTAGTAACTCACACCACAATACTTATCAGAAAGATAAAATCACAAAATAATCATGCAACATTTTCAAAGTTCTATGAACTGTTGACACAAAAAGTATTCAAACTTGTTATCTGCCCCTAAAGAATTTTGGACTTGCCTCATATGAGGTACATGAGTCTTCATTAGCCCTGACCATGGCTAATCACCTCAGGAGAGGTTCCATCTACCACTATCACCACTCCACTAGTACAGTACACACATGCAGGGGTCAAATCTCCAAAATAAGAAGGATTCAGATCTAATCAGGCATGTGAAGAAAATTCCTACCAGCAGAGGCTGAAATATCACAGAACTACCTCAACAGAGGGTCATATTTATGACATCTGAACAGAAAATCCGTGCACAATGAAATTACCCTTTGACTTGTCTCTAATCAGAAAACATCTCATTCCATATTTGAAAAAAACAAAATGATCCTCATATTAAAAATAGAAACAATTAATTGTCACTACACACTTAATATGGCCACATCTGGAGTAAGAAGTTCCTTAACACTATTTAGTGACCAGAAGTCGGTGGGTGAAAACCTTTACAAATGATCTCTATGTAGAACTGGACTAGATAACTTTTCTATGGTCTAATGAATCTTCCTTTTCTACTTTATTAGCTTATAGTGTTTTCTACAAATCAGTCATCCCACTTTGATTGGATTCTTTCAGAGCTGCCTTTCACACCAGGAGCTTGTATTTTTCCCCTCTCAATTGTTACACATTTAATTCTTATGCCTTTTCTTTTTCTTTGTCAGTTCCCAGTCTTATTCCTCAGAAAAGCCATATACGAAATCACAAGTTCAAGATCAACCTACCACATATGTTAAACAAAAATTAGACAAAGGTAAAAATAATATCTTTCAACACTACTAATGTATTTTTAATGAAATTTTGTCCAACTACCCATGGGCTTTGTCTATAAGGTAGTTTACACACAACCTTTGGCCACCACCTTCCACCTTGTGGCAGCCAAGTCCAAATATGTATGTGAATGAAAGCTCCCCCACCAAAACAATTTTTATTTCAGAAATAATATATTGTCAGCTTTTCATATATTGTAGAAACTGGAGCAACCCTGGAGATTCTACTTATTCATTCCAATCTCTTCTCTGTCTAAAGTTTATACATTCTGATCTGAGTCATAGTCAAAAGAACATACTCTACATATCCAACATTAATTTCAAAATAATTTCATCCATGTTTGAACCTCTCTAGGAACCAACTCTGGTATCACTGTATTTCACCCTAAGAACAAGGATGTCCTTTCTTTAACTCAGGGGTCCTTACCCTCAGGTCTGTGGCATCACAGGAGCTGTAAAGTCACTGAAATTATACGCAATATTTTGCATGTGCCTGTGTGTCAGCGTGTTATTTTTCTAGGGAAAGAGCATATTAGCCTTCTTATAATTGTGAAAGTGTCATGGCCCCGAGAAGGTGATGCACTCTGCCACCTCTTCTTCATCACTCAAAAACTCCCACACTGCACTAGATTGACTGACGCTAACCAAATGTCATGACTTTTGTCAAGTTCATGTGTGATAGTTACTGTAGAATGTATTGCATTTAGATATCTAAATTTAAAATATCTAAAATTGCAATGGCATTGTATTTTAATTAGGTTACTTTGGAGACTGAGATTTTGAGAATTCTTCCCTAACCTTTTTTGTTCTCTAGTACTTATTTTTTGCAAAATCTCATATACATTGATATTTTAGGAAAATATATATCACATCGTTGAATAAATTGGACAAAATTAGCATTTAGTCCTAAACAATCCTGCTATTTTAACTATTTAACTATTTTAACTTTTATCTCCATCTCAAAAAAAAAAAAGAAAAGAAAGGAAAAGAAAACAACTTTTTTTTCCTAAAACCGTATAGAATTAATATTTAGCTGTGTTTCCTGGTAACATGTGTACCATTTACAACATCTTGAAACAATGTTATTAAACCAGACTGTATGTTCTCTTTTTTTTTTTTTTTTTTTTTTTAGACGGAGTCTCGCTCTGTCGCCCAGGCTGGAGTGCAGTAGCCAGATCTCGGCTCACTGCAAGCTCCGCCTCCCGGGTTACGCCATTCTCCTGCCTCAGCCTCCCGAGTAGCTGGGACTACAGGCGCCCGCCACCTCGCCCGGCTAGTTTTTTGTATTTTTTAGTAGAGACGGGGTTTCACCATGTTAGCCAGGATGGTCTTGATCTCCTGACCTCGTGATCCACCCGTCTCTGCCTCCCAAAGTGCGGGGATTACAGGCTTGAGCCACCGCGCCCAGCCTATGTTCTTATGCCTTTAGTAAAAGTGTCAAATTATAGCAAGAAATAATACATTAAATGTAATTATTAAGAAATACGATTTCAAAAATATGAAGTATGTATTTACCAAATGAATTAATAATTTACTAACAAGAGGGTAATCTATCTATAACCATTAATATTAAAAATACATTAGAAATTTATCTAATATTTTCTGAAAATATCAATTTTTCTCATTCATAAAGAAAATTACAAGGATTTGTTTAATTAAATGATTATTTAAAATATTTTTTGAGCTCTATACCCCTAAGAAAGAAATGTTTACCTTGGGAGCATTTAAAACATAAGAGAAGGCTGGGCGCGGTGGTGCAGGTCTATAATCCCAGCACTTTGGGAGGCCACGGCGGGCAGATCACAAGGTCAGGAGTTTGAGAGCAGCCTGTCCAATATGGTGAAACCCCATCTCTACTAAAACTACAAAAATTATCTGGGCATAGTGGCGTGCACCTGTAGTCCCAGCTACTTGGGAGGCTGAGGCAGGAGAATCGCTTGAACCCAGGAGGTGGAGGTTGCAGTGAGCTGAGATCATGCCACTGCACTCATGCCTGGCAACAGAGCGAGACTCCATTTCAAATAAAAAGAAAAAAAAAAAATCAGAGAAATCAGTGAATTATTTCTAAATAATATAATGTGATAGTGATAACTGGTAAAATGTAAACACTATGCACAAGACATTAAGTGTGTAAGTTCATTTTATTCTCACAAGGATACTATTATGGTATTACATTGCCCCATCTAACCAAAGAGGAAACTGAAGTAAACAGAGATAAAATAAGCAAATGCGTAGACTCAGAGCTAGTAAGAGGCAGAGACAGATGTGAAATCCAATTTAACACTAGGACTTGTGCTTTTAATTCCTACTCTTTGCTACCTCTCTTCTTCTGCTTTATTAAATCAAACTTTGTCTTAATAAAATCACAGAATTATGAAATTTAAAAAATATTATCTTGTAAATTAACTTTTGTTACTCTAAACATTTACCAAATATAAGGTACTTATGATTTTTCTCAGAAAGCTAAACTTTTTTCCAGTTGAAATTCATCCAACACATTCAGGTGTATTTATATATATATGGTATATATATACATCAGCTACCTACATCAGGTACCTCCACAGATATTTTAAAGTGAAAATATATGTTTATGGAGGAGTAGACTTGGAAGTACTAGATCTTAGAGATTTCTTTGGGAATGTGAGAAAGTCATTATTTGCTGGCTTTCCAGTAATTTATTTTGAATTTGTTAAAGTCATCGATGTGTGAACTGGTTATCAAAGTTTGATAAAGAGCTTATAAGTCACTTTGAAATTGGTAGAAATAAATATTAATGGTTCAATTTTCAAGGAAGTTAAAGTCAGTTTCTTCTTCTGTTCCCATAAGTAAAAAAGAGAGCTCTGTTTTATTTAGAAAAGAATCCATAATTTATTAGTAATAACTGATGTTTCTCAAAATAGTCATAGGACTATTTATTATATAAAATCAGACTATTTATTTTAAAAAGAGCACTCTTTGAAAATACAACAGGGAGTTTTACATCATGAAAGTTTTGTATAAAACTTCTTTAGGAAACATAAACCTGATTCTAATACTTTGAGATACTAAAGTCACCTGCTTCACCAAGGTCTGCTCAGGGCCTTCCTTAGAATAAGGAGAAAAAAAGGTAAGGTTTTCAGGTACCAATTGCCTACCAGTGTCGGAGTCTGACCAACATTGTCCCATTTAAGTTATTCCTCCCTTCCTTTTCACATAGGACAAATAGGCTTAAGGGTTTTAGAAGCTGACCCAGCCCACATGACTAATGGGTAGCAAATTCAGGATTTCAAAGCTTGCCTGCCTATTGCAAACTTCTATTTTAGTCTTTGAAACAGGAAATGCAGAAGATTTTCTACAGGATAGATTTCAAGGACACAAAAAGGCCCTTCAGGTTTCCAAAATACGTAAGAAAAAAGGTCTTGAAAATCTATTCACTTACATATATTAGAAGGTCCCGGCCCTGGGACATTAAATTATCATGCCCCAAATTAATAATCAAATCTGGACTTGGTCTCCGATTTATTGTGCTTACTTTCCCTTTTGGAGATACTCAATAAAATAATATGAGCATTTTGGCCGGGCGCGGTGGCTCACGCCTGTAATTCCAGCACTTTGGGAGGCTGAGGCGGGCGAATCACGAGGTCAGGAGATCCAGACCATCCTGGCTAACATGGTGAAACCCCGTCTCTACTAAAACTATACAGAAAATTAGCCAGGCGCGGTGGCGGGGGCCTGTAGTCCCAGCTAGGCAGGAGGCTGAGGCAGGAGAATGGCGTGAACCCGGGAGGCGGAGCTTGCAGTGAGCCGAGATCCGACTACTGCACTCCAGCCTGGGCGACAGAGCGAGACTCCGTCTCAAAATACTACTAATAATAAGAGCATTTTGTTCCCTGGATCTAAATGCTTATTTTTCAATGAAATACTTGAAACCACAGCAGTCATTGGTACCTCCTTTTGAGATGGTTTATTGTATCCCTTTCAGAGGTTCTGGGCCATGTACGATTTTCATAAAAGTATGTGAGAAGACAAGAAGACCAGGCCATTACATCAAGTTGAGAATCCGGTTCATTGTATAGGGATACCCAGCTGAATGAAGCAGGGAGTAGGAGCTAAACTTCAGCCAACACGTTACTCTATGGTGCTGTGCTGAATCCACCTAAAGCGGGGTGTCATTTCTAATTTGAAAAAGGAAACATAAAGGCTCACACAGGACCTGGCAAGTCCCTGAAGGTTAGGAAGAGAAGGGAAAAACGTGTTTGGACATAAAGCTTTTCACATTCTATCAGTCATTAATTAAAGGAATTGAATCAAAGTCTGTTTAAAAATAATGAAATCGCCGGGCGCGGTGGCTCACGCCTGTAATTCCAGCACTTTGGGAAGCCGAGGCGGGTGGATCACCTGAGGTCAAGAGTTCAAGACCAGCCTGACCAACGTGGAGACACTCTCTCTTTACTAAAATTTTCTACTTAAAGCTAATTGATGAGAATGCTTGTTAATTCGGTAAATCAATGTCAGCCTAAGGAGATGTCTTTTGTTGGCACTGGAGAGTATAATTTTATTTCAGGGGAAAATGTTTAGTAGAACCATCAGCATGCTGTCCTATTTTACTCTGGCATATGAGAACTATTACTATGGGAGCCAGTGAATATTTAGAAAAATGGTTCTATGTAAGGTGGGACAAATAGAAAACTCTCATATGTTTTGATTGGATGATTGTGTTTTAAAAACCTTTCAGTCTGCTAGGAATAAAATACCATGACCGTGTATATACTACATTTCCAAAAATTATCACACCATCACTGTGACAGATTTTGGAGCATCTCTGGAGAAACTCTTTTGAACACTAAGCTATCAAGTCTTAACTTCAGGGATATATAACTGGCATTTTCCATTTTAAAGCGAAATACTTTTGAAATTCTAACAATAACTACCCATTTTTAGAGGACCAAGTACCATACTAAGTAGTTTGCATACATAATGCCTATATTCCCAAAAAAGAATACTTCAAATGTTGTATGTTACTATTTCCTTTTTATCACTGAGGAAATTGAGGTGCAAAGAGGCCAAAGGGACTTACCTAATTTCATTTAACTAATTACTGGTAGGCTAAAGATTCAAATCTATGCTGTTCCTGATTTCAAACCTGAGCTCTTGCCATGTCACAGAACTCACCCTTTCAGCAGGCTTCTACTTAGGGGAGAATGTGGTATTTCAGCCAACCAAAATGTTATCATAAGATATAAAAAAAAATCTTAGATTGAATATATGAATTGATACATTCTCCTACCATTTCCCAAAGTGTATCATGGCTATCTTTGAATTACAAGAAATCAGACTGGAAATGTGGAGTTCCTACTTACTTGTTCCAATAATTTTTGTCCATTGAGGTGAGCCTGTATCACAGCATCGTTAACAAGCAAGTGAAAGTTCAGGAGCACATGTTCAACGTCGTATGTTCCATGCATTGCATCTGACAGTTCTTCCAGTGACCGGATATATGCATGCCAGTGTGGATTAAGCTCCGCCATGTGTGCCAGGCAGCCTCGCATGACATTGAGGCAGTATCCCATACAAGGCTTACTGAGCGTCAGGCCCTGGCAGTGTGGGCAGTACTGCATCTTCAGGAGGGCTCTGCTGCACTCTTTGGAGAAGTGCAGATAGTCTGTGGTGTTGATGACTTCAATACCCAGATTGAGTGCTTGCAGAAAGGTGCGGCTGGGCAGCAGGGACCTCCCCATCTGTCCCATTGCTCTTTTAGGAATATTACCAAATGGACTCACATCCCGGCGAGCCATCCGGATGCATTCTGAGTATTCCAGGGAACTGTCAGTCACACCAGGGTTAATGAGGTGATTGTAGACCAGAGGGAAAAGACTGTCAAAAAATCTGTTTACAAATTCTTCAGGATTAACATCAGCACCAAACAAATACAGCCCCACATCAGTGAAGAACTCCTGAACCGAAGCAGCAGCCTCCAAGGCCATGTTCCTGTAGGTATTGCAAAAAAGTATACTGGTATAATTTTCTGCTTGTTTGATGAGAGTTTCAAGGGTTTCTGTAACACAAGCAGAGGTAAATGATGAGAAGATTTAGTATTCATGTTAACACTGTCCATCTCCTCCAGACATTAAATGACTCATCAAAACTAATCTAAGGATCTAAATTGTAATTCTCAGCCTACTCAACTAAATTCAGCTTTCCAAGGATAATGACCGGACAACAATGATCATTGCCTACAACACACACGTTTTATAGAGATATATTTCTAGAATCAAAGTCTGTTTAAAAGTAATGAAATCACCAGGTGCAGTGGCTCACGCCTGTAATTCCAGCACTTTGGGAAGCTGAGGGAGGTGGATCACCTGAGGTTAAGAGTTTGAGGCCAGCCTGACCAATATGGGGAAACCTCCTCTCTACTAAAAATACAAAAATTACCCAGGCATGGTGGCAGATGCCTGTAATCCCACCTACTCGGGAAGCTGACACAGGAGAATCATTTGAACCCGGGAGGCGGAGGTTGCAGTGAGCTGAGATTGCACCATTGCACTCCAGCCTCGGTGACAGAGCAAGACTCCGTCTCAAAATTTAAAAAAAGTAATGAAATAAAAAATAAGTTACATGTATGATACTTTCTTACTTTATTCTATAGTCATTCATAACTATTCATTTCTATCACTAATGATAGATAAAAGTATCATTGAGAAATGTATTTCATAATCTGACTTCACTATTTATAGAAGATGGTCACATTAAGTACTTAATTCACCCTGTGCTATATTTTTATAATTTTTAAAATCTTTTTCTTTTCCAGAATGAAAGCTAGTAGATTACACACTGGTTGCTACAAAGGGAGGTTAGATTCCCAAAGGAAAACCAGACAATCCTAAGACCTCCTCACATGTTCTAACTAAAGAGAAAGTAAAGCATTCATTTTCAAAGTATCCATAAATTATCACACTTTGTTAAGCAGTGTGAAACCCATAAGTGCTATTATTTGATGAAAATAAATTATCATGACCACATCATTAATCATATCCTTTTTCTTATCATCTTATCTTCAAAGACTTTACTGTGGGATATTTTGTTTCTTACTTAAATAACTGATGATCTCAAGTCAATTTATCCACAGAAAGAACCAAGAATAATTTATCCACAAATTAAGGGAGAAAATCTAAAAAAGAAAGTTGGAATAATTAACAAGTCAAAATGGTACATCAAAATGAGGCATTAAGCAACACTAAACACCTTGGATATATTAGTAATTACATTTCATAATTAGCCTAAACAAGGACACTGGACTGTTTCAATATATAATAATAAAATATATTCAATAAAATTATCTCCTATAGTCCCAATCCTATAGTCACTTTTAATTAGGTTGTAAAAGATCATGCAATAACTTAGTAATCAAAACACTGTTTGAGTATATTACAAAAATAGATGGAAGAAGAGTAGGAAACAACGAAATGGAATAACAAAATGCAGAGGTGCAGAGAGAGCTACTAATGAAGGAGAACTGTGTCATGAATATGCCATAGAGTACAAGTACAAATAAATAATAATACAATATCATGAATTCTGACACTGATTTAATTCACATTGAGTTCCAGGCTTTAGTGTGATATATTAAGGTGCATCTACCCTGCAATCAAAGGTAACAGCTTTCAAAAGTAATTGCAATTCTGTTTCAACAGAGTCCTGTATAAATTGTTAGGTAGAGCTCATGTGTTATCTGTGCATCGCTAGTAACTAGCTCCTCAATAAAAATATGAAAGAACGAAAATGGGATGATAATGAGAAGGCTTCAATTGAGATTAGCAGCTCTATCATATCAGTCAGCATTAATGCCAGGTTTCCCCAAATGGCCTGATCACCTGGGCTTCATGGGGAAAAAATACCGATTGTCAGGTCTCTGCATTTGAAATTCTAACTCAGTAGGTTCGTCTTGGTTCAGGAATCTATATTTAACAAGCAGCCCAGGTGATTCTTTTAACCTGGCCAGTTTTTGAAACATTGCGTTTGCAAATATGTGCAAAACATTCTCTCTGCTCTTACAGAGTTGTTCAGCAAGCATTCCACTATGATAACCTGACCCACAGCTGCAATCTCAGCCACTACACTCTGCTTTCACAGACCCACAGGACAAAGTGTGAAAACGGAATTGAATCTTTGTGGCTTGAACTACAATAAGCTGCTAAGCCTGTATGTTTCTCCTTAAAATAGGTCATTTTTCTGAGCAGTTTGTGTGTGGCTATGAATTGCCAAGTGGGTCACAAATAATTTTATTTACCAATAATGGTTACATCACAATGTTTTAAAATTATTTAATTTGTTAAAGATAAAATAAGGATAGATTCAAAGATACCCTATATCATAGGCATTCTTAAATGCTTTCCACCTAGGTTTCTAAGATACGTGCTATGTGTTCATGTAACTGACAATTGCCATGTTATTCTTAGTGGAATAAAGGTTGAGCGTGGCTGAATCAGGCAATACTGATGTTCCATCAGATTTCTGCCAACTCTAAATGATGCTTACATGTGCAATTTTAAGACAAGAATAAAATATTTTTTATAAATTTCAGCCCAATTAATTTATAACATAATGATTTAGGAAAATATGGAGTTTATCTTTAAGTAGCCCTAATGGGTATGTTTTACAAAGTAATTTATATTGTAAAAGCAACGTTGAAGAGAATATATTTAATATTTAGGAGTTTCCATTCAAAATAAAAATGAGTAGAGCACTTCCAAATATCATTATTTCTCTTTTAAGGCCACTGTGTATTATTAGCAACAAACTAATCTGATTACTCTTTGAGTTTGTAATTAAAAATACATTTCTGAACAAATTTTACAGTTTTTGTTTGATTTTAGAGTAGTTTCTCTCTGATTCAATTTTATCTTTAAAACAAAACAACCAAAAAGAACTTGATAATAACTTCAGGAATCATATTACAGTGAAATTTTAAAAATTTCCCTAATACCACATGCATTAAAATTTTAGCTTTCATAAACTGTGTATTGACTTTACTACCCTTTGAAGGAGAGATTATATGTTATCAAATACAGTCATGTGCCTTGTAATGATGTTTTGGTGAATGACTAACTGTATATATGACATTGGTCCGATAAGATAATAATGGAGCTGAAAAATTCCTATAACTTAGTGACATCATAGCCATCATAACATGATAGTCCAACGTATTACATGTTTGTGGTGATGCTGGCATAAACAAAAATACCAGATTGTCAGTCATATAAAAGTCTAGCACATACAATTATGTACAGTACATAATATTTGATGATGATAATAAACAACTTTGTCCCTGGGTGTTTACCATACTATTTTTTTATTGTTATTTTAGAGTGTATTCCATCTATTGATTTTTTTTAAGTTAACCATAAAGCTACCTAAGTGAGGTCTTCCAGAGGAAGGTATTGTTATCATAGGAGAGGAAGGCATTGTTATCACAGGAGATGACGTCTACATGCCTGTTATTGTCCCTGAAGCCCTTCCAGAACAACAAGATGTGGAGGGGGAAGACGGTGATATTGATGATCCTGACCCTATGTAGGCCTAGGCTAATGTGTGTGTTTGTGTCTTAGCTTTTAACAAAAAAGTTGAAAAAGTAAAAAAATAAATAAGTATTTAAAAATAGAAAAACAAGCTTATAGAGTAAAGATATAAAGAAAACATTTTTGTACAATGAGTTTGTGTTTTAAGCTAAATGTTACTACAAAAAGTCAAAAAGTTTTTTAAAAATTGAAGTTTATAAAGTAAACTTTATAAACTACTGTAAGCTAAGGTTAATTTGTTATTGAAGAAAGATTTTTAAAATAAATTTAATGTAGCCTAAGTATACAGCATTTGTACAGTCTATAATAGTGTACAGTAATGTCCTAAGCTTTCATATTCACTCACTGCTCACTTACTGACTTACCTAGAGCAACTTCTAGTCTCGCAAGCTCCACTCATGTTATGTGCCCTATACAGGTGTACGTTTTTTTAAAAAAAATTTTATACTATAATTTTATGGCATTTTATACCATAATTTTACATATATATATATAATACTTTAAGTTCTAGGGTACATGTGCACAACGTGCTGGTTTGTTACATATGTACACTTGTGCCATGTTGGTGTGCTGCACCCATTAACTCGTCATTTACGTTAGGTATATCTCCTATTGCTATCCCTCCCCCTCCCCCCTCCCCACAATAGGCCCTGATGTGTGATGTTCCCCTTCCTTGTGTCCAAGCGATCTCATTGTTCAATTTCCACCTATGAGTGAGAACATGTGGTGTTTGGTTTTCTGTTCTTGCGATAGTTTGCTGAGAATATATGTATTTTTATATACGATTTTTTGTGACAACATCTTGCTCCATCACCCAAGCTGCAGTGCTATGCCAGGATCATAGCTCCCTGTAGCCTAAACTTTCTGTGCTCAAAGCAACCCTCCTGCCTCAACTTCCCAAGTAGCTGGGACTACAGGTGTGTACCACCATGCCAGGCTAATTTTTATTTTTTATTAATTTTTTGTTGAGATGGGGTCTCGCTATGTTGCCCCAGCTGGTCCCAAACTCCTGGCCTCAAGGTATCTGCTCACTTTGACCTCCCACAGTGCTAGGATTACAGGCTCATTCTATACCATCCTTTTACTGTATCTTTTCTATGTTTAAATATGCTTCGATACACAAAGATTTACCACTGCATTACAAACACCTAGAGTATTATAGTAACATGTCATACTGGTTTGTAGCCTAGGAGCAATGAACCTATACCATATAGCCTAGGTGTGTGGCAGACTGTAAGGTCTAGATCTGTCTAAGTATACTCTGTTATATTTGCACAATGGTGAAATTGTCTAATGATGTATTTCTCCAAACAAATCTCTGTACTTCAGTGGCGCACAACAGTGTCAATATTCTGTTTATTTCCTGAATATCTGAACACAAAATAGATTTTATTTAAGTAATCTATTGCATTAGTTTTTCACCATGCTATTAACTTACCACAATATTAAAAAATTGGGGGGCTTTCAATATGTATTAAATCCGATATTGAAATACTACAGTTAACTGAATTACCTAAATATATGTAATGTACATATTTTTATATATTTGTGATCACATATATTTCTTAAATCCAACCAATAAAAAACTGTAAACTATCAGTCTATACATAATTGATTATTCAATGCTTAGGGACAAACATATTTTGAAATTTTCTGTCCTAATCACTTCATAAAATTTTAATATGTAAACACCTATCAAAAGTGTACAATCTAGGAGCTAAGCCATTGAATAATTTTGTGCTAATTTTTTATTAAAATTGGTAAAATCAGAAATTGAATTTACTATATCTACTTGTTTGTATTAACTTTGAATTTGTAAAACTATTACTTTGTTCTTATACCACGTTTACCAAGGAGTTGAATATTTCCATTTTACTGAATTAACATTTTGATATTAGCAAGAATTTAAACTTTCAAAATAATTGTCAAGTAACAAAATATGTGCTGTTGTCCAAAAATATAATAGACATATAAAATAATTGTTTATAAATCCAAGATAGGTTAGGTGCTGAACAATTCATCACATCTACTTAATTATGAAAGAGAAACTACAGTTTCTTTCATTACAAAGTTATAATACATAAAAATACCTCTCACCAAAGCTATATAAGTAGTAGCTTTGTATTCAAGCATTAAAAATCGTAGCACACATTGAAAATAAACATTTTCCAGTCTTGCTTAAGGAATTTAAGAAACAGATTAGGAATAAAAACTATCCTTTTGTGTTTTTCATTGAGAATTTCAATAAGCTCTTCTTTCCAGTGATATCAGAACAAGTCTATCAAGAAAGAATAACTTCCAATTTTCCTTATAATACCTGAGTGGTAGATTGAATTAAAGGCTGCAAGTGCAATCTAATTACTGTTTAAATATAGAATGTAATTTCTCCCAGTCTTATGGGAAAATTAATTTATCTACACATAAAGTCATTGATGTGTTATCTCGCTAAAAACTGGATTTGGAATGCATGAAGTTTATCTGCATCTATTTCCATTTTCAACATTAACATTTCGTTAATCTTAATTTAATGTCAAAACACCTAAGACTGAAAACTTTAACTGTTTCTAGCCCACATTCCTTTTAGAGATATTTTATTATACACACAAATGATTACTTACACAAATGAAGGATTTAACTTTAAATAAAACTGGTAGAGATAAAATCAAGTGATATCGATTTAAAATTAAATGTGAAAAATTTCAAAATCAGTGAAGATTCATATGCAGGTGGCTTTTTGTAATGCGAGAAACCTAACAGTCACAAGGATTTTATTAGTTTAAAGATAAAGTTGATTTTTAAAAGCAATGATTATGAATAACTGTTATAATAACCTCTCTGGCATGACATGAACTTATATTTTATGACCCTTTTAATGTTTTTTATTTTTGATATATGAATGTTTTAATTTAAAAAATTTGAAATTTCAACTATAATTTGAGGCCACAGATATGCTCAAATATAGCAATGAAATAGATTTTAAAATATTAAATCATATCAACCATAGAATATCAGATGATTTTACAAATTATATCTGGTTGAAGAGAAATTTTCAGAGCAAATTTGCATTTTGTGCATTACAACTCTCAAGTCACACGTTATGTTATTGCAATGGATAATTCATTACTACTCTGCTACTTTAGAGTTACTCGGTGCCTGAAATCATGTATCCCTCTATATTAAATTATACAGATAGATTAATAGGTAGGTAGATCATTTTAAAAGTAATTTTATAACCAGTTTTTATCACACACGTTACAATGAATTTTAATTTCATTTCCTTTTTCCTAAAAAAAAGTACTTCTGAATAATTTTAATAGTAATAATTCTTTTGATTTTCAGAAGACTATTATAGCCACTTGAAGATATGTATATTTAAATAAAAGAAGCAACTACCTAATTCTCCACACTGGAAGTGTTTATAGTGAATTTTTTCCTTATATTTGCATATTGCCTCATTTTTTTCCAAAAAGTAAAATGTGCAAAGTTTCTTAGAATATTAATTTAATGACATTTTCAAATGTTATGCAGTATGATTTATAATATAATTCTCCAGAAATCAGTCATCTATATAAATAAATAGTGAGTGGGATATTAATCTGTATCATCAAGAATTAGCATTTTGGTAATTAATCTAATCTTCTAGGATAAGCACTGCATGGAAAAATGCCCTCTTAACTTTCTTCCTCCCTCATTTCCCTCCTCATTAATTTGGCCTTCATGGTGCTTCACATTTATTTCTAATATTATTTTACAATTATTTATGTTCTGAAAATCAACTTGATTTTAGCAGAAATTTAAATTCGATTAAGCACTTGTGTAACGATACAATCAGTTTCAAACAACTGATCACTGATTGTTTCATGAATTATTGTGGGGTGAAGATTTTAAATCAAATTTTTATCTTTAAGCTCAGAAACACAATCTAGAACTACAAAGGAGCTATACAGAAGAGTTTCTTACTCACAACTTTATGTTTTTATACAGAACAAGTAAACCAATATCCTTTATTGGTGGTTCTCCTTCCTCTTTTTCTTTGGGTGTTTTAGTTAATTCATACATGAAAACATGGTTCTTCTTTATTTAAATAAACAAAAGCTTTCATTCTGCTAACTCATACATTTTCTCTATTTGAAATCTCAAGAGAATGAGATGTTCTATATTTTTGGCTTTCATTGGCACACTGTCCATTCCCTAAAGTGTATTCAAATCTAGTTTCTTTTGATACTCATTCTTTCATTCATCCATTCAACCAATATATTTTGAGCACCTGTTTTAGACTTTGAAGCTAAAACTGAATAAGCCATACAAGTTTCTGTCCTTACAAAACTTAGAATCTACAGAATAGAAGATGAAGTATAAAAGCAAACAGATATATAAATGATTTATTGTTATGTTAGATATTACAGAGGGAAAAAAGAGGGTAGGGGATGAAAAGGGAAGAGCGCTGTTTTCTAAAGATCAATTTGCTTATAATCAATTGACCAAAAGACAATCAAAAGCAAGTTCTTCATCTTATTCTCAATAGGAAACTTTCTGAGTTTACCAAATACATCCAAACTGTAAGCAATATTTGATCATTTGCTAATTAAAACATTGATTTGGACAAACTGGTTTGGGCAAAGTGATTTTCTACAGATTGGCTATTTTATTTTACTCTGAGACAAGGTCTCATTCTGTTGCCCAGACTAGAGTGCATTGGCATAATCTTGGCTCACTGCAGCCTCAACTGCCTAGGCTCCAGAGACTCCCCAACTTCAGCCTCCCACGTCTCTGGGACCACAGACATGCACCACCACCATGGTCAGCTAATTTTGGTCTGTTTGTTTGTTTGTAGAGACAGTGTCTCTACATAGCCCAGGCTGAGATTGGCCATTTTAGATAGAGTGAGCTGGAAAACCCTCTCTGAGGAAGCAACATTTGAGCGGAGGCCTCGGTGATGAAAAAGAGCCAGCTATGAAAAGATGAGTGGTTAGGATGCTCAGAGAAGGTAGAGTGCAAGGTTATGAGGTGCAAAGAAGGTTGTTGACTATGCAAAAACAGAGGAAAGTCAATGTGAGTGGAGCTCAGTGAGTGAGAGGAGAGAAAGGTCAGAGAAGTAGGCAGAGGACAGATTTCAGATGGCCCCACAGATCATGGTAAGGGGATTCGAATTTATATGTGGAATGTGAAGCACTGGGGAATTTTAAATATGGAGAAATGTGATGCTGTTCATGTCTTAAAGGATAACAGTGGCTGATATATGGAGCATGGACTGCTGAGCGGGTGTAAGAGTGAAAGTAGAAAGCCCAGGTTAAAGGCTGTGCTAACAGTATGGGTGATAGTCATTGGGCTGTCGTACTGTGGTATTGGTGGAGGTGTATGCTGCAATCAGTGATCAGATTGGCCGTATGTACTGAATCATAGGCAAAATAACTTGTGGTTGTTTGGAGGGAGATGTATAGGAAATGGATAAATGAAGAATAAATCTGAAGACTGGGCCTCAGTATCTGGATGCATAGTGGTACCATTAACTAAGATAGGCAAGAGTAAGCAGGCTCCGTGTTTGTGTGTGGTGGGTTTGAAAATTAAAGGTTTTGTTTTGGACATGTTACCAATTAGAAAATCAAATAAAATGTATCAATATACAATTAGATATAATGGGAGTCTCAGGAAAAGTTGAGGTTGTTGATATAAATCTGAAAGTGACTGTTATGGAGAATACAGTCATGGTACTGGATGAAATAACTGAAGGGGAAAAGATAGGGAAGAGTGGAGAGATTCAGGAAAAGAAGAGTAACCAGTAAGAAGAATGAGAATAAGAAGTCAAAGAAGTAAAAAGAAAATCAGGAAAATGGAGTGTCCCAGAAATCAAGGGAAGAAAATAATGCAAGCAGAAGAAAGTAATCTATCATATCAAATGCTATTAAAAGGGCAACTGAGATGAGGAATAATTGACCATGGGAACTGATGACAGAGAAGCCCTTAGCAACCTTGATAACAGCTGCCTCAGCAGAATGTGAGCAGAAAAGAACAAGAACTGAGGCAACATTATAGGCAACTTCTTGCAAATGTTTGCTCTAATGGAAGCAGAAAACCAAGGCAGGCACTGGAGTGGGCTATGAGGTCAAAGGTTTTTGCTTGCTTGAGGAAGGAGAATTTACTGAATATTCACATATGGATAGGAATACATTGATGACTGAGCAGGCAGGATGGAATTGCAGGAGGAAATTCCTTGAGTAAGCAAAAGGATGTGATCTAGGGCATTGACAGAGACTAAAATATTGGATAAATAAGTAGATGTTGCAGTTGCCAAGAATAATGTCAAGTGAAGTCAAGAGAAAGAGTGTGAGTCAGGTAACAAAATGTTGAATTGCTAGGGAACACGACCAGAAGTCTGGTAAATGGTAGCATGGAAGCTGGACAGGCAGTGAATCTTCTGCCAGGCAAAGGGGATTTGCTGGGGGAGTATAGGAACAAAAATGTGGATCCAGGAGCACAGCACCCCCAACCAAAGAGGACGATCCTGTTTGTTTCCTGTTGCTGCTGTAACAAATTACTAATAATTTCCCAACCTAAATAACAGAAATTTATGCCTTCTCAGTTCTAGATGCCAGGCATCCAAAAGCAGTGTCGCTAGGCTGAAATCAAGTTGTGGTCTGGGCTGCACCTGCCTCTGGAGGTTCTGGAAGAGAATTCATTCCTTTCTTTTTCCAGCTGCTGGTGGCTGCTGCCATTTCTTGGCACTCCTTGGCTTATATCCACATCACTCTAATCTCACATTGTTTTCTGCGTGTGTGCATGTGTGAAATCTCCCTAGGACTCTCTTTTAAAGATTCATGTGACTATTAGGACCCACCCAGATAATTCAGGATAATCACCCCATCTCGTGATCCTCCATTCAAGCACATATGCAAAGACTTTTTTTTTTTTTCTTTTTTCTCCATGTAAGCAACAACTCAAAGATTCCAGGGATTTGTCCCTGATATCTTTGGGGCCCAATATTCAGCCTACTACAATACTGATCACAGAAGACAAAAAAATGAAATTAAAAATTCTACACTTAATTTGCAATATCAGGAGACAATGACTGTAGTCCAGGGCCTCCCATGTACTGATTATGTGAGCCATTTAACCTTTCTAAGCGTCAATTTTGTCTGTAATAAAGTGGATGTAATCGTGTCTGCTCTGACCAAAGGCAGGGTAGCTGTGAGATTCAACTGAAATGAAATTCAGCATGGTGACTAGTGATTCTCTTCTTATGTTCACAGACTGCTCAGAACAATGTTCTAAAACTGACTGTACCCTCCTGCCTTTCCTGTGTGTTCATGAAATCTGTTGAGGCAGGAATCGTGTCCTCCTATTCATCTTTCTATCTCCCAAACTTTTTCCCAATAGCGGCCTCTGTACATTCTGATAGGCTTCGGTTCAAATGCCCCATAATTTGATGCTAGTCCCATCAGTGTAAATTTCCTGACTTCCTTGCCCCTCACTTACTCTCATCAGAAAACAGGTATAATAATGGCACCTATCTCATAGAACAGCTGTGAGAATTCAATGAATTTGTACATGCTACCTACTTGCATAGTGCCTAAAGGTAGAATGTGCTGAAAAATCATGAAGGAATGATAATAATAATCCCTAACTTGTGTCATGTACTTGCCATGAGCTAGATGATTCATTAAGTTCTTTTGGAAAATTAATGTACTTAATTCTCCAACTCATGATGTGGGTACTCTTACTAGTGCAACAACCATAATAATACTGTGTATATTAGTAAACATAGCACACATGATATTATTAATCATTCCTACTTTGCAGATGATCAAGTTGAAGCACTGAGAGCGTAAGTGATTTGATCAAGGTTTACACAGAAAGTAGCAGAGCCTGGATTTGAACCCTGAGTATTTGTTTCCAGATTCTGGGTTCTGAACCATATGATATACTATCATTTTTTAAATAATCTGACACCCTATATAAAATAGCTGAGAAGGGCCATTTGGGATAGATGTACACAGAAACAAAATAAAACAAGACAAAACTTTATCTATATAATTGAACAAAATGCAAACATTTCACTGTTAACTTAGCATATTAAGAGATTCTGTATGATAAACCAAATTAGCTATTGAAATTATTCTTTTTCGAAAATCAATTAATAGTATAAATATGGCAAATATAAAGAGAAAGCTCTGTGTTGCACTGAAGTCAACTCAGCTGAAAATTTTCTAATATTTCTAATTATGAAGTGCAAAACTGCATCCTAATCTCTGGGAAAGAAAGATAGTGTTTACGATCTTTATCACCAAATACACTGTGGAGAAAAAAATAAATATTGTTGCTCTTCTACCACTCTTCCCCCTGCAAAAAAAAGTCCATGTCAAAAGATAATATAAGAGAAAATAAACTAATATTTAGTTAGAACAAGAAGGTAAAGTTAAACTCAGAGAAAAGATTTAGATGATAGGAAATCCTGCTGGCGATGCTGCAGAAATCCCACTAGAAATGATGGAAGAGCTAGGCAGGCAGAGAGGAATAGTTGATTGGGTCAGACTGTCACTGAAATGGTATTTAGATTTCTGCCAACCTCTTCCTAATGAAATGCAAGGGCTTCATCTCAACATTCAGAGTCTCCTAGTAAATCTAGCTTCTAAAGCTAGTGATGCATTCTCTTATACCCTTTATTGGTAAAAATTTTGTTTCTTTCACTCATTCCTCTACATCCTAGGCCAGATTGTTCAAAGTCTTGGTTCTTGTTTCTTATTATCTTGTTCAAAATATAGCACCAGTTTTACAATGGTGATCGCTCTCACATTTACATATGTAGCTCAGCAATCACCAAAGTTTTCGGTCTCAGAATACTTTACACTCTTAAAAATTTATTGGGAAACCCAAAGCTTGTACTGTGGTGGGCTACATATGTATACATAAATACATATTATCCATGTGTATTATTTTAAAAATAAAAACTGATAATTATTTTAAAACATTTAATCCATTAAGAGAACCATAATAAACATAATGATACTAGATTACTGGTTTTGTAAAAAAAAAAAAAAAGAACTGTATTTTCCAAAACAAAAAATGTTAGTGTGAAGAATATCATTGTTCTACATCATTGCAAATTTCATTATTGTCTCGCTTAATAGAAAAGAGCTATATTCTCACATCTATTTCTGACTTCAATCTGTGAACAGCATCTTGTTTTGGTCAAGGTATATGAAGAAAATCCAGCCTCACACAGATGCAGTTGACAAAGGCAGCCTTTTCATTTAATAGACTTTCCAGATCATTGTTAACATTGTTCTTTGATATTACACCAAAACATGACAAGCGATTGTTTCTTCAAGTTTAAGTGTAATACGGAATCTAAAAGCATACCAAAGTACTTTTCATAATCTGTTAACCCTTTGGTCAGTCTTTTATTACGAATGGTTCTCTTACCCATTCAAGACATTGTAATCCATGCATTGACATGTTAGTTCACAAGTTATGCAGATTTTCCCAACTTTGACACATTTCATCACTCTTTTTTTTGGAGACGGAGTCTTGCTCTGTTGCCCAGGCTGGAGTACAGTGTTGTGATCTCGGCTCACTGCAACCTCCGCCTCCCCGGTTCAAGTGATTCTCCTGCCTCAGTTCCCCGAGTAGCTGGGATTACAGGCAGGTGCCTCCATGCCTGGCTAATTTTTGTATTTTTAGTAGAGATGAGGTTTCACCATGTTGGCCAAGCTGGTCTAGAACTCCTGACCTCATGATCTACCCTCCTTGGCCTCCCAAAGTGCTGGGATTACAGGCGTGAGCCACTATGCCCAGCCTCATCACATTTTTAAGTACTGGAAACTGTCAAGGTCATGGGGATGAATGTAAGTTTTCTAAATTTCCAATTTTCTCTTAAAGCTCAAATATAATTGCTAGCAGCAAATACAGTACATTGTTTTCCTTGAAGCTACAGACTCATTTTGTTCAATTTTAAGAAAACTTTAGCCAAATACTCAAGTCTGAATTACCATAGCGTGCCTGTCAATCACTTTGTTCATGAAAAATAAAAAATGGTATTCAGAAAAAAAAAATGTGGCTAATTCAGCTTGCAACTCAATTGCAAAAGTATCTTTCATTGAGAGAGCCATTACACTTTGGTACGCAGAACACTTGCTTTATGCAATCTTATCATTTCATGACATAGAACATGAAATATATGTGTAATTGAGAGTTTATATTTAACAGTCAATAATTTTTGCTGTTTTATCCGGACCTTCTAAAATGCAATGGCCTTTAAAAATGTGAGTTTGTGGAGGTAAAACATACAGTGATTACTATTAAGAGTACGGTTTGATGCCACCAATTTAATTTGTGCTAAAACCCCAGCAGTTTTGCTCACCATTGCTTTTGTACTATAAATGCAAATGCAAATACAGAAGAAAAGGTAAACCATGACTTCATAGTATTATGAAACAGTTTTGATCTCACAAACACTCTGAAGTTTCCGGAACCCCAGACCACTTTGAGAATTGTTGCTGAAGCAAATATTTCTTACCAGAGATTCTATCTCTTTTTCAATGTATAACATATAAACCTGGATCTGTATTTGCCAATTATTTCCCTCTATGGTTTCAGCATCTTTCTGACCTCCTTCTTTTGTATATTAGGAACCTCCTTCTTTTGTATATTTACTAAGCATCTGGACTTAAAGTCTTAGAACTTTTATTGCCCTTGTCCAGTTAGTCATCAATAGCTGTTCTCATGACACGTGTATACCTATGTAACAAAACTGCATGTTCTGCATATGCACCTCAGAACTTAAAGTATAATAAATAAATAAATGTTGATTTCTTTAAAAAATTATTTCTCATTGCCAGCTATTACCTTAATATCTCTCTTATCCACTGTGGATTACTAAAAGAGCTTCCATCGGTTCCTCAGTCCACTTTTTCCTCAGCTCAATATTGAGCACTTTAAATGTTTTCATACTTCTTTTCATTTATTTATTAAAATACAATGTTTACCCCAGGACAAAGTCAAACTCCATAGAGCTGAGTAAACTAATACAATTTGATTTACATTGTAGAGTCTCCAAAACATGCCTAAAAAGAATATCCAAGTGCTAGAAAAGACATTTTGTTAGGTAGCACATGGCATTCTAAACCAAAATGAATTAATCGAACTTGGAGTTTCTCAAATTACATAATGATAGCTTACCTCAATCTTTTCCTTTAAAGTCAGCTCTATAGGATCCACAAATGTACACAAAAACCCAAACTCCTAACATCCTTGAAATAACTATCACAGCTTAATTTCCTGTGCCATCATATTAATTATATTTTTATTATGTCTAATCACTACAAGTCATTGATCATATTTATTGTTCTAAGAATTGTCATTAATTTGCATCCTCTTTTTGGTGCTAGAACATTTTGGTGGCGTTTTTAAATCTAAATAACAGTATATTAATATGAATCACTAATGAAGTATCTCATCTCCTCTTCAATTCATGGTTCTTGGGATATCTGCCTACAGTATAGTATTTAAAATATATCTGTTTGTTTCTATTAGCTTTCTAGCAATGGCTAAGGAGTTTCATTGGGCAACACAAAAATAGTCTCCAAGTCATCATACAAATGCATGCTAAAGTATAATAGTGATGAATTCTAACCACCAAATGCTCTAATATAAAGTAACTTAAAATAGTTTAAATTCTATTCTGCAGTCTCCTGATTTTACCGCATCCTGAGTATGGTCCTACACATCTGCTAGATCATATTGCCAAGTGTCATAGTTGAGTGATTCCTACAGCTACAGGTTGAGAAACAGAGGGAGAAATGAGTTGAAAGCACTCACTCCAAAGTTACAGACAGTTTAATAAATATACTGTTTCTACTTTGACATGAGAGAAACTTCCTCAGAAGGTAGGCAATCTTTTAGACCATTACATTCTTTCCAAATAGCTGGAGAAAAAATTGCAATTCTTTCTGATAACTAAAATGGGTTATAAAGCACAAAATCAATCAGACCAAGAACAGTCTGTTTTACTACAACATCCATTTCTGCTTTCAGAGCTGTTATCAGAAAATACTCCAACAGTAACATTGTCAAAAGTAGAAAGAATAGGGTGTAACAATTATGTGATTTTTGCTATGGGATACTAGCAGCCCTTTTTAAATGCACTAGAAATATATATTTGAAAACAAAGGTCCTGCCAAAGATATGACTTGTAGAAATCTAAATTCTAAATAATTATGATTTCAAAGATATGACTTTAGAAACAATACGAATTTTCTCTGTGAATACTTACCAATTCAAAAAATGGTATATTTATTCAAGAGTTACTTAAATAAGAATAAAATCCCTTAATGCTGCAATTTTGCAGGGCAAGATCAAAGTACTTGGAAGACCAGTATATTAGAAATGCAAAAGAACTTGACAGATGAACTAATTCACTTCCCAAATGCCCGCATAACCAGTTCAGGGACTTGAGGTTCTCTTCTATAAAAAACGAATATAAACAAAATCTTCCACTTTAAAACCTTTCTCAGTGCCCAGTTGTACATCTAATATAATCAAAATATCATGGCCTTATAGATAAGGCACCAAATTCTATAGAACTGGAGTTAAAATCTATTTCTTTTTTAAAATTTGTTTTCTTGGAAATTCACATTAGTTTCTGTGTGGAGCTGCAGTCATACATTTGAAAATCATTAAAAAGTACCAAGTATCATTTAGGAAGGTACTTACCAAGGTTGAGCTTTAATAAAAGGATCGAGCCATAATTCCTCTGTATTGCACCCCTGCTTATGATTCCGTTTTTCTTTCACTTGAAAGAATTATCTATTCGGCCTCCTACATCTTTTTCACAATGAACTCCGATACAACCATTAGCATTATATATTTTAACAGCTTTCCCACTTTGGTCATATTGCAGTCCACACTTGTTATTACTGCACTTCATTTTGCTTTTCTATTTTCAATTTGAATGTAGATTCCACTTTCACACAGCATGAGCATGCAAGCTGTTCCCTATCCATATATAGTGAAGTGTTTTAGGCAAACATACAGATTGTGTACTTGGTTCCAATGACCTTAAAAAGCAGTGGTCCCTGTCCCTACTCTACCTCAACCTCGTAAGGTTAAGCACCAGCTCACTTCACTTATCACTCTATATCCAAGAACAGCTTCTTATCAAAAGCATTCTCTGGATGAAACTTAAAGCTAGCTTGGTAGTTTAAATAAAGTCAAATACAATTTGTGCAGTGTTTTCAAAAGCCTCCAAACGATGAAGATCTTTAGTCATCCTGAAAACATGAAGCCCGTTTCACTGTTCCAGAATGATAAAGTTACTCAGACATTCACATTCACTGCTGTGTGTGAGGGAGGGTACAAAAGAAAAATAAAAGTCACTTGATGAAATTTCACCAAGAGCATGTTAGTAAACATTCGATAGAATTTCCTCTAGTTAAACTACCCTAAGTTGCTACCCAGATGCTATATAGCTTTCAACCTGTATTAAAAACTGATTTTTTTTCCACTTTGTTTCTGAGTACATTTATATCCATGATGATATATTGGCTTGTTGTACTAGACATGACCTAGCATTATCCAACATTAAAACAGCCAAAGGCAGCCGGGCACGGTGGCTCATGCCTGTAATCCCAGCACCTTAGGAGGCTGAGAAGGGCAAATCACCTGAGCCCAGGAGTTCAAGACCATCCTGGCCAACATGGTGAAACCCCATCTCTACTAAAAATACAAAAATTAGTCAGGCGTGGTGGCAGGTGCCTGTAATCCCAGCTACTCGGGAGGCTGAGGCAGGAGAATGGCTTGAACCTAGGAGGTGAAGGTTGCAGTGAGCCAAGATGGCGCCACTGCACTCCAGCCTGGGCGACAGAGGGAGATTCCATCTCAAAAAACAAAAACAAACAAAACAAATAAACAAAAATGCCAAAGGCTCCCATGATCTATGACAAAGAGTTACTTCAGGATCCTGATTCACATCAAGACATTCAGATTCATTAGGTCCAGAAATCTGCACTTTTAGTACGTATTAGAAAACCGACTCTGACATTTCTAAAAGTCGAGCCACCCTGGAGTGAGATATACGGTGTTCTTTCTTGGGTGAAGCCTGACCTGTTTTCCACTCTTATCTCCTCCACTCTTTCATCTCTCCCCTCCTTGCCCCCCTGCCCTCTGCTTCCACCACACGTAGAGCTGATGCTCCAAACACAGAAACACGATACTGTTGCACCCTCTGAACCCTTCACACAGTTCAGTTTTTCTATCTTTTTCTACCTGGAACACATACTCATCATTAAGAGCAAACCCCACGCTACACAGGAAGTCTCCTCAATCCAATTAGGCTATTAGTTGTATATTCTACTATGTCACACCACTGTGTGAATATCGCTTTGTAGGTAATACACATATTGCAGTACTTTATAATTAGTTGCTAACGTCCCTACATGTCCCACTATACCTATAGTCTGTGAGGTCAAAGATCATACTTTATTCATCTTGTACTTCTAAGCACCAGGCATGCAATACAAGAGGTTTGTAATAATTGGTTTCTGAGCCAAAAATTGAATGTTAGTATGGAAATTCTTTTTCAAGCAAATCCAACTACTCTAAATTCCTAGTACATATCAGTACATATTTAATGCCATATATCTTAAGTCGGAATCGTGGAGAATTGTGAAATCAATTTGTCAAAGATATATATTAGTGTTTCTCTAAGTCCTTATACTTATTGTAAATTTAATTATGTTTAACTTATGTAAATAGATGCTTTATCTTTTCTACCATTTTCATCTCCCATATACCCAATAGGTTTTTTGTTTTCCCTACCTGTTTTTGTTTTGTTTTGTTTTTGTTTTTTGTTTTTTTTTTTAAATATAACCAAAATAGTGCCCTGGGGAAAGGGAGAAAGGATGATAGTAAACTATCGCATTATTCACCATTCAGATGTTTAAGAAACATCTGAAAAACACGTGTAGGAAAAACAAGTTTATGATCTCTGATTGCAAGGGGAAAGGTCTCCTGGACTAGTCTAGATGATAAACAAAGGTAAATAAGGGTTAGAAATTTTTCTGCATTAAGAAGTAATAGGAATTTTGGGTGGCCTCTACCTGTTGGATTTTGAAAACACTATCAGTAGATAGAAAATGACTCTGACAATACGGCAGGAAGTTGAAGAGGTTCATGAAAGGACTTTGTACTCCACTGACAGGAATGTTGTTTTAACGTCTAAAAATAGATGCTTCTGTCACTACTAACTCAACTACCTCCAAATGTTCAGTAAAGCTCTGAAGACAGACACACACACACACACACACACACACACACACACACACACAAACATATATATAATGAGTTAGTGCTAAACCAGGATATTTGAAGGAGAAAGTATTGACTTCCAGATCTGGCAACATGAGGGTGAAGAAAGGTCAGCATGCTCCTCCGGGAGACAGTGAGTGAGCATCAAGATGTCAGAGGAAGGGCGGGCATGGTGGCTCATGCCTATAATCCCAGCACTTTAGAGGGCCAAGGTGGGAGGATTGCTTGAGCCCAGGAGTTGGAGGCCAGCCTAGGCAACAAAGGGAGATCCCATTTCCACAAAAATAAATAAATAAATAAATAATCTGTGCATGTTGGCATACATCTGTGATCCCAGATACTCAGGACTCTAAGGATCATTTGAGCCCCGGAGGTCGAGGGTGCAGTAAGCCGTGATTGTGCCAGTGTACTCCAGCCTGGGCAACACAGCCAGATCCTGTCTCAAAATGCTGGCAGAGCTTGAGTCTAGAGCCAGAAGTGGTCATATGAACATAAATTTTCTGGACTACTTAAAAATAAGGGTTTGGGTATGGAGTTTATTATAGTGAATTGCATAAGGATTTGATACACTTTATATGGGTATTAACAGCAAGTATAATCCCAGAAGACTAAAAGCACTCATAATATTAAACTTTCCTGTTGGCGTAGTGATGTTGAACCCACATTGTATACTCCAGGACCATTGCCTTATTTTCAATTGGGGCTTTGTCACCTACCACCTGGGCCTTGGGCAAGTTATTTAACTTTTCTGTGATCCTGTTTCCCTTTTTATAAAATAGCAGTAGTAATAATGTTTATTTTATAGAATCAATATAGGATTAACTCAGTTCATCTTTTTAAAGGACCTGGAATAGTACCTATAAAACAGTATACTGGTTTTTCTTAATAAAAGAACATAACAGTCATCAATGAAACTCTCATCTGCTAGATTTTCTTACCTGTATCATGTACATAAGTCACTTATATAATACTATGATCACAAAGATGATGAAGTTATTCTTTAGAGATTTACATAAAATTTGTGGAATAAAATGTTATGATTGTATCACTTAATGTCAAATGCTTTTATTTCTTCATAAAGTAGTCCTAATATTCTGTCTCATAGTTGGATGAGAGACTAATGTAAAAAATCAGATTACAAACTCTGATACAGAAAAAAAAAATTTGTTCCTTTGTGTCCACCAGGAAAGATGCAGAAAGATGGACTTGTCACTTACAACAGAAACCCTTCCCCATTTGAAGCTGCCCCTGCATGAAGCAGTACCTCTGAGGGAACACTTTTTAAACTGCATCATTATCCTTTCTTCATGTCTTGGTTTTTGCCACTCAGCTGTGAGTTTCTTGGGAGCAGGAATAATGGTATCCCTAGAACCTACTGCAATGTGGTCCCGTAGCAGATGCTTCACACGTGTGTGTTTGGCTGATCTGCTCTGTCCTGGGATCTCCTTTCCCGCCACTACTGGTGCTGAGCTATCCCTTGGGAAGTCAAAGCATAGATTTAGTGTATGCCACAAAGCAGAGCAACTGGGGAGGGGGAGCTAATTTGGAAAGCTTTTGATATTTTATTTTCTCTTCCCAAAAAAGATTATCAAAATTACAAAGGAAATAAAATTTAGAAATTATCTGACCTCTTTCCATATGTTTCAGTTTAGTATGGTATTACTATTTAATGGCCTATGGGAGACAACCGTAATCTTTTCTTTGCTTAGAATGTCTGAAAGTCAAATCCTTCTTGATCCCCTGCCTCTCTCTCTAGTAGACAAACACAACTTTGTTTATATCTTCTTTCTTTTTGGCACACCCTTGTCCCTTCCTTTCACAGAGCTCTCTCCTAAATCCTCTCAAGTGTTATCTCTACTAAAACCCCTCCCCCAGATAAGTTAATACCTCGTCTCTGTACATCTTGACATTCTCCTAACACCTGATTTTAGCATTTCTCATTTTATTCATCAGTTTCTCTCCCTCCCTATCCCCCTCTCTCCCACTAAACCATGAAAACTTAGAAATAAGGTTCTGGATTTTAGTTATCCAAAACATCCAGTATCTCTTAGGGTGTACGACACAAAGAATACATTCAGGAAAAAAGATTTGCTGAATTAATGATTTAAGCCAGATGAAGACTTTTTTTTTTACTTCTTTGTGGAAAACATATTCACTTATTTCAGTATCTATCCTAGACAGTTTTTTCAAGAAGCTGATTTACTGTATTCCTTAATCATTCCTCTATATTATTTTGGTAATTTTTTGTAAGACAAAAGTTAATCACATTGAGTATTACTGATGCTTACATCCTACAAGATCATGTTCTACTGATACCTATCATATTACAAGTTACACGGAGTTACAGAAAGAAGAAAGACAGAAAGGAAAGAATGAGTAAAAGACAATAGTAAAAGAAAGGGAAGGAAAGAAGGAGGGAGTAAAAAAATAGAAATTTCCAGTTTTTTGATGGATATTAAATTATGTTTCTATAATTTTCAATAATTTTTAAATTTAGGTGATTAATTTGTATGTGAACACAAAATTTAAATTGCCATCAAAATATAAACCAAGCATAAGTATTCAAAAACTTCTGCAATTCACTTGACTAATTTATTTCTTTGTTTCAATCTAATGTCCAAAAATTTCAGCTCATATAGTGACCAGTTTAAAATTGACAATACGGATTTGGTTTGGATTTGTGTCCCCACCCAAATCTCAAGTTGAATTGTAATCCCCAGTGTTGGAGGAGGGACCTGGTGGGAGGTGACTGGATCATGAGGGCAGAATTCCCCCTTGCTGTTCTCGTGATAGTGAGTGGGTTCTCATGAGAACTGGTTGTTTTAAAGTGTGTAGCACCTCCTCCTTCACTCTTTTCTTCCTGCTCCAGCCATGTAAGACATGCCTCCTTCCACTTTACCTTTTGCTGTGATTGTAAGTTTCCTGAGACCTCCCAGTCATGCTTCCTGTACAGCCTGCAGAACCGTGAGCCAATTAAACCTCTTTTCTTTATAAATTACACAGTCTCAGGTAGTTCTTTATAGCAATCCGAGAATGGACTAATACAAACACCAAAATACACAGAGGTCAAAGGAAGAAAAATATCAGGAGAGCTGATGGTTTAAGCTCCAGTCCAAGTCAAAGTCAAAGAGAATCAGGCAGAGAGAAAAAATTCTTCCTTACTCAGTTCTTTATTTGATTCGGGCCTTCAATGGATTGGATGAGGTCCATCCACACTGAGAAAGGCAATCTACAATAGTCTACTGATTCAAATGCTAGTCTCATTTAGAAACGCCTTCAAAGATACACCCAAAAATAATCTTATCCAAACAGCTGGACACCCCATGGCCCAGCCAACTTGACATAAAATTTGTTATCATGTCCATATAGCATCAAATACTTGATGCATGAAACTTGAGTTCTGCTTTTCACACAGCTAAAGTTCACTGGCGTCTGTTACAAAGATAAAAGTGCAACCTCTAAAAAGTTAATTTCAAGTGTTGTTCTCTGGCTTGTGCTATAAGCAAAGAAATATTAGTCTGAGACATCTGTTAGTAGATAATGGATTTTATTTTGTTGTTTCTAAGTCAGTGCAATAATGGAAAAGACTACAATGCAAACGAATGCTTTTACAATGATAATGCTAGGGCCTCATCAGAAGGGGAAAGAAATAAGGAGGGAAGGGGGAAGGAAAATATATAGACCTTCAGTTTTTGATGGATATTAAATTATGTTTCTATAATTTTCTATTATTTTCTGGTGTTCACTGGATGCCTGCTATGGGCAAGTGCTAAATCCTCTTAGATCAAAAAGTCTCATGGGCAGAAATAAAAATAAAAATAAATTAATTTGAAAGCACTGACAAGGAGTAATAGGCATGCTTCTCTGTAGTGGTATTTCCTACACTGGTTTAACAGTAAGGTTCCTGCGCCACCATCACGCTAAAGAAACTTACATTTAAAGGCAGCTAATTTCTCTCTCTGTGAATAAGGATGGGTGAGCTCTTGTTTCCTCTGAGCTGTTTTTAATATATTCTTCTAATAGGGGCCATAGCACAAGCTATGAAGCACAAAGTGAACAACCAGTTGTTATGTCATCAATGGTTAGTACAGATGTTCAGAAAAGATAATCAGTCACAAAATAATGTTTAGTTACTAGAATAACTAAATTTTTTAAACGTTACATATAATTCCTTTAGGCAGGGAAGGGACAGGATACAGATTCTTATTTTTTCTTTCGTGTCAGTCTCTTTTTGCTTAGTGTGATGGTTTTGTTGTTGTTGTTGTTGTTTCCTTTATTTCTTCTAAAAAAAATAGAACAACAGGATACATGTACAGAATTTGCAGGTTTGTTACACAGGTATGTGTGTGCCATGGTGGTTTGCTGTACATATTGTCCCATCCTCTAAGCTCCCTCCCCTCACCCCCTAACCCCCAACAGGCCCTGGTGTGTGTTGTTCCAATTCCTGTATCCATGTGTTCTCATTGTTCAACTCCCACTTACGAATTAGAGCATGCACTGTTTGGTTTTCTGTTCCTGTGTCAGTTTGCTGAGGATGATGGCTTCCAGCTTCATCCATGTCCCTGCAACTGACATGAGCTGATTCCTTTTTATGGCTGTATAGTATTCCATGGTATATTTGTACCACATTTGCCTTATCCATGCTCTCACTGATGGGCATTTAGGTTGGTTCCATGTCTTTCTTATTGTAAATAGTGCTGCAATAAACATATGTATGCATGTGTCTTTATAGTAGAATGATTTATATTCTTTTGGGTATATACCCAGTAATGGGATTGCTGGATCAAAAGGTATTTCTGGTTTTAGATCCTTGAGAAATCGCCACACTGTCTTCCACATGGTTGAACTAATTTACATTTCCATCAACAGTGTAAAAACGTTCCTACTTCTCCTTAGCCTCACCAGCATCTATTGTGTCCTCACTTTAATAATCGCCATTCTGACTGGTATGAGATGGTAGTATGTCATTGTGGTTTTGATTTGCATTTCTCTGATTATCAGTGATGTTGAGCTTTTCTTCATATGTTTGTTGACCGTGTAAATGCTTTCTTTTGAGAAGTGTCTGTTCATGTCCTTTGCCCACTTTTTGATGGGGTTTTTTTCTTGTAACATTGTTTAAGTTCCTTGTAATTCTGGATATTAGACCTCTGTCAGATGGGTAGACTGCAAAAATTTTCTCCCATTCTGTAGGTTGCCTGTTCACTCTGATGATAGTTTCTTTTGCTGTGCAGAAGCTCTTTAATTAGATCCCATTTGTCAATTTTGGTTTTTGTTGCAATTGCTTTTGGCATTTTGGTCATGAATTCGTTGCCCACACCTATGTATTGAATGGTATTACCTAGGTTTTCTTCTAGAGTTTTTATGGCTTTGGGTTTTACATTTAAGTCTTTAATGCATCTTGAGTTAATTTTTGTATAAGGTGTAAGGAAGTGGTCCAGTTTCAGTTTTCTGCATTTGGCTAGCCAGTTTTCCCAGCACCATTTACTGAATAGGAGATCTTTCCCCCATTGCATGTTTTTGTCAGGTTTGTCAAAGATCAGATGGTTGTAGATATGTTGTGTTATCTCTGAGGTCTCTGTTCTGTTCCATTGATCTATATATCTGTTTTGATACCAGTACTATGTTGTTTTGGTTACTATAACCTTGTACTATAGTTTGAAGCCTGGTAGCATGATGCCTCCAGCTTTGTTCTTTTTGCTTAGGATTTTCTTGGTTATACAGGGTCTTCTTTGATTTCATATAAAATTTAAAATATTTTTTTCTAATTCTGTGAAGAATGTTAATGGTAGTTTGATGAGAATACCATTGAATCTATAAATTACTTTGGGCAGTATTGTCATTTTCACAATATTAATTCTTCCTATCCATTAGCATGGAATGTTTTTCCATTTGTTTGTGTCCTCTTATTACCTTGAGCAGTGATTTGTAGTTCTCCTTGAAGAGGTCCTTCACATCCCTTGTTAGCTATATTCCTAGATATTTAGAAAACCCGTTAATCTCAGCCCCAAAAATTCTTGAACTGATAAGGAATTTCAGCAAAGTCTCAGGATACAAAATCAATGTGCAAAAATCACAAGCATTCCTTTAAACCAACAATAGGTAAGCAGAGAGTCAAATCATTAATGAACTCCCATTCACAGATTCTTTTTTGATTCAATATGTTGCAGCTCTAAACGTAGGATTTCTAAGTATCAAGACTATTCCCACTACTTTGCATAACTCTGAAACATTTCACTAAACTTTACTGTGAACTTTTAAACATGAAACTAGTAGGCATGAAAAATAAGCTAAATGAAAAAAAAATCCTTAGGCTTATGTTCATTATATCAACCAAAGCAAATGTTACTCAAGTTATTCAATTTAATTAACGCTAACTTGGGCCCAATACACTAATTATGCCTACATATCAAAGGCAAAGTTCATTGAGATGCCTAAATTAAATCTATCCTTTGTGATCACTTCTTGAAATTCTATTGTTTACCCATGTCAAACATGAAGTGTAAAACCAATGATAGGAACACTAACTGTCATACAAGTTGCCTTTCTGCATCCTTTTGCTATAGGAGAATAAAGGAAGTGTTTAGTTTTTATTTTTAATTCTATCAGTTTCATTACAGAAGGCAACATTTTGGCAATTTCCTGTCAAGCTAGTTCAGTTTTCAGAACTGTCTAAAGCCTAAGAGAGACAGTCATGCTGAAGCTACTCTCACAGACTAAGGAACAGCCCCAGAAATTATTTCACATTCCTCCGTTAAACTGTACAGTTTATGCCCTGCCCTCAGTAACTGACAAAACATGAGCTCCTGTGTATTCCAAATTATAGACTGAAGCAGATCAGAAGAGGAAACACAATGATTGGTGGTAGACAGCTGGAGGTGTTGCAGCCACCCGTGTTTCCAGTTGAAAAATCATGAATTTTCTTTATTAGATAGAATATATTATTTTCTTTCTGTGGTAAGATTTTGTTTTGCTTTCATCTTCCAAAACGAACTCCATTTCTGATTTTTATCTCCCAGACCTGCCTAATCCCACACTAACATTAAGAATGTCTTTTAGTTTTTCTCCTGGTTCAGACCATTCTGTCAGATTTATGATCTTTTATATTATAGCCACTACCCTGGTCTCTACATTCATGTCCTTGTTTACTGCAGTAGACTCAACACTGAATTCTCTCCTAGTTCTAATCCAAATAGAACATCAATAGATTAACAGTTGCTAAACACTGCTATGTACCTTCACTTCTCAAAATATACAATGCTTCTCAATTTTCAGAGAGCAAAGCAAAATGATATCCTGGCATTTAAAGCTCTGTATCTAGGGTCCCCTTGTATCACTCAGCAATGGGCAACATATGCTTCTACTTCCATCAGATCAATCTCTCCTCATAGTCTCTACAAAACCACTAGCTCATATCCCCGTTCTCCATGAAGACCATTCTAATCTAGATTATTCTAGTTCTACCTTTCCTTTGGGTTCACTCAGTGTCCAATAATACAGTTGACATGTGCAATGTTTTGAGATCTTAGCAAGTCAGGCTTAGGATGAATTAGTGACAAAAATCATAATTTAGATTTTCAAGCAATGTACTAATAGCAAAAGTCCATGTGAGACTTTCACCTTCAAACACATACACAAGCAAATACATCTCTTCCAACCAAATGGGCTTAGGGTAACTATAGAATTTTGAGTCCTCAGTGAGAATGGCTGGTCTTCAAGGGAAACTTTAGTTGTGATTTTGATGGAAACTTTACTTCTACGGACAATTAACACAGAATCTAGACATAGTGAATAACCCCCTTCTTTGACCTAACTTGCCCCTTATGAAAAATCACCTTTCTTTCAGTTTTTATATACCTCTCTCCTACTTCTATTCTGCCATTTCAGCTGTTAACGTCTCAGTAAAGTGCTACTATTTCCCTAGCTCTTCCTGTAGTTAATATAATGAGATTTCTCTTAGAAGGTCATTGGAGGATATGTTAATTAACAAGCAGAGCTGTTGAAATATTGATTCTGGCCAAAGTTCCCACTTTAAATTAGTGTCTGTTAACCATCCCCGATCAACCCTTAGCAATGGACTATTCTATTGTGGAGTGCTTTCTCCGATTTGTCTAGGAACTGAGATCATATTCTAACTCACTTCACATTGTTCCCTGCAATCACTGTTAATTCATTCAAAATTGTACCATTGTCCTCTGAAACAACCATGTTTTGTCTCATTCTTGTTTGCAGTGTGCTTGTAATGCATATTTTCTATACCATCCACATATGACTATCAGTGAATGTCGGGGGGCATAGTAATACAACTCAACCCTTCATACAATGCAACCACATTCTAATGATTATATTAGAACCATATTTCATGATCTTTTCTGGTCTGCATTCCAAGCACAGCTGTCGAGTTTCCTAATGCATTTGTAATTACTATGCAGGATTGCATAATATTTTTTTTTATTTAAGCACTGTCATTTGAAAGTACTCCTCTGTTAGGCCTTGTAAAGCCAATGGTGTATTAAGTAGTTAATCAACGTGTGCTATTTTACCCTGATGCCTACTTTCACTTTATAAAAATGGATTGGTTGAATTCTCCTTGTTAGAAAATGCCACTGCAATTACTGAATTCATTTACGAAGATATAGAACAATGATTAAGTTATATTTATTAAATATTTCCTATTTTATTGCTTATATTAGGATTGCCAGGGTGCTATACGTTTTTGCACAAACAATAAATTAATGATTAATAAGAACCAACTGGACTTTTACATTGTTGTGATAGTCTGGAATTATTTTTATATTTGACAAGAGAAATTTGTTCTCCTGACATTCTAGTATCTTTCCTTTTTTTTTTTTTTTGGAGATTAAAAAATAAGTTTTTAGAGACTATACATCAAAAGAGGTAGAAATAACATAGGAATCAATAGGATACAAGATTCTTTTAAAGTGTAAATAATAACAAAAATATCATCACTAAATGACAAATACAATAACATAACGTCAAATATTCCAGCAACTGTAATACACGTGTTTGAGAATTTGGGTTAAGAATTTGCAATACCAAAAATTCATTTAGCAGGTGAAGAAACAGGATAAGACAGATAAAAGAGATAAAAGGGCTTGCATACTTTCACTACATTTCAATGCTACATGCTGCTGGCTGATACTAGAGCTTTTGTGTGAAACAGAAACACGTATGTGCACATCTGTTCCAGAGGCAAGGATTTGAAGAGCGAAGCCCCAGCTGGATGGAGCTCCCATTCCCTACTTTGTGCAGTGCTCAGACAGCACCACTGTACATAGTGACATGAGTTCAAAAGTGGTAGAATCTGGATTCAGACATAGGTTCATGCAGAAAAGGAAAAGGAAGACAGGATCCAACCAGGAGACCTCACACACATCTGGTCTTATCTAATATTGAAATATCAGATATTTCTATTCTTGACAACAGAAATATGTGGCAGCCATTATAGCTCATTTAACAAAGACATGAAATATTAATAACAAAAACTGACTAAAGCAATGTTATAAAAGAGAAAATAGAACAAAGAAGAAAATACATTCCTAGTACTCAGTTCCACCGTCTTTGCTGCAGAACACATCACTGCTGCAGGGTCCAGAGCCTCACCAGAGGAGATGGGATTGCCTAGTTCTCTAGGCATCATGGCAGTGAATTCTTCTGTGGGACAGATTTAGACCACACCAGGACCAACTCCACTCCACATGAATCACTGGGCATCTGCCCTATTATCTGCAGGTTCCAGACGTGCTCTCCTACCCAGACCTGCACCTAAAGCTGGAGGACCTGACTGAGAAGGAATCAGGAATGCTGTGTGCCTTGGTCATACATGCAGACTCCTCAACAATGGCAATGTTGGTTTGATGTTAGGGAGATATCGGGGGGAGACTGGCTATCGATCTCCCGTGCATCACAGAATCATGCCATGCTTCCCACCCCTCTAGAGTTTCAAGTTGCATCTAGCAGTCTGACAGCTGCAGCTCGAACTCAGCAGTAACTCTGGGAATTTGGTTGAGGCCAAGCTGACTTCACTCATCTGTATCATCCATGCTTCCTCCTTTTACAAAACTACTCTACTGTTAGCTTTAAAGGAATCATATGAAGGGGGTAATATGCAATTAAATAAAAGAGAAGGCATATATAAATGTGCATTACACACACACACACACACACACACACACGTGTTTGTATCCAGCCACTGTCAGTTAATATAGTTAAATGGTGACTAGATCCAGCATTATACAAAGTAAATAATACATTAGGAGCAAATATTTATTCCAAGGAGTAAGGATGGTTAAATACAAAGAAATTTAATACCACAATCAACATAATCACATAATAAATGCAAAAAGACAGTTGGTAAAATTCCACCTCTGTAAGTTATCAAAGCTTTAAGTAAGTCAGCAATAGAAGAACTTTAATATGACAGACCAGTTCTCAAAAACAAGCAGCAAACATAATTCCCTATGGTGAAATGCTACAGCCATTTCTTGCAAATCAGAAAAAAAAAAAGTAGTGTATATCATCACTATTTACATTCAAAATTGTTTTGACTAGTCTAGTCAAGTGAATTAAAAAAATAAATAAAAAAATATTATGTGATTTTTATACCTAAAAAATTCCAAGAGGCTGTGGAATAAAAACTAAGATATGTTGGAAATGTAGTAGAAATACGATAAAGGGGTAAGTTAAAATAAACTAGCATTTATCTAAAGTAGCATTACCCACCTAAAGTAGAAAAACAAAAATATACTTTATGCATAATAGATATAAAATGCTACAATGCTTAGAATAAAATGAGTAAGAAACATAGAATTTACTTTTAAAAACTATAATTATTAAGTGATATAAAGCAGGATCTGAATAAAATGAAAGACATATCATATTGGATTGAAACATTTAATACCATAAAAATGTCAAGACTCCTAAAACTAATATGTAAATTAAATGCAGTTTCAATTACAATTGTTTTATTGTAACCAAATATTTAAGAATATTCCCTCAAAAGACAAACGCTAGAAGGGGTTAACCTTCCTAGATACCAAAGTACTATATGAAACACAAGTTACATGGTATTAGCATAAGACTAGATCAAAAAATCTGAGGAAAATAATTAAATTATTTGAAATATTATCCACATTTAAAGATGTTTTTAAAATAGTGTCTCACAGCTTATATGTATTGAAGTTGGAGTTCTAGCCTTAGTTTGTTTGATCTAAAACTCATACTGTTTTATTTGTTTATTGTACACATACATTTGTACATTATTCCAACTCATTCTCCTGAGCGATCATGGTGTCATGCTCTAATTCCTCTTACAGTCCCCACTAGTGTTATGCACGTCCCAAGGCATATGTGGAACTGGTCTTCAGAAGTTTAAAGGCCCTTATATAGAAGATGGATTCAGAGTTTTCTAGATACAGAACCAAATATGAAAACAATAAGAGGGCATATCTGAAAATAGAATGGGCTTCTTTGAAAAAGTAGTGAGCATTGCGTTAAAGAAGTCACTTACATAACAGATCTGAGATGGTAAAGAGAATAGAGAATGAGACGGCACCGAAGATTCCTTCCAACTCTAAGATCCATTGACAAATTTAATGTTAGTACTTGTTCAATGACATACATCCACTCGACTGTGCTCAAATATTGGATGATCGTAAGTTTGCCCAAGGATGGGCATCTAACATGTGAACTCAAATGACTGTCTTTGGCCAGGGGCAGTGGCTCACACCTGTAATCCCAGCACTTTGGAAGGCCAAGGCGGGCGGATCACGAGGTCAGGAGATCGAGACCATCCTGGCTAAAACGGTGAAACCCCGTCTCTGCTAAAAAAAAAAAATACAAAAATTTAGCCAGGCGCGGTGGCAGGCGCCTGTAGTCCCAGCTACTCGGGAGGCTGAGGCAGGAGAATGGTGTGAACCCGGGAGGCAGAGCTTGCAGTGAGCCGAGATCGCGCCACTGCACTCCAGCCTGGGTGACAGAGCGAGACTCTGTCTCAGAAAATTAATTAATTAATTAATTAAAAATTTTTTTAAAAAAATTACTGTCTTTTCCTGAATGCCCACATCCACAGCTTATCTGTCTTAGCACTTGTAGTTCAACCTACCTACCTATCACTATGGAATATCACACAGGGAATCCAGCACAGAAAAACTTTCATATTCCACACATGGGCTTCAACTCATTCCATTTAGCAATATTTCTAGCCTTCAAGGGACTGTAACTTCTATATGATGTTCATAATCTGATACACATAAAGAAATACTAAGTATAAAATGACCTAATTGGAGAACTGTGAGCCATAGATAAGCTAAAATGAAGAAAAAATACTGAGAAGCCTTGAAAGCATTTTGTAGCATGAAGCGACTTAATTCATCCCAAATGTTATGCTACAGTAAGTTATATGATTCTGCCAGATGCTTCTCTTTAGAAGATTTTTATTATACCAAAGAGAGCAATTTCTTTTAATGAGAATATTTTTGAATAATATTTGTTCTTGAGACCACTGCTTTCTTTGTTTCATATCTAATGAGAATAATTTCCTTTGATTCATAGGCATTTTTATTCTTCTGCTGGTTCAATCAAAATACCAATTAACTACATGCATAATATGAGAATGAAGTTGAAACCTTCCAGCTCAGTTTCAGAAAATGCCCATCCATCATAGCAAGCATGTGGTTTGCATCTTAGAAGATCCACAGGTAAAGGATTATAAGCAAAGCTTGTGGTTAATGTCCCAGTTTAGTATCATCTTTGGATAGTGAGCTAACGTAAAGTTTGAACAGTGAAAAAATGAAAAGTACTAAATAGTGGATGTCTCAGGTATCATAAACCGTAAGCAACATGCATACCTTAATCTCAACGCAGAGCATGGAATATTAGGTACTGGTTTTCAAAAAAAAAAAATGTATATAAAATATCTAGTGATGCAGGCCATGTGTATATAGAATGAATGGATCTGTTTACAGAGAGTATAAATTCAGAAAAACACCATCATTTAGAATTTGAAAAAGTAAAACCAGATAGTAATTTGCCTCTAAGAGTAATAAGTAAACCAAAATACAACTCAAAACAGAAAAATTAAACACTTCTCAAATAGACGGTCATGAAGGTGACGTGTGGAACACAAAACACAAGGAACAAATCCGCTAAGGGATAAATACTTTACAGAGAATGATCATGCAAGCAGGGACTCCTCACAGAGGTGAGTCACATGAATACGCAGGAAACTCTGAGCTCTTTCCCTCTGGCTAGAACAGGAGCTGAGCAATCAGCATGTAATCAGGAACATCTGATCCCTCCTAGCATCATTAACCTGCCTGAAGTGTGCTACAATCTTTGCAAATGTCACCATATGTTATAAAAAGTCATAGAGTTATATACTGTATTGTGCAACACTGATTTTCAAAATGTGACATTATTGCCGCAAGTCATCTCTGATATCAAGACATCCAATTCCTTAAAAAGTAAAGTATCTTGCATCATATTTAGTGATTGTATAATCAGGACCTGGTTCAGAGTAAGTGCACAAAAGTATATCTGGAATCAGTAATGGTCAAAGATGTTACTGTAGAGCTACACATGGTGGCATGCACCTGTGGACCCGGATACTCAGGAGGCTGAGGCAAGAGGATCTTTTGAGCCCCGGAGTGCAAGGCCGGCCTGGGAAACATTGTAAGAACCCATCTCTTAAAATTTATTTTAAAATTAAAAAATAATTTAATTGAAGCAGCTATAACTTGGCATCAGCAAATGTAATGATTTTTCATTATTTGAAACAAAATAGGGCTGGAAGCAATGACTAATGCCTATAATCCCAACAACTCAGGAGGCTGAGGTGGGAAGATCGCTTGAGGCCAGGAGTTAGAGACCATCCTTGACAATATAGTGAGACCTAGTCTTTACAAAAAAAAAAAAAAAAAATGCTTTTAATTAGCCAGATGTGGTGGCACACACCCGTAGTCATAGCTACTCAAGAGACTGAGGCAGGGGGATCACTTGAGCCTTGGAGTTTGAGGTTACAGTGAGCTTTGAACATGCCACTGCACTCCAGCCTGAATGAGAGAGTGAGACCCTGTCTCTAAAAAGAAAAGCAAAGAAACAAAATCAGTTTCATATTCAGGGGAGGAAATGGAGGCTAAAATGTAAGAATAACAAACACATATATTCGTACAGCAAAATGTAGGCATACTCATAACATGGACAAGCATATATTGGTATGTACATGGAGTGAGGAAATAAATGTCGTGTAATGCTTGACCTAAAAACCTTCCATATGTAACTAAAAACTGAAATAATGAGAACTAAACCTGGCAAAATATTAGGAATCTTATGTTCCCCCAAATATGCGTCTTTACAATTGTCTGTCGCCATAAATCCAATATTGATTATAACCATACTGAACTACGTACTGGGGAGAATAAGTCAAGAACGTTTGTATTCTTACCTAGAAAATCAAGCCTTCCACTACTAGAAGATCTTGATCAGGATCTCTCCTCTCCACAACCTCCTAGACATTGTAAATATGGCAACAATAGCTGCCTTCCCCATCTTGCAGGTTAGCCTTACACACAATCTAGTTCCACTTCCCTCGCACAGCTCTGATTTATCCACCTCTCTCCGTTTTGCTGGAATTCCAGCATGCACAGCAGCTGTAGCCAAGCTGTGTTTGGAAAGTCATTGGATGACTTAAGCTTGAAATAGTAATGACATCACAGGTAATATGTTTTGGAGGGAGTGCCAGCAGGATTGTAATGGAGCATTCCTTGGAAGCAGGAAGATACTATGGAAGTAGTGAGATGGTAATATGGTAATAACGAACACAGCAAGATACTAGGGTAATAGTCCAGGAAAGAAACAATACGGAACCAAATGAAAATCCCTGGGGTAATAACAACAGGAGATGGAAGAAAATAATATTAAAAGATAAAACTGAACAAGGAAACAAAATTTGATATCTAAACGTTTGCACCGGTTAAGAGAGATTTATTACTTAGATCCTAAGGGGAAAAAAAAATCTTATCAAACTTTTACTGCCCCAATTTTCTGCAGTTCTTTGTACCAAAATTACTCAAGATTTACACATTATCATTCTCTCCAATTCTCTTTTCCAATTCTCTATAAAACTGACTTTTATCAAGATTTCACCTCTACTTCACCAAATTAATCCTGCAAACTTCAGCAGTGACTTCCATTTGGTGGCCAAATCAGTTGGTGAATTCCAGTCCTCATCATAGGTGACATGTCAGCAACATTTGGCAGTCTCTCATTCCCTCCTCAATACATTTTCTTTACTTGATTTCCAATACACTCTACTTTCTTGGTCTTCCTTCTACCAACCTTACTGGTCATGTTTTCCTCAGCTTCCTTGGCTGTTTCCCTCTCTTCCTCCATCCTTCTAATTGTGAAGGTCCCAGGGCTCCTGTCTCAGTTCTCTTCTTCCCTCTCTTTCCCTCACTTTTTGATGATCTCATCCAATCTCATGGCTTTAAATACTATATGTGAGCCAATGACTCCCAGTTGCATACCTCCAGCCTAGATCTCTTGTCTGAACTCTAGACATGTCTAGACTGTGCTCAAAACAGCAGTTTAATGAAATTTCTAAGACATAAGACCATGCCAGTTCATTGCTGACAACTTTATGACTGCTCCCCACTTCACTTAAAGTAACAACAGCATTCTTAAGAAGTCCCACAGGGCCCTGAATGATCTGACCCCTCATTACTTCTCTCACTTCCTCTCCTAATTCTCTCACTTTCTCTGATTCCAGTCCAGCTATGCTGGCTTCCTTACAGTCCTTAAAACACATCCAGGATATTCTTGACTTACAGGCTTTCCCCCAACTCTCAGGAATATTCTTCCCTAGATGTCCTCATGGCCTCTTTTAACTCTTTGCACCAATGTCACCTTCTCAATGAGGTTTTCTCCTGTAGATCTATTTAATATGACTCATCCTCTGTCCTGCACTCTCAAGCCCTATGCAGGAGGCTCTACTTTTTTCCCATAGTACTTATCACATAATGCATTGCATAAATTACTTATTTATTATGGCAATGCAATCAGCAGAATTGCCAGAAAGTAAACCTAGGAGTTCTTGATGAGGGACAGAGGAACCTGCCCCCAATCCTGGCTGGAGGGGCTGCAACTGAACTCAGGCCCCATGGAAATCCACATGCCCAGTGGCACCTTCTGGAATGAAGGCCTGAAAATTCCCAGGGTTACCAGGTATCGAACATCTGGCTTTTTCAATAAACAATTCTAAAACGCTGTCCAGGTATTCTGTTCAATAGTTATTCCAACAGCCCACAAAGTTGTTCCCATGCCACCACAGTAAGAAGGAAAAGCAACAGAGGGTGATGTCCCTTCACCGCAACCCAGATCCACTGCATGGCCAGAAGAAGGCCCTGCTAGACTATGGAAGAATCAGGGGACCCATACTTCTCTCACTGACCATTGCCTTACAGTGTGTACCAACAAAGCCTATTCTACCCCTGTAAGAATGTAGAATCTGCCCTTACTCCACACACAAGAAATATGTTTATTGTTTCTTTTATATTTTTTCTCAAAAGAATGTAAGCTCCACAAGAGCAAGTAATTGTGTTCTATTCTAAGTGACAGAACAGTGCCTAGTACATAGCAGATAATAAATAATTGCTTCAAAAATCAAAGAAGACTTGAGATTTTTTTAGCCAGTGGTGAGGTAAATGATTTCATTAAATAAAATAGTAAAGAAGGAGAAGAAGTTTAAGAAGGAGTAGTGACTTAACTCTTTCTGACATATATTTTATATTTCTGAGAGAGAAACGGTCCCTTCTGAGAAATACTGCAATTTTCTATGCCTTCCAGATAAACCTACCTGAGATCCTTGAGCTAAACTTCCTGGTGATGTGATTAACAAAAGACCATATCCTTCCCATCTGTATTAGCTAACTATTGCTGCAAACAGATGATACCAACATTTAGTGGTTGACAACAACAAATATTTATTATTGCATAGATTCTATTGGTCAGAAATCAGACAGTAACTTAGAGGAAGAGTCTCAGCTGAGGATCTTCTACAAGGTTATGATCGGGGAATCTGCCAGGGATGCAGTCATCTCCAAGCTTCACTGGGTGAGGATCTGCTTCCAAGCTCAATCATGTGGTTATTGGCAGGCCTCAGATATTTGCTTCCAGGCTCACTTATGTGGGCCACTCCACAGGGTGCCTCATAAGAGACTCAATATTTAGATAATGGGCAGACCATATGTAAAAATAAAACTCTGACCCACAAGCTGCCACAACCAGTTTGGAAAGCCAAACCATAACCTCTGCAGCAAAGCATCCAGGAAGTCAAACCACAGCCTCTGTAGCAATCAGCCCCAAATGGCCAAAACTTAATCAATAACTGATAACCCCCAGTTTTCTGTTTGTTGTTTCCAATGTAGAGCCAACTAGACAAACCCAAACATGTTTCCCCTAACCAACCACATGATGCCCTGCTTCTATTTATTCTTTTGACAGCTTCCCCATGCCAACAGCCTCTAACGACCTGAAGCTTTTCCTTTTTTCCTCTATTATGCTTCTCCATTCCTCTGCCTGCCTTTGATTCTCTGCCAAACTCAAGCAATGATGACTGACTACCTTGCTGTAGCAAGCTCTGAATAAAGAGGCTTTGTTTGTTCTGATTTAGGTAGTCTTCCTCTATTTCCACACTTAACACATGACAGCTTCTCTCAGAACTGAGTCAATTAAGCCCAGCCTACACTCAAGCGGAGGGTGGTACACAGAGATGTAAGTATCAGGAGGTGGGGATCATGGTGGAGGCGGTGGGGGACAGGTGGTAATTAGAAATGGCACCACATAGTACTACCTAAGTCTTTGATAAACATCTCGAGGCTGCTAGACCCAAGTTTGTTTTGGATCTTAAGTATAAACTTCTACTTAGATTCCTTGAAAGGGACTACTCCTAGACTTGTTCTATTATATTGTAACTTAACACTATTTAAATGAATGGTATATCTTAGAAAGAGCATAATAAATATCCTTGAATATTCATAGGCACACTTTGGTCTTTGGCTTAGGGACTAGTAAGCAGAGCTGTGCCATGTGACCATAACCAACCACCTGCCTGGCATTACTATTCCAAGGCTGCCACTGCTCCCAGCCTCTAAGAACTAACGTACAGAGCCCAAGAGCTTAATGTTGTTATGCACTGGCCCCAAGAGGATTAAAATATTGAATCTAAATGCCAAGGGCACTTCACTACTGCCTGAAAATCCTCAGCAAGCTCCATATTGACTTGCACCCGACACTTTACTCATTTTTGTTATCTTCTGGTTTTTCTATGCATTTGTATTTTTCATCACTGTGTGAATGTAATGGCTTTAGAAAGTCATATATATGAAGTACTGACAATTACAAGGATATATTTAATTTTTGTGGTTGACAGATTGATTGAATCATTAATTCATTCATATTTATTTATTCAACAAATGCTGCCAGATACATGATGCTGAGTTGCTACCTAGAGTTTGAGACATAAAATAAAAAACAGAGATCACAAATAGTAAAAAATGCAGTACATGATATAAAGGAAAATTACACAATAACCTGATAACATTAAAATTGAGTGGGGCGCGAAGTATTTTAGAAAACCAAGGATATTGTTTCTGCAGCTAGTGTCATGAGCTGAGATCTAAAGATCAGAGCAGAAGGCAGAGATTAGCAAGTGTGAAGGCCCCGAGGTAGGAAGTAGCTTTGCACATTAATGACACTAAGAGAATCCAGGGTCTGGCACACAGGAAATATGAGGGATGACGGAGGAAAGTTGAGCCCGGAGAATCAGGCTGACAGACAGATCCCACAGAGCTTAGGAAGCTTAGCTGATAATGGCAGAGATTACTTAAGAGTAATTATATTAGTCAGATACAGTAATTAAACACAGGAGCTCATTAAACATGATTCAGATGCAATAATTAAACATAGATACTATAATTAAACATAAGCTGAGTATAGCAATTCAGATAGCATTAAACAAGAAAGGTCAATTTGGGTGGATAATTGGATTGAAAATTTTAACTTTGGAATCAATTATGTGAATTAGTTGGCCTTATTAATTAAATCTTGGAAACTAACAGATCTTTGAAAAAGAACGAATATGAACTTAATCTATCCCCCCAAAAAAATTTCCCCAAAATATGAAACAATCCAATTTGAAAACAAGAAATGTCTATGGCTAAGGCCATCACACCAATGTTATGTTTCTATTTACTATCACATTTCAATTGAATTTTATCAGTATTACATAATTATAGACTTGTTCACCTTTTAGGAAGAATTTTTGAAAAGCATGAGTGCTATAAAATTTTGATAGGTGGGAACTAAATCAAGTTTTGCTTTCAGATCTGATCTTTTTCCCTCTTTCAATGTGCCTGCCCTACTCCAGCCTCTCATAAACTTAAATATGTATACATTTTAATATGCATTTATATGTTAAAAGTATTTTGTAAAGAGGAAATTCTTGAAGACAATGAAATTATTTTGTGTTGCTTTCTAAACATAAAAACTTACATTGCTCAATTTCATAAGACAACATTTGAAAATACCCAAAGTAGGCATTACTCATGTTGCTGTTCCTTTTTATACAAACAGCACTGTTGAAATAACACTCCAACAAATGTATTTATTTAATTTTTAAAAGGAACCATACTTTCTACATGTATGCATAACTGAGTCTTTCTACATTGTTTATGTACTATCCATGGTCTTTGAGGTGTGGCTGTCACTAATATTTCCACGTTGATGCCAGACCTCTACCACTTGATCTGTGACAAGTTATATAACTTAGGCAGGATTTTTTATCAGGTTTAGTGAGTACCTCTAACTGAAAATGTCCAAACTTGAGTTTAGCATCTCACTTCTCTACCAAAATGCCTAAACCCTACTTCTCTTTTCCTAATCTAGGGTCTCTCAATCTCCATATTTTGGGTGGGATAATTTTTTTGTTGTGAGGGCTGTCGTGTGTATTGTAGGATACTGAACAGCACCCTTGGCCTCTACACGTTAGATATCCATAGAATCCGCAACCCACTCTGAGCTGCGACGACTAAAATTATCTTCAGACATTGCCAAAGGTTGAGATCTACTAGCTAATCTTTTTCTGTTAGGTGAATAGCACCAGCATCCATCCAGTTCCCCAAGATACACTGACTACCATCTTGTATTTCTCCCTTTCCTTTACCCTTCTCATCACTCCATTTAGAAGAGATGACCCTTCACCCCAGCAGCTTTCCTAATACAAGTCTTCATCATCTCTTATGAATTACAGCAGTCAACTAACTAGTCTCCCTACTTGTGGTCTCACTCTTTCATCCATCTTCTTTCTCTTGCCAGTGTGATCTTTCACAAATGCAAATCTAGTTGTATCTTGTCCTTGCTTAAAACATTCCATGCCTTTTCAACACCTGCAGGAGGAGTACAAGAGTATCTCATATATATTTAGTAACTTTCCCATGTCCCACTGCCGATAAGAAGTACAGCCTGGATTATTCCCAGGTCTCTTCCATTACAAACCCTGAGTTCCTTTTTGCTAAACTGTATTGCCAGCCCTCATTGTTTAGCCTTTTATAACCAGCACCTAGCATTGTTTCTAAAATATTACAGATGCTCCACAAATATTTGTTGAACAAATGGACAAACACTATGTGATTTGTTGAACACATGGACACACACAATCGGTATAGCAGGACAAACACTATGTGATTTTTAAAATTATCCAAAAATTAATACTTTGAAGAGAGCATTTCACTTTGCTTTAGGCCAGTCACGGATCAGTCATGGATGAAAAAGTCAGAAATGCCTTAACAGAAGTTTTGAGATTTTTATCTGGGTCTTCAACAAACAACTGATGTGATTACACGATGTGGAGTTTCTCTGCTACGCATACTTTTGTTGTTTTTAAACATATTATTTGTAACACCTCACATTTATCTTACTTTATGCTAAAGTATTTGAAGAAAATCTGATTCCTACTCAACACATAGTTCTCCTACTCTAGTACACTGTGTAACAATTAGGCAAGTATTAGGCTATGGTCCATTTTACATACCCATCCTTACTCCCAGATCTATACCAATGCAATCATTGTTTCCATTCTCATGATGGATACATTCTTGAATAGCAGGGGGGTTTTTTTTGGTAAATCATTGCTTGCATTCAACTTTAGGTGACAGTCATACATGATGCCAATATAGCTATTCCAAAAACTTGCACTTTACATCTACAGAAAGCACATGCAGCTAGGTAGAAAATAGGACAATAAATTCATCTGTCAATGTAAGTGTCCTAATTACTCCATGCTGCCTCTGTTTTGGTTATTTTTGGAAAAAGAGTACAAAAGGCCTTATTGCCTTTCAAACTGGTTAGTAAAAGTAGTGAGAAGTAAGCAAGTATGGTGAACTTTGAAGGGACAAAGTACAGAAGAGGGGCTGACTCTATGGAATGCATTTCTCAACTGACACAACGATCGCTAAAAGGATCCTTGGGTATACGCAGGTCGCCTCTGTTGTGATTTCTGTTTATTCAGGGCTCTAGTCAATGATATACTGCTGTGCTGTTCAGTTAACAGACTCTGTAGTTGTTTTCACCCCATAAGAGGGATTCCCCTGGGGGTTAAATGCTGGTTACCAGTCTCTCCTGACAGACTAGCAGGTATTTACATTAGGCAATTGACTCCATAATTTTTTTAAAAAGTATTTTTAGCTGAGAGGCATTTTGAATTTTTCCCCCAAAGTCAAACATAGTGCACTGTTTATTTATTATTGTTTTAGAACTCATCCTTAGTAATATTCTTATCAATATTTTGTATCCTACCAAGAGATAAAGATCAAAACTTATAAACATTTTGTTCTCTACTTAGTAGAGTACCTATTATAAAGTCTACCTAGTATAAAATATTTGTTGGGTTTGATTTTTATTAATTTTTAAATACCTTTTGAGATATATAATTATATATGATTAAATACCTTTTGAGATTTTATTCTGATTTAAGTTCATTTTTATTATAAAAGTGATACATTAAATTTAAAAATCCCTTTCAACCACATATGAATAACATTACACATACAACTTTAATAATCATGACTTATACTTAGTTCCATATATTTTCCAACTTTTCCAATCTTGAAGGATTAAGAGTGTTCACAACTTTGAGTATACATACATATGTGTACACACACACACAAACACACAATTTTCCCTAAGAATTGTCCTAGCAAACAACAGTTACTTTACAAGCCACCTTGCCAAAATTCTGCAAACTATTTTTAAGTTCATTAATTTTATTTTTAAAATGAAAGAATGAATACAACCTTCAACATACACAATCTGAAATAATCTAAATCTGTGTTTAAAAACTGTCACTTGATCACTTTCTTTTTTGTACCTGATGCATGGAGGCCATTCATTTAATCTACTAGTCTCTCAATAAGTATTTATTATGTACTCTGAAGCAAGCAAAAATCAGAGACATTCATTCCATTAACTGGATTTCAGTCCCAAAGTAGGAGAGAAATACGTAAAAAAATTATTGCAACACTATGTTACAGACACAATTATAGAACAGTAAGCACTGCTTTGATAATATAATAAAGGAAATAGTTGATTATCTCTGTATGAGTTTATATGAGGTGAAACAATGGCAAAAATGGGCTAAGCCCCACTTGGGCTTAAGCCTTAATATTGGGGTAAAAACACCCGAGCAATAAAGAAAATGTGAAGAGCCAGGCATTGTGCTAAATGCACTGCAGTAAATATAAATTGCAATAATATTTTGTTTCCAAACATTGTTACTGTAGAAATATTAGAAACTACAAAAAAAGAATTCAAATGTTAAAATACTCACAATTCAACTAACCAGAGACAGTGTATAAAGTATATCCTTCCTGTATACTGTGTTCAGTGATTGAGTTTCATGAGTGATATAAATATCTTTCTATAATAGTAAACAACAATCCACAAAATAATTTCACCATTATTCTACTATACAAGTATCCAATTATTTACTTACCAAATCAACTATTTAAGCGTACTTGTGAATTTTCCATTTTTAAAAAAATTATACAGTGGTCAATGTAACGAGCTTCTTCATACAAACATCTTTAAGCACATGCCTGTGTTCTTCAAAGTAGAATTTCTGGATCTACATGCAATTTTAAGCATTATGGAACACGTGTTGCCCTACAGAAAGCTGATATAATTTTCACTGTGTGGAACCAGGACTTCACCGATATTCACGTTAGGAAGTCAAACTACCCTGGTAAATATCCAACTCAAACCTATGGGTGCCTCTAAAATCTCAGTAGCTGGCAAGGCCTTCTGAAGTCACATCAGAGATGCATTTAACATATGAAGTAGAGTAATGGTTACCTGAAGATGTGGGGGCAGGGATGTGAGGATGGGTAGAAGAGAAGAATGACAAAGGGCCACGAGAAAATTGTTCGGTTTGGATATGTTTTTGAATGTCTATGTTCACTATCTTGGTATTGATGATGATTTTACCTGCTTATACATAGGTCAAATGTATCAAATTGTACGTTCAAATTATGTGCAGTTAATCATATGTTAATTACACCTGAAAGCTGTTAAAAATTCTAGGTCTAATATAAGATGTGATTTAATTAATCATAACTTGCCTATGATGTTTTAACTTAGAAACTGACGGAACTACTAGACAAAGAGAAAGGGAGAAAGAGGGGGAAGCTAGGGGAAGAAAAGTGTTCTCAACATTGTTCTGGAAAAGGATTCTTTGACTGATTATGGTTTTGTTTTGTTTTGTTTTTTGTTTTGTTCATGGAGAACGGGTATCCATTCCCTCAAGCATTTATCCTTTGAGTTACAAACAATCCAATTATATTCTAAGTTATTTTAAAATATACCATTAAGTTATTATTAACCATAGGCACCCCGTTGTGCTATCAAATAGCAGGTCTTATTCATTCTTTTTATTTTTTGTACCCATTAATCATCCTCATCTCCCCTCTACACCCCTACTACCCTTCCTAGGCTCTGGTAACCATCCTGCTACTCTCTATGTCCATGAGCTCAATTGTTCATTGATGGAAATTAAGGCTGTGGTGGCAGAAATAATTTTATAAAGGTTTTTATTAAAAGTCAAATGTGAGGATCAACCTGGAAAGATATACCAACAAAGTTGGGGGTGCTTTGGAGTCTGTCACAAGGTGAAAGGTTTTTACAGGAACGTTTGAAAGGTGGAAGGGGCAGTCCTCATTACTGGAGTTGTCATCTTTTTGTTAGAGGATACAATACAGAAGTTATGATCCTTAGCTACAGATGACATCAGACAGACTGAAAAATGTCTACGTGCAAGACAATCGGTAGAATTTCATGCTTCAGCTATTTTTAAATAAATCAGTGTCCTATTGAGTGTCAGTAGGTTACACGTTGATCAGCACCTCAATAATTTGAGGAATTTGAGATAAGATTCTTCACCCAGAGAGAGAATGCCACCATCGAGTCACAAGACCTCCCCAAGGTGGACTAATTAGGAAGTCTGCTTATTCCTAAACAATCAACTGTGACGACCTGTAGGTTATCACTATGAGCAATACTCTGTAGAAATTCCCTTTAAGTTGACCAAACTATAGTTGGTCCTCCTCAAATGCAGTTTTAAGTTCAGTTACCATGGTCAACTGGAATCTAAATTAAATGGAAAATTCCAGAATAAACAATTTATAAGCTTTAAATTGCTTGGCATTCTGAGCAGTGTGATGAAATCACGCACCATCTCACTCCATCCCTCCCAAGGCATGAATCATCCCTTTGTGCTGTATATCCTACCTGCCCTTTAGCTGCTTAGTCCTCTGGGTAATCAGATCCACTGTTCTGGTACGACAGTGTTTGTTGTGTTCAAGTCACCCTGATTTTACATAATAATAGCTCCAAAGTGCAAGAGTAGTAATGCTGGCAATTAAATATGCCAAGAGAAGCCATAAAGTACTTCCTTTAATTGAAAAGTAAAAGTTCCCCAATTAATAAGAAAAAAAAATCATATTCTGAGGTTGCTAAGATCTACAGTGAGAATGAATCTTCCATTCATAAAATTGTAAATAAGAAAAACAAAAATGTGCTAGTTTTGCTAGTCCACCTCAATTTACAAAAGGTATGGCCACAGAACATGGTGAATACTTATTTAAGATGGAAAAGACATTAGATTTGTGGGTGGAAGACATAAATTGAAATATGCTCTGATTGATGGCAATTGAGATCAGGACTATCAGAGGTTTCAGGCATCCACTAGGAGTCTTGGAACCTATTCCCCGCACATAAGGGGGGACTGTATTTAAAGCAGTGTTTCTCTGCTGAATTGCACAGGAATAGCCTTGATCTACCTATTATATATTCCAGAGGCCAGACCTCCTAACTCAGAACTCCAGAGTAGAAGCAAGGAACCTGTATCTTTCCAGTTCCCTTAATCAGCTTCTTAAGAAAGATCCAAATCTCTTTAATTCATTGTCCAACAAGCAACCTTCTTCTCCATGACTTAGTCTCCTGAGAAGACAATTTGTCACCAGTAACCAGGAGAGTGAGACATTTGAAAACACATGTTTAGAATTTCTTAATATAGCATATTAATCGTTATAAATCTTTTATTATTATTATTATTATACTTTGAGTTCTAGGGTACATGTGCATAACGTGCAGGTTTCTGTTATACATATGTATATTTCTAGCATATTGGTCTACATACCCATCAACTCATGTATTTAATTGTATAATCTCCCAGTGCAATCCTCCCCGGCTTCCCTACATGATAGCCCTGTGTGATGGTTCTCCTGAGTCCAAGTGATTCTATTGTCTGGTTCCCACCTATGAGTGAGAACATGTGGTTTCTGTTCTTGTGATAGTTTGCTAAGAATGATGGTTTCTTAGCTGCATCCATGTCCTACAAGACACAAACTCATCCTTTTGTTGGCTGCATAGTATTCCATGGTGTATATGTACTATTTCTTAATCCAGCTCATTACCGATGGACATTTCAAGTTGATTCCAAGTCTTGCTATTGTGAATAGTGCCAATAAAACATACGGTGCATGTGTTCTGAGCATGATTTATAATCCTTTGGGTATATACCTGTGCAATGGGATGGTTGGCCATATGGTACATCTAGTTCTTAGATCCGAGGAATCGCCACTGTTTTCCCATAATGGTTGAACTATTTACAATCCCACCAACAGTGTAAAAGTGTTCCTATTTCTCCACATCCTTCCAGCACCTGTTGTTTCCTGACTTTTAATGATTTATTCTAACTGTGATGGTATCTCATTGTGGTTTTGATTTGCATTTCTCTGATGGCCAGTGATGATGACATTTTTCACGTGCTTTTCCGTTATTGCATAGACAGTCTTCTTTGAGAAATGTCTGTCTATCCTTGACCACTTTTGATATGGTTGTTTTTGTAATTATGAGTTTTGTAGGTCTGGATATTAGCTCCTTTGTCAGATGAGTAGAGATTGGTAAAATTTTCTCCCATTCTGTGCAGGTTCTCGGTCAATTGATGGTAGTTTCTTTGCTGGCATAGCTCTTTTAGTTTAATTAGATCCCATTTTGTCAATTTTGATTTCGCTGCCGCTAAGCTTTGGTGTTTTAGATATGAAGTCTTGCTCATGCCTATGTTCCGGAAACGGCACCACCGCCTTCCCAGACTCATGGCACAGGGTCTAACATTTTAAGTCTCTAATCCATCTCTTACTGATAAGGAGTAAGGGAAAGATCCAGTTTCAGCTTTCTACTTCTATGGCTAGCCAATTTTCCCAGCACTACTTATTAAATAGGGAATTTTTCCTCATTTTGCTTCCTCTTCTGGTTTGTCAAAAGATCAGACAGGCTGTAGATGTGGTGTGGTATTATTTCTGAGGACTCTGTTCTGTTCCATTGGTTCATATTCTGTTTCTTTGGCAACATGTACCTATGCTGTTTTCTGTTACTGTAGCCTTGTAGTATAGTCAGTCAGGTAGCATGATGCCTCCAGCTTTGTTCTTTGACTTAGGATTGTCTTGGAGATGCTGGCTCTTTTTGGTTCCTTATTAGAACTTTAAAGCAGTTTTTTCCCAATTCTGTGAAGAAACTCATAGGTAGCTGGATGGGGATGGCATTGAATCTTATAAATTACCTTTAAGTAGTATGGCTATTTTCTATGATATTGATTCTTTTCCTATCCATGAGCATGGTGGTTCTTCATTGTTTGTGTCCTCTTTTACTCTTTTATGAGCAGGTTTTGTAGTCTCCTGAAGAGGTCCTTCATCCCTTTGTGTGTTGGATTCCTAGGTATTTTATTCTCTTTGAAGCAACGTGGAACGGAAGTCTTGTCCATGGATTTGCCTCTGCTCTGTTCACAGCCACTGGTGCATAAGCACGTTTTGTGATTTTGCACAATATTGTTCTTGACCTGAGATTTTGCTGAAGTTGCTTATCATCAGCTTAAGGAGATTTTGGGCCGAGACGCATGGGGTTTTCAAATATACACAATCATGTCATCTGCAAACAGGGACAATTTGACTTCTTCTTTCCTAACTGAATAATTCTTGATTTCTTTCTCTTGCCTGATTCTAGCTAGAATTTAACACTATGTTGAATAGGAGTGCTGAGAGAGGTCATCCCTTGTCTTGTACCTTTCAGTTTTCAAAGGAATTTTTTCAGTTTTGCCTTATTCAGTAAGATATTGGTTGTGGGTTTGCCATGCAAGAGTTTTATTATTTTGAGGCATTCCATCAATAATAATCGGCTGATGATTTTAGCATGAAGGGCTGCGAAATTGTCAAAAGCCTTTTCGCAGTATCTATTGAGATAATCATGTGGTTCTTTTGTCCTTGGTTCTGTTTTATATGCTGATTATGCTGATTGATTTTATGAATGTTGAACCAGCCTTGCATCCTGTGGATGAAGCCCACTTTGATCATGGTGGATGGGCTTTTGGATGTGTTGCTTGAACTGGGTTTGCTAGTATTTGGCTGAGGATTTTGCACTGGAAATACTCAGGGCATTAGTCTAAAATTTTTGAAGTACAGTCTCTGCCAGGCTTTAGTATCAGAGATGGGTCTTGCTAAATGAGTTAGGAGGATTCTCTTCTACTGATTGAATAGTTTTAGGGCGAATGGTACCAGCCGTGCTTTGTACTACTGGTAGAATTCTGCCAGAATCCATCTGGTCCTGGACTTTTTATTAGAAGAGCACTTATTGCCCCAATTTCAGAGCCCACATTATCTATTCAGGGATTCAACTTCTTCCCCTAGTTGTATCTCAAGAGTAGGTGTCTAGAAATATCCATTTCTTCTAGATTTCCAGTTTATTTGCATAGAGTGTTTATAGTATTTCTCTCTGATGGTAGTTTAGCCTTGGGTCGTGGTGATATCCTCTTTATCATTTTTTATTGCATCAATTTGATTCTTCTCTTTTCTTCTTATATTAGTCTCATATGGTCTGTCAATTTTGTTGGGATTCTTTTCAAAAACCAACTCTGATTCATTGATTTTTGAGGGTTTTTGTGTTCTATTCTCTAGTTCTGCTCTTGATTCAGTATTTCTGCCTTCTGCTAGTCATTATGTTTTGTTTTGCTTTAGTTCTTTTAATTTACATGTTAGAGTGTCAATTTTAGATCTTTCCTGCTTTCTCTTTGTGGGCATTTAGTGCTATAAATTTCACACACTGCTTTTAAATGTGTCCCAGAGATTCTGGTGTATGTTGTATCTTTTGTTCTACTATTTCAAAGACTTTATTATTTCATTTCATATGTACCTGAGTGTAGTCATTCAGGAGCAGGGTTGTCTAGTTTCAGTGAAGGAGGGTTCTTGATTGGAGTTTCTAGTCCTGAGTTCTAGATTGATTGCACTCAGGGTCTGAGAGAGATGGCTTGAACATATGCACTCTGCTCCTGGAACATCTGCTGAGAGTGAGTGCCTACTCCACCATGGTCAATCTTTGGCCATGATGCAGCTGAGGAAGAATGTATATTCTGTTGATTTGGGGTGGAGGAGTTCTATAGGATGTCTATTAGGTCTGCTTGCTGTGAGATGAGTTCAATTCTTGATATCCTTGCTAACTTTCTGTCTTGATTTGTCTAATGCTAAGCAGGAAGTGCTGAAGTCTCCTATTGATATTGTATGGGAGACTAAGCTTTTGTAAGTCTCTATGACTTGCTTTTATGAATCTGGGTGCTCCTGTGTTTGGTGCATATATATTTTAGGATAGTTAGGCTCTTCCCTGCTTTGAATTGATCCCTTTACTCATTATGTAATGGCCTTCTTTGTCTCTTTGATCTTGATGGTTTGAAGTCTCATGTTCATCAGAGACTAGTATTGTGAACTCTAGTTTTTTGTTCTCCATTTGCTTGGTAAATCTTCCTCCATCCCCGATGGAGCCATGGTTCTAGAGATGCATCTCCTGGAATACAGCAGACTACGTCGACTCTTTTATCCAGTTTACTAGGCTCATGTCTTTTTAATTGGAGCATTTAGTCCATTTATACTTATGTTAATATCGCTGTGTGAACTTGATCCTGCCATTATGATATTAACTGGTTATTTTGCTCATTAGTTGATGCAGTTTCTTCCTAGCTCTGATGGTTCTTTTACATTTTGGTCTGTTTTTGCAATGGCTGGTACCAGTTGTTCCTTTTCCATGTTTAGTTTCAGGGTTCTTTGTATACAGGCCTAGTGGTGACAAATTCTAAGTGGTTTGCTTATCTGTATGATTTATTTCTCCTTCATAATTTATGAAACTTGAAGGTTTGGCTGGATATGAAATTCCGGGTTTAAAATTCTTTTCAAGAATTGAATATTGGCCCCCACTCTCCTGGCTTGAGTTTCTGCTCGGTGAGATCTGCCAGTCTGATGGGTTTGCCTTGTGGGTAACCTGGACCTTCACCGGCCGTCCTTAAGATTTTTTCCATTCCAAACTTCTCTTGTGACCTGGCAATTGTGTTCAGAGCGTTTCTCAGAGAGTAATTTTGTGGTAACCCTCCTTGCATTTCCTGATTTCAATGCTTAGCCTGGCCCTGTTGGGGAAGTTCTCTGATATCCTGAAGAGTGTTTTCCAGTTTCTGGTTCCATTTCTCTCTCTTTACTTCAGGTGACCTCCTAATCCAGACGTGATCATTCTTTTTACATAATCCCATACTTGTATTGTTCATTTCTTTTTCTTTTTTCTTTGTTTCTCTTCTCGCCTTCATTTCATTCATTTGATCTCAATCGCTTATTGCTACTCTTTCTTTCTCCAGTTGATCGAGTCGGTTACTGAAGCTTGTGCATTTGTCACGTATTTCTCGTATTGCCATCTCTTTCATTCTTTGCTTATGGACTTTATTATTTATCAGCCATCAATTCTTTCCACTTTTTTTCATGATTTTGAAGGCTTCTTTGCTCCGGGTACATAATTCTCCTTAGCTCTTGAGAAGTTTGATGGACTGTGCTTCTTCTCATCTCGCCAGTTACTCTCCGCCGCTTGATCCGCCATGGCGATTGCGCCCTTGCCGGGAGATGCCTTATTTTTTGAATCTCCAGCTTGCGTTCTGCTTTTCCCCATCTTTGTGGTTTTTCTGCCTCTGTCTTTGATGACAGTGACGCATCGATGGGTTTTGGTGTAGGTGCGTTCCGTTTGATAGTTTTCCTTCTAACAGTCAGACCCTTAGCTGTAGGTCTGTTGGAGATTGCTCGAGGTCCACTCCAGACCTGCCGGTTTTGCATCAGCAGCAGAGGCTGCAGAAGATAGAATATTGGTTGAACAGTGAGTGTACCTGTCTGATTCTTGTTAAGCTCTCTCAGGGGTGTACTCCACTTCAGGAGGCGTGAGGCGGCCAGACTGCTCCCAGTGGGAGAGATATCTCCTAGGTTAGCTACTCAGGGGTCAGGGACCCACAGCAGGAAGGCCCGTCCTCAGATTCAACCTCCATGCTGGGAGATCTTACTGTTTCAAAGTTGCCGTGACAGAGTCGCCTAAGGCCCAAGCAGAGGCTCTGCTGCACGTTATTGCCACTGCGCCCCGTCCCCAGAGGTGAGCCCACAGAGACAGGCTCTCGAGCTGCTGTGAGCCCACCCAGTCTCGGATTCCCAGCCATGAGCTTACCTACTTAAGCCTCAGCAATGGCGCGGCCTCCCCCAGCCTCGGGTGGGGCCGCCTTGCCGTAGAGATCTCCAGACTGCTGTGCTGGGCAAATGAGGGCGCCCCGGGCGGGACCCTCCCGCCAGGCGCGGGATATAATCTCCTTGGGTGTGCCTGTTTCCTTAAAGCTGCCAGTATTGGAGTGGGAGTTACCCGATTTTCCAGGTGTTGTGTGTCTCAGTCTCCGGCTGTGGAAAAGCGATTCCCTTCCTCTGGCGCTTCAGGTGAGGCGCATGCTCGCCTCTGCTTCAGCCTGGTCGGGCTGCAGGTGACCAGCACTGATTGTCCCGGGCACTCCCTAGTGAGATGAACCCAGTACCTCAGTTGAAAAATGCAGAAACCGCCTGTTTTCAGGTGTCGCCACACACTGGGAGCTGGAGACTGAGCTGTTCCTATTTTGGCCATCTTGCTCCGCTTTGAGACGGAGTCTCACTGTTAAGCCTATTGGTTGGGAGTGCAAATGCATGCTGATCTGGTCAACGCAACCTCCACCTCCCGGGTTCTCATTTGTATCTCCTGCCTGCCAGCCGGGATAACAAGTACGCCACCACACCAGCTAATTTTGTATTTTTAGTAGAGATGAGGTTTCTCCATGTTGGTCAGGCTGGTCTCGAACCCCCGACCTCAGGCGATCCGCATGCCTCAGCCCCCCAAAATGCTGGGATTGCAGTCATGAGCCATCGTGCCCAGCATAACCAAAGTGCACATAGAGTTAAACATGGGCCATTGATAAAAATATCTGAGATAGGCTAGGAAAGGGTAATACTAATAAACCAATGTGCATCTCAAAACGACAATACTATCAAAATACTTATCAGATATGTTTTTATTCAGAATGCGAGTAGACCTCTGTGCCTTTAATGAGAAAAAAAAAGGTGTCTGTAATTTGAGACAGTGAATTGATCTTTGATCATTTCTGCAGAAGTTTTAAAGCCACAGGCACTTTTGGGGTACTTACATTTACCTAGTGGTATGGTGAAATTCATAACTGTTGGATAAAACTCTTTTTATAACCTTTATATATTAAGGCAGTCAGCAAACTAATAATGCACTCTCATAAAACTCTTGCCAAATATAAATCACTACTGAGAACCCAGCCTGACATCTGAATTACTTGAATTTATATCAATGACTTACTGAATATTCAGCAATGTTAGAAATATACTCAATATTGGCCGGGCGCGGTGGCTCAAGCCTGTAATCCCAGCACTTTGGGAGGCCGAGACGGTCGGATCACGAGGTCAGGAGATCGAGACCATCCTGGCTAACACGGTGAAACCCCGTCTCTACTAAAAAATACAAAAAACTAGCCGGGCGAGATGGCGAGCGCCTGTAGTCCCAGCTACTCGGGAGAATGGCGTAAACCCAGGAGGCGGAGCTTGCAGTGAGCTGAGATCCGGCCACTGCACTCCAGGCTGGGCGACAGAGCGAGACTCCGTCTCAAAAAAAAAAAAAAAAAAAAAAGAAATATACTCAATATTAATAATGACTTTGAAGAGAAAGTCTCGCTTAAAGTTGCTGGATAGAAGGCACCAACTTAAATGAAAGCTCTTTTCAATTTCATCATGAAATTTTATAATTTCATTAAAATTAAGAAAAGATTTTTTCCCCCAGTGGAGAACAAATGGTTTTTAGCCTTCCGTGTTAAAAAAAAAAAAAAAAAAAAACACTTATGAGATTTTTGTTTCACAGACGTTCACGGTTCTTTTTCTAATTGCTTTCACTGGAGTCTAATATGGAGTAGTCAGTGATAACTGAGACAGGTTAAAATTGTTTTATTAATGTTAATCAAGTAAAGGTTGAAAACCAAGTATCTTCAAGTATATTTTATATTCTCCAGGAAATTTTACTTTTCTCTCAAAGATTTCTCATCTTGTTTTGTTTTTATTTTGTTTTATTTTTCTACATAAAAATACAATTGAAAACAGATGAGAAAGCAAGTTAAACAGAAAGATGATCTTGGTATACAGTAAAGAGAAAATAAAGGCAGAATGAAGGAGTATATTTTGTGAAAAAAATACATACTACAATTTTACATACTATAAAGTTACATACTAGAAGATTCTATTTGTATACATTCTTGAAATGACAAAACTATAAAGACGAATAACAGATTGGTAGTTGGAGACAGGGACACAGGTGAGAGATAGGCATATTGATGAAGGGTAGGATGACACTGTCCCTTTTAGGTAATATATTAGTACTATATCTTGATTCTAGTAATGATCACACAAACCGAAACATACAATGAAATTGTATGTTTATATAACACACATACAGCATACGCATACACACAAGTGCATATTAAAATTGTTAAATACTGAATAAGATTTACAGTCCAGTTCAGAGTATGTCTCCTTGTCTATGTGCCAGTTTTGTATTGCACTACAGTGTGTGAAATGTCACCAACTGGAGGAAGTTGGGTGGAGGAATAACGGGACTCTATGTGCCATTTTCTACATTTCCTGTGAGTCTACAATTATTTCAAAATAATTTTTTTAAAAATCTATGTATTTTATAAATTTGAACATAGTAATCAGTAGCAATAAATTAAGTTTCTGGTGACTTTTTACTGACTGGAAATGTAGATAATATGTTCGAGATGATCAGAAGAATACAGGCCATGTGGAGTATACTAAAATGCATTTGAGAAGGGCACTGGGGTGAAGGGCAGGCACATAAAAGATTTATCCAGTCATGCTGCAGAGATGCTATAACTCAGGTAAACAAAAGGCCCCTGGGACTGCTGATCAATATAGACATTCCCTGCATTGTAACATGCTGTGGACAGAACCACACACTGTGATTGCAAATATAAGTCCTGTTTGCCGTCACAAGGGCAGTTTTCAGCATAATCCAGAATGAATAGCACTGAAGATTGATTAATTTCAAGGTAGTTAGTGATCTCTAAGTAATATCAGAAAGAGGCAACTAGTAGTGTAGTGATAACAATGGCTCGGCACTTCCTATAGCCTGGACACCATGCTGAATAAGAGCTTGTATATTCACAAGAAACATGTGTGGTATTTATTGTTACTACTCCATTTTAAAGATGTGGGAAACCAGTCCCAGCAGTGTAATGTGGTATATCCAATGTAGAGGATGGTACAGAACAGAAAGAGATGTCACCCAATGGCCTCACTCAAGAGTTGTATTAGTCCGTTCTCACGCTGCTATCGGGAACTGCTCCAGACCGGATAATTTATAAAGGAAAGGGGTTTAGTTGATTCACAGTTCCACAGGGCCAGGGAGGTCTCAGGAAACTTAAAACCATGGATGAAGGGAAAGCAAACAGGTCCTTCTTCACATGGTGGCAGGAAGGATAAGTGCCAAGCAAAGGGGGAAAAGCCCCTTATGAAAACCATCAAATCTCATCAAACCATCAAAACACACTCACGACTATAAGAACAACAGCATGGGGGTAACCGCTCCCATTATTTGATTACCTCCCACTGCGTCCCTCCCACGACACATGGGGATTATGGAAACTATAATTCAAGATGAGATTTGGGTGGGGACACAGCCAACCCATATTCAGAGTCCACACTCTTGATACTGCACTGTACTGATTCTCAAGTTCCAGGAGAGTGGGAAGGATGTTTTCCTTTTGCTCTGTCTCCACAGTCCTCACACACAACACCAGGCACAGGAAAGATGCTCAATAAATTTATGAGAAAATCAATGGTGGTAATATATCTGAGTGTATGTGTGTGTGTGCATGCATGTGTATGTGTGTTTTATGATTTAAAAAAACTGGAAGACTATACAATAAAAAGTTAACAGTGACTATTTCTGGATGCCAGAGTTATAGAAAATTTACTAATTTTTTTGTTTCTGTGAGCGTATACTTGCTACTTTTTACAATAAACATGTTATAAAATAAAATAAAAGTAATCTGAAACTCAAGAGACTTTATGAACCATTGTTTCGAGAAGAATCAATTATATATATATCAAAAAATATAGCTGAATTTTCTGTTGTTTAAGATATAAGAGTGACAATCTCATATTTTACTTTAGTTTTTAAATGGCACTTAATTCACTTCTCCACTCCAGAATAAAGAACCCGTCTTAATACAATTAAAAACAGTATCATTTTGCTTTTCATGGAAAGATAAACTGTGGCACTCTTCCAATAAATCTTTATGCCCAACACATTGCACATGTGCTCCAGTGTCTAGGATCATGCCTGACATAAAATCAATTTGTAATAAATGTTTGATAAATGAATGAAAAGGCTAAAGGGAAGCATCCTGGAATCAGGATAGCACTGTGTATGCTAAGGTATTTTTCATACTAGCACATAACACTAGTATATAATCTTATTAAGAAGTTCTAAGAAAAAGGGAGCACCACTGTGTGAGTAACAATTGAAAGAAAGCAACACAGAGGAGGCTTCTTTAGCAGCAGCAGCAGCAGCAGCAATTACCTTTCAAATTTCATGACTGACTCTGCAATCAGAGAACACGATTGCAGGCTCTCATTACTGGCCTCAAACTTACTTAAGTATATATGTTTCTTTAGAGGATGGTTGTATAGTCCCTTATACAGTGTGTTAGAAAGAGTCCTTAGGAAACAGATGCCAAGATGGGAATGATTAATTTGCTAGAGTGTTATTAGGGGATGATGTGCCAATGAAAGAAAATTGAGAGGGAGCCAGGAAATGCTGGCAGAGCTTTCAGACCATGCTTCAAGTGTGACCCAGGCTGCACGAGAGAGGAAGGGAGGGTTAGAGGAAAGGTTCTAGTCTGCCGTGTAGTCTAAAGAAGATTCAGTAAAACTGTAAGGGCAGCCTGGAGCCAAAGTCGGTAGTCACGGAAGTCCCGTGTCTCCTAGGAACAGGCCTAAGTCTCCCTGCCACATCACACATGCCCGACAGGGGGCAGCACAGAAAGGTGTGGCCTCAGGAGGAATGCGAAATGACGTCAGAGCTCTGAGCCTGGGCCCTCAGTCAGGTCACCTCCCTGGAGTTGGAGGTCTGCAAGGCCATTGCCATCACTACTACACATGGAATGTAAATCTAAAAAGTTCTATTACATCAAACATTCAGAGACAACCTTTTGTTTTAAATAATGATGAGAAACATCAATAACAGGATCAAGTGTGGAATGTGAAACCTGCTGTTGATGATAGTGCTAACCTATAGAACTTCACCATGCACTTTTTCCATGAAGCAATCAGCATCTTTCATGGCTGATTTATGCAGAGGTGCACATTATAGTTATTAATATGTTTGCCACATGTATACCCTGCACAAAAAAACAGGGTAAGCCCTTAAATATGACATGAATGAATGCCATAGGCACGTATTTCACACACACACACACACACACACACATGCATATATGTATTATCCTTAGCAAGTTGTTTCTCTTATAAATATTTTCTTTCATTACCTTAATATCCTCTTAATTTTAATGGGTAATAATGATTTTATGGATAAGTTATAAAAGATTAAAATAAAGTTAATATTTTCAAAGTGTCTGATGATGACTCATAACTTGAATTACAAAAGCCTCCTAATTCTTCCCCACTTTTACATACATCCACCCACGCTCTGTGACAGACACACGCACACATTCTCATGAATTCTATACCTCTTTGAAGTCTGGTTTCTGATCATATTTATATCCTTTCCCAAATGCCTAGATCATATTGTCTTGTAGAGTAGATTTGGGACTTTTTATATGCTATACTAGAAGCAAACATTCAAGGTAGAATCAACCTTTCTATATCTTTTATGTATTACCTACCTGCTTGCTGGGCTAATAGTATGTGCTCATTAAAGATTTTATTGACTGAAGAAAATAAATAAAGCCATTAAGCCATTATGTTAGATCAAGTATTTGCATTTCTTTATTTCATTTTGTCATTTAAGAAACATAATTTATATTCTTAATTATTTAAAATCATAATGGTTTTAGATAGGTATAATCTAAATATCGATAACTATATATATAGTGTAATCATATTTAATTTTCTGATGTTTAAAATTCTATTGATAACCATAACACAAAATTTATTTCATTGTAAATTTTACATGTAACAACAAATCGTAAAAACACATTTCCTTAAATGTTAAAAAAATATATTTTCATCCAACCATAAGAAGGGTTCTTTTTCCAAATCAGGAATCCTTAAAGTGGCTTTAAAATGTGTATTTGTTGAAGATAATGGGTTGCATATTTTAGGGAAAGATCAAGTTTTAAGGCACTTTGCTTCAAATAACCTGAACTGTCTTTTTTTTAATATAAGGTTTCTGGGCTACAGATTTGAAAACCCTTTTTATCAGAGCCACCGCTGAGTTTAGCCACTCCTCTTTCATATATGTATGCTTAATACAGCATTTGGAAACCAAAGAACTACAATATTCTTGTTTTATTTTTATTTTTCCTTAGGAAATGAATGAGGTTGACCTGTGTGTTACCTGCTACTAACATATTACCAAGTCATTTGGGTCAACGATCACCTGGAATCTTGGTCTGTGTCAGTGCTATCCAAAGTGTGTCAGAAGAACACCATTAACGTTACCAGAGGACTTGTCAGAAGCGCAAATTTACGGATCCCCCAGATATACTGAATCAGAGTCTCTGGCCCAGAAGTCTGCATTACGAGATCTCCAGGTGATTTTTCTATATGCTAAAGTTTGAGAAACATCAGCATAGAGGACAACGTGGGCATCCCACAGATATATACAAATAAATGTGGATGACTGACTAGACTTCAGTTTTCATGTAAAAATTTCAGCAATATATAATGTAATAGTAGCATAAGGAAATCCTTTCTCAAAGTGACCTCACACTATCTTATGTAAATTCCCATTTAGAATAAATTGTAATAATGTCATAAATTCTCATGAAGTAGCCAATAACAATTGAGGGTCCTACTCTCAAGAAGAGGGGCAGTGTCTGGTTCTTCCCACTGAGCTGTACTGAGGAGATTAATTGAAGTTTAGCTATATTTAAGTGTCAAGTTCATGGAGTTAGGGTTTAAAACAATGACCAACAAAAGCCTGATGAAAGTCAAGACCAAACCACTAAGCCCAAGTGAGAAACAGAGAAGTCAAATTCAAAGGGTAAAATTGGGGGCAGTAAGGGTGAAATCAAGTACGGGTTTCAAAGTCAAGATAAAAAATGCTGAGGTCAAAGATGACACTACAAAACAGTTAGAAAAAAAAACAGGGTATTGAACTAAAGTCACAGGAAAAAATTTGAGTCCCTGAAGTACCTGTTGAAAAAGCTTTTTCTAGATGTAGCCTCCCACTCAATTTGTCTTGATTCCTTTTGTCTACCCAAGGGCAAGGTCATGCAACAAGTGCTAAAGCCAGGAAATGAAAGCAAAGTTTCTCAAATTCTTACATTCAGCCATCTTTCAACATATAAACACACAGCTTTATGAGCAAGAAACCTGGAATTCCACTAAACTTCAATCATTTAAATCCATGATTGTCCAAGGAATGTGGTTTAAAATATCGTTCTCACATTGAGTAAGAGTCTTTAATTTATTATTACCTAATAAACAGCACATTTTAAATTTTTGCCACAGCTCATTCCAATGTCTTTTTGCCATGACTTTTTCAAAGAGTATCTGTACATAGTCACAAAACAAATGCTAGTTAAAAGCATACTGGGTGTTATTTTGTTTAAAAGAATTTCACAAATACAGAAGAGTTGTTTTTTAATAATAGCTAGGAAGGTTTTAACACAAAACACAGGTTAACAAAAATATATTGCTCTGCTGTAAAACATATATAAGTACATACAGCACATAAGACATATTTTCCTGTTACATTGGCTAACAGGAAAAAGATAGATATTGATTAGTAAAGGATGGAGAGACAAGAGACAAAAGGCTACCAAGAGAAACTGAAGCAGAGACCAAAGAAAACTGAAAATGAAAAGAGGAGATCAGCAAGTAGAGAAATACCTGGTGCCAAGTAATATGATGAAATAATATTTTTCAAATTCCCATGACTGACAAAATATATTAATTTCTTCATAAAGCTGTACTATTCTAGAGCCAGTCCGAGTGCAGATTCAGGAGTCAGGACACCTGCATTCACATTGTAACGCTGCTACTTACTCTATGCGACCCTGGATAGTCTCTGTCTACCCTTTATGAGAGGTAAACTGAACGTGGTTGTTGTAAAATTTAATATACATAAAGGTCTTAGAAAAGTGTCTGCATATACCCAAGGCTCAACTAGTGTTAGGTATTGTTTAAAAGACACACATACTATAGAAATATAATGTGAGCCACATATGTAATCTTAAAGTTCCTAGTAGCCACAATTAAAAATAAATAAATAGGTAAAATTAATTTTACCAATATATCTTATATCGCCTATGTCGTGGGTTGAATTGTATCCCCAAAAATTCATATGTTGAAGTCTTAACACTCAATAGCTCAGAATGTGACCTTTTTGCAAACAGGATCATTGAAAACAAAATGAGTTAAATAGGATGAGGTCATATGAGTGTAAGGGAGACCCCTAATCCAATATGACTGGTGCCCTTAAAAACAGGGGGAATTTGGACAGAGACAGGTACACAGGGAGAAGGCCACATGATGGTGAAGGCAGAAATGAGGTGATGCTTCTACAAGCCAAGAATGCCATTGCCAGCAAGCTGCAAGAAGCTAGACAAGAAGCACGAAGCAGATTGGTCTTGGACTTTCCAGGCTCCAAAACGGTAAAGATAATAAATTTCTATTGTTTAAGCTACCCAGTTTTTGGTACTTTGCCACAGCATCCCTAGCAAATTAATATAGCCTAATATCATCAAAATATCATAATTTAGCATGTTATCGATATAAATTATAAATAAAATATTTCATTCTTTTTATCATACAAAGTGTTCAAAATCTGGTGTATATTTTACATCATAGCATATCTCAATTTGTAGTAGTTACATTGCAGTGACTCTCCCAGATTGGACAATGAGGCCTTAATTATCCATGATGTTAAATTTTAAATTCTAGTCTTTGACTACATCTTCTATCTTACAGAACTTGTACTCTTACACTGACAATGGAAATGCTATTGATTTTGGAATTACAGTTTTTTTAGACCAATCTATAATCTGTTCACCAAATGAGGCTTTACCTTTTTCTCTCTCCACCGTATAATGCACAACTTTCTTACCCCTTGCTTTTCTGTCATTCCCATCTTACAAAACGTTATCACTTAATCAATGTAATCATTGGTCTCTTCCATTCCCATGCTCAGCTTATAGTATATTCTAGAGGAAAAATAACCAAACACCATAAGAATCGGAGTGCAAAATATTCTATATTTAACTCAACATAGCTCCCAATATCAAGGACTCAACGTACTTATGTGACATCCAGGAGCTTATCTTTATCTGCCACCATGATTCCAATTCCCTTCCTGTCTCTGGAGAACTGAGAATTTTTCTTGTTGTCCCAAACTCAACAAACTACTTGAGTATTTACATCTGAATGCCTCCCACACCCCCAAGATCCATGCCTTAGCAATCATCCCTCCAGGCTTTTCTCTCCAATCAATAGTTTCCTTTCCAACGCTTCTATAATCTTGGAATAAAATACGCTCAAGCCTCATTCACTTAAAAAAAACAAAAACAAAAAAAAAAGCAAAGCTCTTCCTTAAACTTGACCTCCTCTCTACGTCCTCTTCCCTTTCCACTTCTTACCCTCACTGCCGTCTGGTTTTCACTTCCATTATTCTTCTTTCTGGTATCAACAATCACCTCCATGTCACCAAGTTCCTTGGAAGTTTTGGGTTGATCTTTATAGACTTTTCTGTGGTGGTTAACAATGTTGATCTCACCATCATTCTTGAAACACTCTCATCCCTGGCTTCTGTGACAACACTCTCCTCTAGTTTTCCTTGTATCTCTCTAGCCACTCCTTCTCAGTTACTTTCTGTGTTACTTTTCTTCCCTTGGATCCCAAAACTAAGTGTGTGTTGTGTTTTTCATCATCAGGCCTATGGTCTCTTCACTGTGTTTACACCTTCGTTCCTCCTCTTTCTCCCAATGACCTTATTAAAACCATAGCTTGAACCACCAACTCAATCAGGGTTCTTTAAGTTTTTTTGAGTTACAGATTCTGAGTTAAAGATTCCAGGCACTCTTTTAAGAAAATGTATATTTAACAGCCTGCATTCCTCGAATTTTAGAGAGGTCTAATCTATACACTGATGACCCTCAAAATTATTCAACCGATACCACTCTTGAAACTACTGACTAAATTTTCTACCAAATATCTCCTCCTAAATAGGTTCAAATTCTTTCAAAACATAAGTTGGCCCTCCTGTTAAACTGCCCATGTTTGTGAATGGCATTTACCACCAATCCAGTTAATCAAGCCATAAACATGTAGTTCCTTTGCACTTACAAATCATGTTGTTTCTATGACTTCAGTCTCTAGCATTCACTCTCTGCAATATATCCTAGTGTCAGCCTTAGTTCAATCTTCATTATTTCTTAACTAGCTCTCTTCAGTGGGATCCATGCCCCTACACTGCCCAACTCCAATTCGAACTCAAAGTATTCCCTATAGCTTCCAGGATGACTCCTTAGAAAAGCATCCAATGTTCTTAATTAAGATCTCACCCTCTTATCTCTCTAACTTGTAGGTAACTCCTGATAAACTAAATATGATACCATGTACTGGATGAATAGTGTTGATGTTCTATAATAAAACAAAATTTCCTATGAAGTGCAAACCTTTAGAAGATGATATCTATGTATTTTATTTTTAAGTTCCATGGTATATTTGCAGGATGTGCAGGTTTGCCACACAGGTGAATGTGTGCCATGGTGGTTTGCTACACCTGTCAACCCATCATCTAGGTATTAAGCCCAGCATGCATTAGCTATTTTTCCTAATGCTCTCCCTCCCCTAACCCCACTCCCCAACAGGCCCCAGTGTGTGTTGTTCCCCTCCCTGTGTCCATGTGTTCTCATTGTTTAGCTCCCACTTATAAATGAGAGCATGCAGTGTTTGGTTTTCTGTTCCTGTGTTAGTTTGCTGAGGGTAATGGCTTCCAGCTCTATCCACGTCCCTGCAAAGGACACGATCTAATTCCTTTTCATGGCTTTATAGTATTCCACGGTGTATATGCACCACATTTTCTGTATCCAGTCTATCATTACTGGGTATTTGGGTTGATTCCATGTCTTTGCTATTGTGAATAGTGCTGCAATGAACACACATGTGCATGAATGTGTATATATATATGTGTGTGTGTGTATATATATGTGTGTGTGTGTGTGTGTATATATATATATTTTGAGAAGAAGTCTTGCTCTGTCACCCAGGCTGGAGTGCAGTGGCATGATCCCAGCTCACTGCAACCTTCATCTCCCAGGTTCAAGCGATTTTCCTGCCTCAGCCTCCTGAGTAGCTGGGATTACAGGTGCATGCCACTACACTCAGCTAACATGTATCTTTATAATAGAATAATTTATATTCCTTTAAGTATAAACCTAGTCATGGGGTTGCTGGGTCAAATGGCGTTTCTGGTTGTAGATCTTTGAGGAATCACCACACCATCTTCCACAATGATTTACACTCCCACCAACAGTGTGAGAGTGTTCCCATTTCTCTGCAGCCTCACCAGCATCTGTTGTTTCCTGATGTTTTAAGAATTGCCATTCTGACTGACATGAGATGGCATCTCAATGTGGTTTTGATTTGCATTTATCTAATGATCATGAACGTTGAGCTTTTATCATATGTTTTTTGGCCACACGAATGTCTTCTTTTGAGAAATATCTGTTCATGTCTTTTGCCCACTTTTTAAAGCGTTGTTTTTCTTGTAAATTTGTTTAAGTTCATTGTAGATTCTAGATACTAGACCTTTGTCAGATGGATAGAGAGCAAAAATCTTCTCCCATTCTTTAGGTTTCCTGTTCACTCCGATGATAGTTTCTTTTGCTATGCAGAATCTCCATGTATTTTAAACATAAGGTTAATACTATATAAATACTTAGAAAAAAATTAACAATTCACATTTGACTTGCTTTAAATAACAGAAAGCTAGCCTTTTGGGTGTTATTTATATTTCTTCACAAAGACAATGAAAAAAAAAAGATTATTAGAACCAAAATATAGCAACACAGGGATACCTTGACATAGAGAATAAAACATGAGGCTTGGAATCTGAAGGACTTAGGTTCAATTCTTTGCCTTGTATTTTACTTTAGATTTAATCTCTTTTTTTTTTTTTTTTTTAATTTATTTATTATTATTATACTTTAAGTTGTAGGGTACATGTGCATAACATGCAGGTTTGTTACATATGTATACTTGTGCCTGCTGCACCCATCAACTCGTCATTTACATCAGGTATAACTCCCAGTGCAATCCCTCCCCCCTCCCCCCTCCCCATGATAGGCCCCGGTGTGTGATGTTCCCCTTCCTGAGTCCAAGTGATCTCGTTGTTCAGTTCCCACCTATGAGTGAGAACATGCGGTGTTTGGTTTTCTGTTCTTGTGATAGTTTGCTAAGAATGATGGTTTCCAGCTGCATCCATGTCCCTACAAAGGACGCAAACTCATCCTTTTTTATGGCTGCATAGTATTCCATGGTGTATATGTGCCACATTTTCTTAATCCAATCTGTCACTGATGGACATTTGGGTTGATTCCAAGTCTTTGCTATTGTGAATAGTGCTGCAATAAATCTCTTTTAAACTTGTTTCCCTTCTTTGTAAAATGAAGACAATAAAGCCCACTTTTCAGGGTTGTATCAAGATTTAAATCAAATAATGCTTGTGAAGAACCTGGAAAACGCCTGAATACTGTATGTCCTCCATGAATGGGAACACAATGAAGAAAATAAACGTATAATATGTTGCTAGAGAGCCTGGCCACCATCCCTTTCGACCCAGGACTGTGCCTGTGTCAGAATGACTCTATTATTTTACCTACTGCAGGACTTCTTGGGCAACAATGAAAGATTAAGTGCACCTGAAGTTAGAAAAAAATCCGTGAAGGATGCCAATGGACTCAATTAGAGTAAGTTCTTAGACTCCAGGGAAGATATTTAGAGCAATAAGAAGTATCACTTCTTTGATGTCAATTACGATCAATGCATGAGCAAGCTAGATCTGGTTACCATGTGGGTAGTCACATATCAAATCATACCAAATTTCTTTAAAAATAGCAAAGTGAACTAAGAAATCCAGTTTATGAATCATCAGAAAGTTTGTTTCTGTAACATAAATTAATCTTCATGGGCCCTCTACTCTGAAAGAATTTGCCTATAGTAAGAACGTCCCAGACTCCATACTTGAAACTTCACACTGCTTTTTTTGTTCACATTTGAGGTGGAACTGGGAAAACATCTTGCCCAACTCAATACACTTATATTTGTTTACCTATAATAATTATTTATTTAGACAAACTTTAAAATATTCCACACATCTGTGCTGGGAAAGAATCAAGACAGAGGGACCGAAGAAAAGATAACTCACATTTTTTTCTAAATGTAAAATACTACCTACTGAAATAAAATAAGGTAAAGTTTATGGCAGCTTTTCATATACTCGCTCACGCAAAGCATGTAGAAAATGCTATTCATACATGTTCATATTTATCTTTACCTTCTTTAAGCATCATTGCTTTTTTGTATTTTTCAAGGAAGAGTTCAAATTCAATTCATTTACTTATTTTGTTTTGCTGAATCTCAGCTTAACATGCAGATTAATTCATCCAAAAAGCTAATAATTTTTTTATAGAAAATAGGACATTGAGGTATAAAATGTTAACTAACGGGCTTTTTCTCATTTGGGGTATATTATTTCCTTTAAAAATTGTCCTTGTTTAAAAATTTTTTTGAACCCAATCCTCAATTCAGAGTTCTACATTAAAGCAATAACTAACATATTTGGAAATGTCTATTGTTAAGCCAGGCATGGTGTCTCACGCCTATAATCCCAGCACTTTGGGAGGGTGAGGCGGGCAGATCACTCGAGGTCAGGAGTTCGAGATCAACCTGGCCAATATGGTAAAACCCCTTCTCTACTAAAAATACAAAAATTAGCCGAGTATGGTGGTGCGTTCCTGTAGTTCCAGCTACTCAGGAGGCTGGGGTAGGAGAATCGCTTGAACTGGGGAGACAGAGTTTGCAGTGAGGCGAGGTCGCACCATTGCACCCCAGCCTGGGCATCGCAGTGAAACTCCGTTGCAAAAAAAAAAAAAAAAAAAGAAATGTCTATTGTAAATCAAAGAAAAATAGTAAAAGGCATTGACAATAGATCAATAAGGAAAAATACAAAGATTTAGAAATGAGAAAACACAAAAAGGTCTTTATAATTTATACATATATGTGGCTAGACTTGAGGTTTGATATACAAAATACTAGGTGCCAGAAGCTACACCACTGTCCACCTGGCTTCTAAGTGAGCAGCCCCTTTCTTTGCTTGCGTTATCTCAGCTTCGCTTTTTACTCCTACATTAAAGGCCAAAGAGAGATTGCTTCTGGGCCTTGCTGTTTTCCTACATTTTGCCTTTGTCATGATCTCTTCCTTTTTCTCTCTGCCTGTTGATTCAATTATAGGGCTATCCTCTACTCAGGCATAAGGCAATTCCTTTCTATCAGGTATAAGCAAATCAGGCAGTCACATTTATAGAGGGAACACAGGAGAAGCAGTGACTGACCAGCCCACTTCACAGAGGAGTTCTTGAAGAATGAGTAGAGTCTTCACCCAGGCCAGTGCTGTGCTCACTCTTTCATGGTCTTGGAAAACAAAATCCAACTTAGGTATCAAAGTTAAACTTCATCTTTGTAGGCCAAGATTGCTTCCCACCGAAGGTCCTCTTGAGTTCTCTTTTTTGGCCAATACTGTTTCCTACCACTCCTTTTTCTCTTCGCCTTAGCGGTGGGGCCTTTGGATAGGTGGATTCAATATTCCTCTAATCTGTATCAGTGTTTCCCGGCTCTTTAAGCCATTTCTCCTGTTCGTCGCTATTTCCAGTCCTGTAATAGCTTTTCTTGAACTCTACTATCACTTCTTATTCTTTCCGGAAATATGAATTCATTTGGTACCTACTTCTTTTCATCCTACATGACTATATCCCTTGGCCACAGACAGTAAGCACAATAAAATAAAAGATCCACCATTGCCTGGGAATGTCTTTTTCTGGAAAACATTTAATATTTTTAAGGTCACCCATTCACAATTAAAATATAAATCTCTAGGCTCTAGCATGAATTTATCCCTCACTCTTTTAGGGAAAGAGATATTTGAACCTGACCGTAAAAAATAATGTAAATAGACTTCATGAGAAATACAACTTTCTAACTCCTAAATCCAATTTTAACAAACTTTTCTCAGCCTCTTATATTCTTCTTCATTCCCAGGTCCCAGAAATAGGTAAGAGGATTTCCTATGAAAACCTTGTAACTGTCCTTCAACCTACCTGGACAGACCTCGTCCTTTCTACAATACATTTAAAATGGGATTTTCTAACTTATATAAATTTGTAAAAGGTCAAATTTATTGAATAATTCAGCACATTAATTTTAATTAAGAAATGAGTCATTGATATAAGGCACATTCATTAACTGAAAGAAGAAATCTTGATTGTTTTTGTTTTTGCTTTTTGGTTTGTTTGTTTAAGAGACAAGATCTCCCTCTGTCACTGGAGTATAGGGGTACTCCATCGTCGTTCACTGCAGCCTCAAACGCCTGGACTCAAGCAATGCTCCTGTCTCAGCCTCCAGAGTTGCCAGGTCTACAGGCACGCAACACCATGCCTAATTTTTTAAAATTATTTTTTGTAGGGACGGTGCCTTGCTATGTTGTCCAGGATGGTCTCCAACTGCTGACCTCAAGCAATCCTCCTATCTCAGTCTCCCAAAGCACTAGGATTACAGGCAAGAGCCACTGCACTCAGTCCTGGAAGCAGAAATCTTTTCAGTCAGAATTTTAGCAGGAAAACATGCCACTGGGAGATGTACTTGGTACAGTGAGGCAGATCATTTTACGTTAAATTCTTCTTATTTATCCATGTTATATCCATGGCTATAAAATGCCACTATAAGTCTACTGTAATCACAGGACAAAAAGACTTATTGTATGGCAATTTGATTTTGTTTTAAAAGGAGATACACACAGATACACACACACTGCACACACGTGTATATACACAATGTATATAAAATGTATATAATGTATAAACACTATAAATGTTTTTAATGAAAATGGGATTTCCATATTATATAGATTATAAATCATATACTTAATTCTACATATTCTTGACACAGTCATGATGCTAAAGGATAAAACAACATATCTGTGCCATTTCATTAAAATCAGAAAGAAGGTAAAAGATACATGTAAATGGCGCTATCATTCACATTGCAATTTTTTAAACAATAAAATTGAAGTATAAATATTGGAAAGATTGGAAAAATGATTTCTGATGTATCATATAACTTGAAAATCCTAAATACTACGAAACTATACAGAATATCTAACACTGTTAAATAAAATAGAAATAAATTGTATAGGTCCAATGGCAACCACCAAAACAGAAAATAAGCAATAAGAATGTGCAGAAACTATAATGAAAAAAACCATAAAACTACTGAGGGAGATAAAAGAAGACTCACATAAATGTAGAGATATCATCTTCTTCTTGAATAGGAAGATTCTACATTATAAAGATGTCAGTTTCCTCCCTAAATGAAATCTATAAATTCAATAAAATCCCAAGGGGGTGAAAAATATGAAATTGACAATATAATTCTAAAGTTTATCTGCAAGTGTAAACCTCTGAATACCTTGCTTCAGTGCATCAGTGGGGAGAAAAAAAGATAGACAATTCAGGAAGTAGCAGTGGGAAACTAATTATCTTCTTGGAAAATAAAAGCTGAAACTCTACCCCACAGCCTTCACTACAATACATTCAGGTAATTTAAAGATATCAGTGTAGAAGACGAGTGAGCAAGATGGCGAATAGGGTGGCTCCAGTCTTCAACTCCCAGTAGCCAGCGACACAGAAGAACAGGTGATTTGGCATTTTCAACTGGTACTAGGTTCATCTCACTGAAGTGGAAAGATTGGTACTGGTCAGCTGCTGCAGCCCGACGGCGAGAGCTGAAGCAGGCCGAGGCATTGCCTCACCTGGGAAGCGCAAGGGAAGGAATCCCTTTTTCTAGCCAGAAGGGAACTGAGACACACAACACCTGGGGAGTCGGTAACTCACCCCAATACTGCGCTTTGAGCAAACAGGCACACCAGGAGATCATATCCCACACCTGGCTGGGGGAGGGTCCCACCCACAGGCCTCCCTCATTGCTATCACAGCAGTCTGTGATCTACCGGCAAGGCAGCTTGAGGCTGGGGGCCACGCCATTGCTCAGGCTTAAGTAGGTAAATAAAGCTGCTGGGAGAGCTCAGACCTGGGTGACTCCCCATCCAGGAAGCCTGCCACTGTCTCTGTAGACTCCCACACACTCTGGGGGCAGGGCACGGTAAACAATAACAAAGCAGCAGATACCTCTGCGGAGCCAAACGACTCTGTCCTGACAGCTTTGAAGAGAGCAGTGGATCTCCCAACACGGAGGTTGAGATCTGAGAAGGGACAGACTCCTGCTCAAGCGGGTCCCTGACTGAGTAGCCTAACACAAGGAGACATCCCCACTGGGGGCAGTCTGACACCCACACCTCACAGGGTGGAGTACACCCCTGAGAGGAAGCTTTAAAGCAAGATCAGACAGTCACACTTGCTGTTCAGAAATATTCTATCTTCTGCAGTCTCTGCTGCCAGTGCAGGCAAACAGGGTCTGGGTGGACCTCGAGCAATCTCCAACAGACCTACAGCTGAGGTCCTGACTGTTAGAGAAACATAAACCCAGGAGACACCTACACCAAAACCATCCAGTACATCACCATCATCAAAGACCAGGGCAGATAAAACCACACAAAGATGGGGAAAAAGCAGGGCAGAAAAGGTGGAAATTCAAAAACAAAGCATCTCCCTTGACAAGGGCGCAGCTCATCGCCAACAACGGATCAAAAGCAGCGGAGAATGACTGTGAGATGAGAAGAGCAGTCCATCAAATTTCTCAGAGCTAAAGGAATTACATTAGCGCAAAACTAAAATCTTGAAAAATTGGAAAGATTGGCTAAGACTATTAATGAAATGCAGAAGGTCATAAACGAAATGAAAGAGATGAAAAGCGTAACCGCGAAATCACGGTGACAAATGCGCAAGCTATTAACCGACTCGATCGCTGGAAGAAAGAGTATCAGCGATTGAGGATCAAATGAATGAAATGGAAAGCGAGAAGAGAAACCAAAAGAAAAAGAAGAAAAAAGAAATGAACAAAGCCTGCAAGTGGCAGGATTATAACAAAAAGACCAAATCTACGTCTGATTGGGGGTGCCTGAAATTGAGGGGAAAATGGAACCAAGTTGGAAAACACTCTTCAGGATATCATCCAGGAGACTTCCCAACCCTGAAGTAGGAGCAGGCCAACATTCAAATCCAGGAAATACAGAGAGCATACAAAAGGAATGCTCCTCGAGGAAGAGCAACTCAAGACACATAATTGCCAGATTCTTTTTAAAGTTGAAATGAAAAATCTTAAGGGCAGCCAGAGAGAAAGGTCGGAGTTCTACTTACCCACAAAGGGAAGCCCATCAGACTCCTATGAATCTCTCGGCAGAAACTCTCTCAAGCCAGAGAAAGAGTGGGAGCCAATATTCAAGCATTCAATTAAAGAGAATTTTAAACCAGAATTTCATATCCAGCCAAACTAAGTTTCATAAGTGGAGAAGCCAAATCCTTTACAGATAATGTCTTAGAGATTTTGTCACCACTAGGCCTGCCTTACAAGAGACCTGAAGGAAGTACTAAACATGGAAAAGGAACAACCGGTGCCAGCCATCTCAAAAACATGCCAAAATGTAAGACCATCGAGGCTAGGGAAGAAACTATATCAACTAATGAGCAAAATAACCAGTTAATATCCTTAATGGCAGGATCAAGTTCCTACATAACAATCTTAACCTTAAATGTAAAATGGACTAAATGCTCCAATTAAGAGACACAGACTGTGAAACTGGATAAAAGTCCAAGACCCATCAGTCTGCTGTATTCCAGGAGACCCATCTCACACGCAGAGACATTACATAGAAGCTCAAAATAAAGGGATGGAGGAGGAGAGATTTACCAAACAAATGGAGAACAAAAAGGGTTTGCAATATACTAGTCTCTGATAAAACAGACTTTAAACCATCAAAATCAAAAGAGACAAAGAAGCCATTACATAATGGTAAAGGGATCAATTCAACAGGAAGAGCTATATCCTAAATATATATGCACCAAACACAGGAACTGAATTCATAAAAGCAAGTCATAGAGACTTACAAAGAGACTTAGACTCCCATGCAATAATAATGGGAGACTGGCTTATCACTGTCAACATAGACAGATCAACTTGAGACAGAAAGTGAACAAGGATATCAGGAATTGAACTCATCTCTGCAGCAAGCAGACCTAATAGACATCTATAGAACTCTCCCACCCCAAATCAGCAGGAGAATATACATTCTTCTCAGCACCACATTGTACTTATTCCAAAAGTGACACGTAATTGGAAGTAAAGCACTCCTCAGCAAATGCAAGAACAGAAATTGGCCTGAAGCATATATAAGACCACAGTGCAATCAAACTAGAACTCAGGACTAAGAAGCTGTCCAATCAAAGCACTCCTTCCTTGAAACTGAACAACCTGCTCCTGAATGACTACTGGGTACCATGAAGGCAGAGAAATAAAGATGTGCTTTGAAGTGTAGAGAACAAGGTACAACATACCAGAATCTCTGGGACACTTTAAAGCAGTGTGTAGAGAGAATTTATAACTAAATGCCCACAGAGAAAGCAAGGAAGATCTAAAATTGACACTCTAACATAAATTAAAAGAATTAGAAGCAAGAGCAAACACATTAGAGAAAGCTAGCAGAGGCTAAAATAACTAAGATCAGAGCAGAAGAACTGGAGGAGATAGAGACAAAACCACTCCAAAATCAATGAATCAGGAGTTGGTTTTTGAAAAGATCAACAAAATTGACAGACCATAGCAAGACTAATAAAGAAGAAAAGAGAATCAAATCGACTGAATTAAAAAGTAATAAAGGGATATCACCACCCGACCCCACAGAAATACAAACTACCATCAGAGAATACTATAAACACCTCACTCACATGGAAATAAACTGGAGAAATCTAGAAGAAATGGATGAATTTCCTGGACACTTACACTCTTCCAAGACTAAACCAGGAAGAAGTTGAATCCCTGAATAGACATGCTTGAGCTCTGAAATTGAGGCAACAATTAATACCAACCAAAAAGTCCAGGACCAAGATGGATTCACCTTCAATTCTCAGAGGTACAAGGAGGAGTTGGTACCATTCATGCAAAACTATTCAATCAATAGAAAGAGAATCCTCCTAACTCATTTATGAGGCCAGCATCATCCTGATACCAAAGCCACAGAGGGTGCTTACAACAAAAAAAGAGAATTTTGAATATGCTCTGGTGAACATCATTTAAAATCCTCAATAAAATACTGGCAAACCGGATTCCATATACATCAAAAGCTTATCCTACCATGATCAAATTAGGCTTCATCCCTGGGATGCAAGGCTGGTTCAACAGCCCATAAATCAATCAACATAATCCAGCGTAGCAAAGCAGAGACAAAGAGACAAGAACCCACGCCGTTTATCTCAATAGATGCAGAAAAGACTTTGACCAAGTTACAGCAGCCTTCATGCTACCAGCGTCAATAAATTCGGTATTGATGGGGCATGCCTCAAAATAATAAGAGCTATTTGCGAAAATAAACCCACAGCCAATATCGCCTGAATGGGCAAAAACTGGAAAAATTCCCTTTGAAAGCAGCTGAAGACAAGGGATGCCCTCTCTCACCACTCCTATTCAACATAGTGTTGGAAGTTCTGGCTAGGGCAATTAGAGCTAGAAATCAAATTATTCAGTTGAAAGAGAATCCAAATTGTCACTGTGCAAGATGACAGTTGTATATTTAAGCCCATTGTCTCTTAAAATCTTTCTTAGCTGATAACTAGCAAAGTCTCAGGATACAAAATTAATGTGCAAAATCACAAGCATTCTACACCAGTAACAGACAAACAGAGAGCCAAATCATGAATGAACTTCCATTCACAATTGCTTCAAAGAGAATCAAATACCCTAGGAATCCAATACGAGGGATGTGAAGGACCTCTTCAGGAGAACTACGAGCCCTGCTGCTGAAATGAAGAGGACACAAACAAATGGAAGGCACCATGCTCATGGATAGGAAGGAATCAATATCGTGAAATGGCCATACTGCCCAAGGTAGTTATAGATTCAATGCCATCCCATCAAGCTACCAATGGGTTTCTTCACCAGGTGGGAAAAAGAAACTGGCTTTAAAGTTCATATGGAACAAAAAACCCGCATCTCAAGACAATCCTAAAGTCAAAGAACAAAGCTGGAGCATCATGCTACCCTGAAACTTCAGAAATTATACCTAGAGGCTGCAAGCAACAAAGCAGCATGGTACTGGGTACCAAACAGAGATATAGACCAATGGAACAGAACAGAGTCCTGAAATAATACCACACATCTACAGCCATCCAGTCTTTTGACAAACCTAGAGAAACAGAAATGGGGAAAGGATTTCCCTATTTTAATAAATGGTGCTGGGAAAATTGGCTAGCATAAGTAGAAAGCTGAAACTGGTCCTTCCTTACTCCCTTATACGAAAATTAATTCAAGATGGATTAGAGACTTAAATGTTAGACCTAATACCATAAAATCTAGAGGAAAACCTAGGTAGTACCATTCAGGACATAGGCATGGGCAAAGACTTCATGTCCTAAAACACCAAAAGCAACGGCAGCAAAAGCCAAAATTGACAAATGGGATCTCATTAAGCTAAGAGCTACCTTTTAGCAAAGAAACTACCATCAGAGTGAACAGGCAACCTACAGATGGGGAGAAATTTTACGAAATCTACTCATGACAAAGGGCTAATATCCAGAACCTACAAAGAACTCCAACAAATTTACAGAAAAAAAACAAACAACCCCATCAAAAGTGGGCAAGGATATGAGAATAGACATTTTCTCAAAGAAAGAAATTCAACAGCCAACAGACACATGAAAAAATGCTCATCACTGGCCATCAGAGAAATGCAAATCAAAACCACAATGAATACCATCTCACCGAAAGTTAAGCGATCATTAAAAGTCAGAAACAACAGGTGCTGGAAGGGATGTTAGATAGGAACACTACACTATTGGTGGGATTGTAAACTAGTTCAACCATTATGGAGAAACAATTATGAGATTCCTCAGGATCTAGAACTAGATGTACCATATGACCCAGCCATCCCATTACTGGGTATATACCAAAGTTATAAATTATGCTGCTCCTAAAGACACATGCACCACATTATGTTTATTGCAGCACTATTCTCCTCTTGAACTTGGAATCAACCCAAATGTCCATCAGTGACAGATTGGATTAAGAAAGATAACCAGCACATATACACCATGGAATACTACTATGCAGCCATAAAAGGATGAGTTTGTATCCTTTGGGGACATGGATGCAGCTGGAATCCATCATTCTTAGCAAACTATCTAGAACAGAAAACCAAACACCGCGTGTTCTCCCACTCATAGGTGAGGGGCGAACAATGAGATCACTTGGACTCAGGAAGGGAACATCACACTGCAGGGCCTATCATGAGAGAGGGAGAGGGGAGAGTTACGTGGGAGTTATACCTGATGTAAATAGGCGAGTTGATGGGTGCAGCACATAGCAGGCACAATACATATGTAAACAAACCTGCACGTTATGCACATGTACCCTACAACTTACAGTATAATAATAATAAATAAATTAAAAAAAAAAAAAGATATCAGTGTAACATAATATAATAATAAAGACATTAAAGCAAAATATTCATTAGTATTTTAATTGCTAGAATAACCAGATAGCATAAAGGAAAATGCTGATGATAAAAACATGCCCACCAACAGGAGGATGTTTAAAAATAATATACTGTATCTATAAAATGAACCATCACATTCATATTTCACATAGTAGTACATGGGTATTTACATTAATTTGAAAAATATCTCCAGGATAGTAGGTGTAAACGAGCAGAAAGAGCTATCTGGAGAAATATACACCAAAGGTTAATGCATGTTACATATGAATTGAAGAATTATATCCCATTTGTATTTTCATTTTCATACTTTTCTGTTACTGGAAACTTTTACATGAGTTTATATTAGGCTTACATACAAAATAAAAGGGCGTTTTCTGGAAAATACACTCAACCAAAATACTTGACAGAACGCTAAAATAGAAATTAAGGTTTGAGGCCTTAGTCTGGGTTCTCTACTTAATGGGGATGCAAATCTGGCCAAATCACTTCCCTCTGTCTCAATACATGAAACTTCCATTCAATTCTCAAGTCTTCCTCTACTGCAAAATTCTGACTTCAGGGCATAGCATCCTATGCACATACAGGGATTAAATTATACCTTCTGCAACACACAAAATGACAAAATGAGGGAGAACCAAGAGTTAAGGTGTGTAAGTTGTTAAAACTCGGGAAACAAATGTTGGCAACCCCAGAATGCAACAGTGGCAAGAATGTTGTTGTGAATAAATTATTCTCTGTCTCTTCAGCTTAATCATATGTATTTATTAAATGAAACACTTTTCTTAACAATGTAATCTACTTCTATGCCACTTTTCAACATTAGTTAAGCCCTATAGCCATCACAATGCTCACATAATTGGTAATACTGGTATATAAAACTATATTAATTTCAAGCTCCAGTAGAAACGCAGAAAGACATCAGTATTTATCAAGTGAAATAAAGATGGTAGGAAAAAAATTATTACCCTCAAAAGTATAAACAGGGTACCATAAATAATAGAACGTACTTGATCGGAAGAGTGAGCTAAATTAGGTGATTTGTTTTAAAAGCAGTTCCTAGATTTAGGGGACTTTGGTCATCATTTATTTTTGTTCTAATTCAACAAGTGTAAACTCAATTTATATCAAGGTTATAGAAAAGAAAGAAACTGTTCTTTCACAAATCAACTGTGTGACCTAAGCTAATATCTTATCTTTTCTCAGTCTTAGCTTATTTAACCATCCCCTACTCCCCCATAAAAAGATTAGGTAGGAATAGACAACTTCAAAGACCAGCTGTCATTCAAAATGTTGATTCTATATTTTTCTTTTTCCACTTAATTCCCAACAAACTTTATATTTACTGAAGTGTCTTATGCCTAATCAACCTTAGCAATTTTAGAAAAAGATTATTGAACAATAAGAATTTTTACTTTTATAAATATTAACAAAATAATCCACACTGTTAAGAATTATCAGGATTCTCAAAGATGAAGTTTGAGGAAGTCAATAAATGATGTCCTCATTCCCTACCCAAGCTTGACACCAACTGAGAGATAATCTTAGGAGTCAGGTAGATGGAGAGCAAATGTGTGTCTTCTTATTCATAAAAGCAATATTGGTGTTTAAGGATTAGATTTTCAGCTAAATGAACTTGCTAATTGTATCTGCCTAATTTACTCGAGTATGAGTAAGCTGAGTTAAGGATGCTCAACTCCTTTTCCAAAACTAGGGTAATGAGAAGTCATTACCCTCTTCTGAGAGTAAAGAGTAAGGCAGAGAGTGGAGAGACTCAAATTCTTACTCTAGTAGATTTCATTCCTCATGATTACATGTAGCCCAAGGAAAGGAAGGAAAGGAAGATCCAAGGAAAGGAAGATCCTAGGAAAGGAAGAACCTTTGCTCTGAAAGTCCCCAGACATATTCATTTATAACAAGAGCTGATGTTGACATTTCAAACAAGGTAAATTGGAAGTCCAAATATCAGTTAAACTTCTTCGGTTTCCTATTCTTCATGATGTAAACCAGAGGAACACTCAATCCCTAGGTTAAACTGGATTTTTTTCAGAAACTCCAACCTGAGTGGTCTTCCACAGGAACCATCTTCAATTTAAAATTATTTTGACATCAAAATCACCTATGTTTCTCACCATTTAAGAGTTGATAGAGTGAATAGAACATACAAGACTATTATGACAGTGACTCCACACTCACAAAATTTAGAAATGTATGCAATCTCTAGCCATTAGGGTAGTTGTTCCAGGAAAAATGGCATTCCTAGAACCCAGTACTTAACCACTACCAAAGACTGTAACAACACCCAGTGACATCTGAGGAATAAGGAATCGATTCTCAGCTTCACCAGTATGACATCCATCTATGTCAGATGTCCAGAGGATGTATACTGGGAACTGAAAATCAAGAGCAATTTTGCACCAAAAGGGTACCGTGGGCCCTTAGCATTTGCAACACTGAAGGAGGAAATTCATCTATGTCCACTGTCTTCTCTCAGAATGGTATTCTTGTTTTCCTACAAATTTAGAGATACAGAATGACAGCAAATCCAGTCATCAAGTCTAATTTGTAGCATCTTTGTTTTCATGTCTGCATAATCAAAACTTCTTGATGCTCATTTTCATTTGAGCCCCATATTTCTAGCATCTTCAGGTTTAGTTGAGGGTATGCTCCACTCTAGGCCATGGGCGCTGTGATAACTAACTCTCACCAGAAAACTGGTAACCCCTAAGAAACCTGTCCTCTTTGGCTTATTCCAACATAGGTTTCAGCTGAACTACCTCGGCAGAAGATGCAGATAATCTTTCTAAATTCTGTTACCCTGGTGAATTAGGGAGGACAAAGCCCTGAGTCAGGATCCTCAGATGACCCTTTAACAGCTTTTGATTGTTTTAGAAGTTAGGCAGCATTTCTTTTTTGCTACATGTTTTCCTGCACTGTGGACCATGACTCTAATATATCTTTTCTCTCTACTGTTTTGTACTTCTTTCAAGAGTCTCAGGTAAGTTTAAAATGATTGACTTCGCTTTGAGGTTCCACGTTTCCTTCTCTAACACAGGTAGGGCAGTGCTGCTTGCTGTGTTCAAGTGCCTTCTTTCCATTATATTTTCCTTTGTGTTGTGGCCCAGATATTTTATTTTCTAATATAATCCTGTTTTCATCTTCCATATGAGATGAAATAAATACATATTCAGAATACCAAAAATAATGGATGAATAGATAAACCAATCTTAGACTCAAACTACCACTATGTTACCTGGATCCTCCCTACTAAGCCTTGTCTTTCTTGCTCATGTCCCTTCCCTTAGATTCCCAATTCCATAAATCTCTTGGGCGTATTCCCTTAGGACACAGGCAATTCCTGTATGATGACTCACGGTAAACGTGTCATCTTGCACACTAATCATCTAATGATTCTATGATCATTTTACTATGATATCATTTTCACATCTTAAACATGTCCAGAGTTTTTGTACTTAATATAGCCAACTCAATCTCAAGGGACCTACTGTAATCTTTCAGGCTTCAGTTTTAAAAGGGCATCTCTCCACAGTTTCCTGGACCCATTTAGATCAATTGTACCAGTTGGTTTTCTGAGGTTTTACCTCCCCTAGACTTTACTATTTCTAGCTATTGCTTCTGATACAGTAAGAACAGAGCCTCATTTTCTAATATCTACAGTATGTACTTTTAAGACCTTGGCTGGACTTCCTTTGCCTTTCTTCACCATCTCAACTCCCTTTCCTATCTCTCCAGGTGGTTCTCTAAGTTGTCAAGTTCTTCATAATACTTCTTCCTTCGGCTTACTCAGCCTGTCTTCCTGCCTTTGGTCTTATTCTTTTACTATTTCTCCTACTAGTAAGACTGAAGAGTATTTCCCAAACTCTTGGTTCCTCCTTGAATCCATAAACAACTCATTTCTACAAACAGACACAGAGGCTTTTAATTGCCAGTTCACTCACTTTGTCCTACTTTCAAAGAAAGGGAGCTAAAGCCTCCCTTTGAGCGTTGCCTACCCACAAATAGTTTTAAAAGAGTTGCAGCTCACAATGGTGCTCTCTGGCACATGTAGTAGTGCTCAGCTACCTTGAGATTTTTTTTAACCAAAGCACTATTTGTTTTGAGGTCTGAAACACTTATTTTGTAGTGTTTTAAAGCATGTCTGTTCCTTGAGTATATAGTAGGTTCTGCCTCCCTATATAGTTCAGTTCGCCAGTAGCCCACATGCTCTGGCTTCCAAATGGCTAGTGATTTTCAAAGACATATTCTGTATATCTTCCAGTACAAAAACAGTCATACATGTTTGGTCAAAGACTTCCTAAAGCATAGCATCAAGGTCCATGCTCGTTAAACCTAAGGTATGAAGGTACCTGGCCAGGCCCCATCAGTTAAAAAACAATCACAAAAATTAAAAAATCTGTGTAAATGTAAACCAAAAACCAAAGTGGTACTTTTGCCAATACCTAAGACCTTAATTACCCATTCTGGCTATGCTAGTATATTCATCCCTAAATTCCACTCTGTGTCTTGCTTAAGTTTTCTGGCCCAATGCACAGGATAATGAATTTCAGCTATTCCAATAAACAGGTCCCCTGTTTCCTGCCCAGGTTCAGAACTAAATGAGTTAGACCGAAGAATCAGGCAGAGAGGGACAAAAAGATGTAACCTTTTGAAAAACAGACGTTGGACCCATTGTAAAGTTAACTGGATTAAGAGAATAAAGCTGCAAAATGTCAGGGAAGAACACGTATCTCTTATTGTTAAGGGACATTCATTTAAAAAAAAAAAAAACTTCTTGACCCCTTTCTTTCCTCCTCCCACATTTTCCCCAGAAGAAAAGGTGTGAATTTTCTGATTGGTAAACTTAGGAGCAGGAACTCAGCATGGGTACCCTGGCTCTATCCTTCTTCTGCTATTTATGGCAGCCAGCCTGCCCAAAGAGACTTCTCCACTCTGTAATTTGAGGACAGGCCCTCTTTGGGGAGATATGATATTGTGCAGAGATGCCGTTGACTGTAACTGGGTCTCTCCAGTTCACTGGGCTGAATCTCCCTACTTTAGGGGCAGACTGCTAGCAAATCCACCTAGCTAAAAAATCTAAATTTCCTAAATTCATCTGTATCTGTGATAAGATAAAATTTTCTATATCTGTCCTGATTTATGTCTCTCTCTCTCTCTCTCTGAACTGCTTCTATACCTGAGTAGAATGGGGAGGGAAAAATAAGACGGCATCATTTATCAAGCCTGTGGAGCCCTGATTCTGTTCTCCAATCACCTATAAATAATAAAGAAGCCAATACCCAATATTCAAAATCTAAACATCCTATGAAATGTTACCTGAAAAAAAAAATCATTCAGCAGCTGCCCTTTATGTTATCTTAAAATCTCAATAGAAGCTAGTCTTCCAAAGAGGCATAGCAGTTAGAATTTTAATAATATTATTTGAAAGAAACCAAGAAGATCCTAACAAATGAATATTAATACAGCCCCTAATCTATGAAGTGTGTTTGTGGTTATTAATAGAAATATAGCTACAAGGAGTCATTCTTTGATTTCTGAAGCACGAACGAGTATATCAGCTCAGTGTCTCCCTAGAGAGGAAAAACACAGTAGGTGAGAGAAAATTCTGTGCCTGGCGATAAAGATGATCATTAGAAAAGGTCACAGAAAGGGAAAAGTGAGGTGCTAAAAACATACATCCTAACCTTTACAATGTGGTGTAGGAATGGCCCTAGCTTATCTGGTTCACTGCACAGGATTTTCTTGAATACATATTACAGTGTTCAAAGTCATTTTTCATTAATGTACCATTTTCCCACCTTTAGTGGCAAAAAGAATGATTCAAAACAGTAAATAATCATAACCCCAAAAGGTCCACATTCTTACTGACATTTTACAACTTTGTAGGAATGTCCTCTTATATGTTGAAATGCCTTTTAAATCATAGTCCTCTTTGAAAAAAAAATATACCTATATATATTTGAGATATAGTTTGCTCTTGTCACCCAGGCTGGACTGTAATGGAGCGATCTCAGCTCACTGCAACCTCTGCCTCCTGGGTTCAAGTGATTCTCCTGTCTCAGCCTCCCAAGTGCCTTGGATTACAGGTGTGTGCCACCATGCCCAGCTAATTTTTGTACTTTAAGTACAGACGGGGTTTTACCATGTTGGCCAAGCTGGTCTTGAACTCCTGACCTCAGGTGATCCGCCCACCTTGGCATCCCAAAGTGCTGGGATTACAGGCATGAGCCATCATGCCCAGCCTGAAAAAATAAATTTAAATAATTATTTCTGTGTATTTCAGATCTCAAATTCATTCAGTTTCTATGAGAAGGAAAGTACAATAACGGGATGGAAAGAGTGTCAAGTCTTTTGGAAACTTGCCTTCTGGAAGTCTAAGTTTTCTCTTCTGTAAACAAAGTGTGACTGGACAAAATAATTCCTGTCGTACTCCCAGCTAGGACCTGCTTCAGCGCTAACCAGAAATAATTGATTAGCATATAGATAATACCTAAGAAGATAATCACAATCATGATGCTTCCTGAGCTCCTTCCATGTGGCAAAAAGCCAGGGAAGTCGTCTTACATATCTATTATCTCTAACTGCCACAATAACTCTCCAAAAGATATGTCATTATCCACTTTAGATGCTAGAAATGCACGTGAGCCCATCATCTAATCCTCCACATCCCAGTGTCTATTTCAACACTGCTACTTAAACTGTGTCAGGTGGACTAGCTGCTTATTAGAAATGTAGAATCTTGAGCTCCCTTCTCAGACCTCCTGAATCAGAATCTACATTACAAGATCCCCATGGAACTAATATGCACATTCACATTCGACAAGCACTGAGAAGACAATACTACCCACAGAAATGAAAAGAAATGGACTTAGCTATTATCTTATTGATACTTATTGATAAAGCAACCGAGACAGAGAAATTCAGCTGCTTAAAAGTTATAAAACTGCAAAGAGGTAGAGCTGGGGGTGATATCAAGTCCTGTCTGAATTCAAAGCCTGTATTGTTTCACATACCATGCTATTTTCGAATTAAAATTACTTACTATTTTACTTCAACTGATAAATGATTGATAGATGACAGATAGATAGATGGATAGATAGATACAAATGATAGGTAGATATTGTTAAACATAGCTACATGATAGGTATGATCTACCTGAAATAACACACAAGTTGTGACACTTGAAATAGTCTACACTGCTCTTCATTTGAAACTAATTATAACTGCATTTAATGTCATTCTTTCATTTATTATTATTAGTAAAACATTAATAATGATTATTATAAACTATTGTGATGACCTAATGGGAAAAAAAAGTTATAACTAGGACAAAGCACTTAAATAGGCTAAAAAATGTTAATAACCTACATTATATAATCAGATCATGTTACGGCAAGGTTCAGAATGCTGACATATAGTTGTAGAAACTGTAAGGTAACATTAATACATACACCAAAATAAATAGTTAACTTCATGCATCAAAATAAAGCTGCCCTATCTATTAATATGGTCTCTTGCAGATTATAGAACAACATATAAACTGATTTTATTTGGATTAAAATTTTGTAAATTATACTTAATAAAAGAGTCCAAAGACATAATGTGTTGGGAACAAGTAGTTTCCCTTATATAGAGATAAACTGAATTTTCCTAACAGTGGTAAACGTCTACTTGTTCTAATTACTTAGAATTATGTAATACATTGATACCAAAGAATACTATTAGGAGGAACATAATATTTTATTACAGTCTTACATCATCTCCTCCAGAAGGCTACAGGAAAATGGTGTCCTTGGTCATTTTATTAAATCACATTTTACAAAACTTAAATGAGTCCAAGTAGACAAACTTTATTTTATATTTTAAGTACCTGTTTCAAGATTCAACCTGAATAGACATCTCCCTAATGTGTCCTTTTTTTCAGGCCAAGCACAAGAATCAAATAATCCTTTTTATTATTATTCAAACACCACCTATAGAGATTCAGAGTTGTACTACTGAGAAATCCTTTCCTATTCCTAACAGATATGTCTGGAGAGTGTCAAGTACAATCTAAGGTGTAATAGAAAAATTTAAGCAAATTCTTCCTCAAAGAGAAAAGCTCCTCAATCACAATGTCTAAAAACATTATTTTAGAATGTAATCTCATGTGATATTGACCACCAGAGCGACTGGACAGGGCAAAAGGCAGGACTTCAGAGGAACATGGGGCTCCCATAATATATCTTCCAGCGTACATAGAGAGTTCTTGCTTGTTACAAAGACCTTTTACACAAGGTAGCCATTTGACCTTCAGAAGAAACCCTCCAGGCAGGTAGACCCAGATAATAATATTGTTGTAAAGTGAGATTCAGAGAAATTCCATATCATGTCCTAGACTCCCATGGTCAGTACATGCCTGAGCAAGGACCAGGCTGGGTTTTCTGTGCTTCTACTAATAAATAATGCCTCTATTTTAGAAATATGTTATTGACGTTATATGTCAAGCTGATATATGATATTGATTTGTGTTCAGTGTAACAAATGTCTCTCCATGCTAGTAACCTTGAAGTATAGAATTTCAACAGACTCCTTTTCACAAAGACAAGTTAGAGCTTTTTTCTATTCTAAGATTTTAGGTAAATAAGGAAAACAGTCATCATAATAATCTTTCTTAGGAAATCAGTTATTGCTTCTTAGAAAATCAGATACTGTTTTAGAGTAAAATACATTCTGTTTGTTATCAGTAGGGCCTTAAGCAGTTAATGAGGCCATTATCACTTCAAAAATATGCCATAAGTGAAATTAAAAGACTAAATATCTGCTTAAAATTGGATAATAGATTCATGGAGAGTAAAACTGAGGTTTGAAGGTGAGGAAAACAAATATTTAAGTTCACATGCTACATAAGGCACTTTTTCTGAACTGATCAATATGTTGCTATTTTCGATGAAAACTCTATGTGTTATATTTATATATAAAGGATGTACAGTGGGTTTTCATAAGGTTCTCCAATTCATTCTCTCTAAACAACGTGGTTAAAGACATAGTTCTGTTAAGTGTTAGATACTTTAGAAGTCTTTCTCACACTAGGTTTGTTCTACCAGATAAGGCACTTGCTTGTTTCAAGGACTTTATTGTGAAGGCTGTGTACATTTTAAATTATACCCATAGCCTTTAGGTATTAAGTCTGTTTATTTCATTTTTCTCTAGCCATCTATCTTCTTCCACCCTCTCCACTCAAACACATTTTCCCCATGACTAAATGACTAGACATAATAGCCTAGGACATGTAACCTTCCATGCTTTCTTCATGCTCAATAAAGAAAGATAAAAGTTATACAAATCCATCATTCTTCCTTTGATTTCATTTACAATATTTTTGTAAAACAATGTTAATTATTTTACATTAAAATATGTCTAGCTTTTCTTTATCATCTTCCAAATTTCCTGTCTTGATTAATCAGGCCTTCTTAACTCCTAAGCTACGCATATATAGTAGCCTAAATCTTCTTCTAGGAGTGTTATTGATTTTATATTATGTTGCATGTAGTATTTCCTTATGTCATCAATCTCTTTGGCCAGTGTAGTTTTACGACCTTTCTTATTCCTAAGCATGTATAGTCTTTTTTCTTTGCTTCAACAGGGTTTTTATTGATTTTCTTGAATACACAAAGAAAAATAGTTTTACTTTTTTAATCCTTGCTATTTCACTTTTATTGCATGAATTGAGGTCAGTGTTTCTCTTTACTTCTTTTGTTGTTGTTGTTGTTGCTTTTCTTCTAATTTTTTTTTTTTTAAAAGAAGAAAATTCCCTTCTTGGGTCATTGACTGAAATTGCTCCTCAGAGTAGAGCTTTTATTGAGCTTATTTGGTTATATAAAGTATTCTCCTTCACAAATGTATTCACAGTAGTTTGTAATTTATAATACCTGTTTCTAAAAATAGCTAGTAATTTAGCATTTCTGTTTTGATCCATAATTAACTTAGTGTGGTTTTTAATTTCCAATAGTTGAGGAGGTTAGGTCTCCTCATTTATTACTAACTTTATTTTATTATGATAAAAAATGTAACTTGTAAATTGTAAAATTTCTATTTTTACTAGTGTTCCTATAGTCAAGCATATGGTTATTAATTTTATAGATATATAAAATATGTTCCATTTTAATGTATAAATTTCTATACATAGATTTTATATGACGTTCATTGATATAATCTGAATCTTCTATGTCTTCAATTATTTCTTCTATTAGATCTGATTTCAAATAAACATATGAATGCCTCCCACTATAACTATATTTTGTATCAAGTTGTCCTTGGAGGTTTCATAGTTCTTTCAGTGTGTTTTTGGCAGCTATGCTGTTTGGTGTATTCACACTTGTGCTACTATATTTTCTTTGAAAAGTAGGTGTTTTGTTATTACACAATGTCTCTCTACATGTTGGTAAGTGCTTTTGACCATTTTGTCTGATAACATCACCACTCTTGGGCTTCCCATAAATAGAATACAGGAGGGGTAGATTTTTGACAGTCTAGCTCTCCATACATTACTGAATTCAGCCTGTTTACATTTAGTATAACAATTGGTAGAACTCTTTTTATTCAGTTGGTTTATGTATCCTTTTGAAACTTACATTCTTTTTATTCCTGTTCCAGTGTTTTGCTGATCTGGTCAAACTGCTAATCATTCACTCTTTCTTGCTCATTTGCTTGCTTTTTGTTGATATGGAAATTCCACTCTACTTTTTCATTCTGTTTTATTCTCCCTTTACTACCACTTGTAATTAAATATTTCTCAATTATTAAAACATGTGATTCTTCTTATCTCTTAGAACAATATATTCCCTGCCTCCTTCCTAAATCCCATCATCATAAGATAAAACCTTTATAATACTCTTACGTCCCATGCAGTCTTGCCTAGATTAGACATTTAGAGCATCTGCTATCTGCTCCCCATTAACAACTTGTTGTATAACTGAGCCAAAGAAGGTCCCTCTGTATTGGTCCTATGTTGTTATCTGCATAGCAGATTGGCATTATGGACTCAGAAGCCTGCCAATGCCAAATTCAGATTTCTTACACATGAAATTGCATTAAATGTAGCCCATATATGCAGATTTTTAGCCATTTAGAGACTGCCTGTTATGCACACCCTATGAAACTTCACCCAACATCTGCTAGCCATAGATAAGACAAACGCCGGTGCTATAAAAGACCCCAAACCATTGCTTCCCTTGGAGTTCTCTGACCCAGAGACTCTCTGCTGTGCTTCTGAGTGATACCCCCTAGACACTGAATCCTCCTCTCCCCCAGGAATCCTCTTGCCCTCATCCCCTTCTGGGTGGTGTACTGTACCATGGTCTCTAGAAGGTCTCATGCTGTGAGGGGTTTTCCCTTGCATACAAACCTGTCAGACTGTCACCAACTAAATCTTGCTGGGTACCACCGCCACTTTGTGGATTGGCCTTGAACTCACTATACAACTCGCATATTTTGCTTAAAAAATGTAGTACATTTAGCTCTAGATTATTAACAGTTTTCTTTGACATCCTATAATTTTTATTAACCATTACTTGGCATTAAAATAATAGTTACTCCTTTCCCCCTATTATTATCCATTTAGGTATAGATGGAGATAGATGACAGGCAGACACAGAGATATAAAGATATTTCAAGTCTCATTATTCACCACTGTTTACTCTCTCCTCCTCCTTCTTCCCCTTTCTTGAAGCCTCTGATCCATTATTATTTTGTTAGAGTTCATTCTCAAGCAATTATTCCTCATGAGATAGACAGATGATAACATATTCCTCAGCCTATGAATCACGGAATTCAATCAATTCCTCTGTGAATCACTAGGTATCTGCAATACCTTTATTCTATAAACTACCAGCCAAACAGGTAAATTTTATCTTAGCTGGATATTGGATTCTTGTAGTAGCGCACTTTTCTCTCCATAATCTATGGCTGTCTTTCAACCTTTTTCAAACATGCCTCAACCACCCATGCGCAGGTGATCCACTGCTCTGAATGCTGTTGAAAAGCACAAAGCCATCTCATGGCAGACACAGCTGCTGGAAGATCGCATGGTGTGTGTACTGCTGTGCAACAGATCAGCTTTCTTGACTTAGTTTTCACACCAGGCCAGACAGGATTTTTGTCTTTTATATTTCTAAGAAAATATTTCTTCACTTCATATGTAAACTTTTCCATAGTACTTTGTGAATATCTTAAACTGAGAAAAAAAAATCAAAATCCTAAACCACAATGTACTAACAAAAACAAACATGTTCAATGTATTGCCAACATATGAAAAGCCATAAAACGCCTTTATGTATTCTGAAGTAGAAATGACACTTCTATACCTTACAGATGTTAAGACGTAGACTTACATATGTGGTTGCTCATTGCAGACGAAATGTTAAATAGTGGAAGATTGATAAATGATAGCACATTGATATGGTGTGATGGTTAATACTGAGTGTCAACTTGATTGGATTGAAGGATGCAAAGTACTCTTCCTGGGTGTGTCTGTGAGGGTGTTGCCAAAGGAGATTAACACTTGAGTCAGTTGACTGGGAGAGGCAGACCTACCCTCAATCTGGGTAAGCACCATCTAATCAGTTGCCAGGGTGGCTAGAATAAAGCAGGCAAGAGAACATAAAAGGGCAGACCTGCTGAGTCTTCCAGTCTTCATCTTTCTCCTGGGCTGGATGCTTCCTACTCTTGAACATCAGACACCAAGTTCTTCAGCTTTTGGACTCAGACTTACGCCGGTGATTTGCCAGGGGGCTCTCAGGCCTTTGGCCACAGACTGAAGGCTGCATGTTGGCTTCCCTACTTTTGAGGTTTTGGGACTCAGACTGGCTTCCTGGCTCTTCAGCTTGCAGGTGGCATATCACTTAACGCTGTGATCATGTCAGTCAATTCTCCTAATAAACTCCCCTTCATATATATATATTAGTTCTCTCCCTTTAAAGAACCCTAATACATATTATTAGATAACATTCTCTAATTAAAATGAATGTTACACAGAACATTTAATTGATGGGAAAATACTAAATATTGAAATGGTCACAGGTTAATTATATTTTATTCTCATTTTGGTTGACTCCATCTTAGGTAGGCACTCCCCTACCAATGGTAAGATGACTCTCAGGACCTCCAGATTTTCAGTCTACTCTATCAGACACAACCAGGGAAAGAGAGCTTTGCTATTCCAACAGTTCTTGAAAAGAAATCCTGGAGTTTCTCTTATTAGCTCTAATGTGTTTACCCATCACTGAATCAAAGGAGGATGAGCTTGTCCAGACTTCTCCACCTGCCCACATCATCTAGTGTCGAGGTCAACCTCACTTGAACCACATGGACAGAGCAGGGGATGAGAAATGTGTGTGCTGTTATCAGATGAAAGGGACAGGGGTATGAGGCAGGCAAAAACAACAGATGCCAATTTTTAATAGTCGGTGTCTTCTCTTTTTTAAAGAAAGCAGAAAAAAATACATTCAACCTAGAAAAACTTCTTATTAGACAAACTATGCTTTACGTTTTTTTGTTTTCATTCTAACCCCCCTTACTAATACAGTAAACTAATGAGACATAATGAAATTAAGCAGAGAGATCTGGACTATCTCCCCACATGTTCTAACAGAGGACCCCTTTACAGTTGTTGCAACATTGGACATAGATAATTCTGGCTGTGGACATCTCCTGCTGCATTAATCCTTTAGTCACAGGCCTGATATTGGCCTGGAGATTCTCCAGAAATGTCCAACTATAACATTTTATCATCACAAAATTCCAAGTATTGTCGGTCCTCTGGCAACTCAGCAGACCATCTTTAGGATCTAATATAGTAAAAGCCTCAAAGTGAATGAAGGTATTACAGAGCAATAGCCATGCCCAATAGCCACATAGATGTGAGGCCACTTCAACCTCCAGACCAAGTTCATCGGCATCAGCTACAGATAATTCTAAACATTAAGTGATAAATAACAGGCTCACTAGCAAAAAGTTTTGGAAGATAAAAGTCTACAGGGCCTGGCAGTTAGCATGTTCAGAGACATCATAGCCATAAAGAAGGATATTTTTTGAGGGCAGAGAGACCATAACTAAAGCCATCTTACAGCATGAGAGATGACAATGTGAACAAATGAATCTGACAGTTTACCAAAGAGAGATGCAGAACAGATAGGTTGCCATATGATGGTGATAACTAGAAATTGTAGCCCAATCTTCATGGGTATCCAAAGAAGAAATAATTAGAAGTTGTTTGTCATTTTATCAAAACTCTCAGCCACTGAGAGACATGACATTTACATTAATGTTTGCAAACATAAATTCAATACAACAATAAAAGCACAGAGACTCATATTCAGCTCATAATCAGATTATTCTACTTATGTTAAAGACTATCTTTAGCATAGTTCTTCATATTTACAACTTAGAAATCTCTGAAACAGTATTATCATATTTAGTTTATTTGTCTGTGTGATTAATAAGGGAAATAAGTTGCATGGTGATTTTAGACATGAAAGAAGAGACCTGGTGATGGTTAAAGCATGATTTGGGCTAGAAGGTAGAAGTAAAAACACAGGAAAGATGAAAGGGAAGAAATCAAGCAGTTATTAAGCACCCGTTGACCCAGGCACAAACCCAGTCCTTCTATATCTGTTTTCTCAGTTAGACCTTTCAATAATCCCTTTCCAAGACGTTAGCTTTATCTCACTGATGAGAAAATTGAGGCCAAAAGAAATAACTCACCCAGGGGCTGGTGGTAGATTTGATGGCCATGAATGAATCAGTACAAATTGAACAAAGAAATAAATTCTACGCACATAAAGCCCTAAATATTAAATACATACATATGTATTGATGTTAAAGCACATGTTTAAACACACATCACTGAGCACAGGTCAGACTGGAAAAGAAAATATGCAGAGATCCACTTAGTCTTCTCTGTTACAGAAAAACTCCAAAGAACAAAACCTATAAAAATGAATCAGTAGCATTTCACACATTCTTATAAAGATCAGCACATCATTATCTCCATTGTGCCATTTCTGTCTGTGTGTGTGTGTGTGTGTGTGTGTGACATTCATGGATCCTAAATTTTCTCCAGTTAAATTATGGCATGTCTCGCCACAGGTCTGAATCATTTGTGGAGAAGTAAAATGATACTTGAGTAAGAGCTGTGGAACCAATGAAAATCCTACCCCGTGATACTAAGTAAATAGAGAGCCTCTTACTGGTGTCAGACCAAAGCAAATTCTAATGTAATGTGCAGAGAGTTGAAAAGAGAATACTCTAGTTTTAGCAGTCGATATCAACAGTGGCTATGGTGAGCCTTCAAATCAAGATATATTATAATGGTTTGCACTCATATAGGAGCTGGGGGTCCACTGCACATGGAATTAAATTAACAAATAAATGGGTCTTGCATGTGTTTTCAAAAGAATTAAGAATTCTTCATTTAAAAGTGTAGTTGACATAGTAAAGGTAATTAACCTTTTCTAAATTAAATTTTTTGAAATGTTTAACAGCTGTTCTTTCAAAATGATACAATTCATATTTGATTTCCTCTTGCATTAAGCGATCAGGATTTGGGGGCAAGTCTTTTCTGAAGCAAGTTAATTCTCTCCTCTTTCTAATATTCATCCAATTTAAAAAGAGTAACGAAAACTCTACTAGGAAAAGAATGCCAAATTTCCTTTTATTTTCTATAATTATAATAATAGTCATAACAGTGCATTTTTATTTGTTTGTTTTGCTATATACCAGATGCTTTAACTATAGGCGTTGAAAGGATCCAAAGATTATTTCATTTAATACAAAAACTCTGTAAGTTAGGTTATGGGTATTATTCCCATTTTAAAAATTAGGAAGCTGAGGCTGAGAAAGCTTCAATCATTTGCCCAGAGCCACACAGCAAACCTCAGTAGAACTGGGCTCAGACTCCAGGCAACAACAACTTCCAAACTTAAACAATGAAGCACAAAAATACTGTGAGTTGATAAATAGATATATATATGTTATTGAAATGCATAATCAAGATCTTGCCACTGGTCTAAAGGCCCATTAGCTTACTCTCAAAAACCTCTGGGTAACTAACACTGGTTCTAATTCTGCAGTCCTTATTCGAGCAAAGCACTTGAACCAGGCTGTGTTCACGAGTGGGCTGAGAGAGATGAATAGTGATCATGCCTGAGAGGACTGTGCCTAAGCAGAGCCTGAAATCACATTGAATATTATCTAATACCAATATTGATGATGGGGAACTAGCTCAGCTAAACTGGTCCCAGGACACAGCCAGACTAGCCTATATACAGAAATGTCATATAAATATAAGCCTGGACATAAGGGGGGGCAATTGTACATAAGGAAAATCTAATGTGACCTTCAGTCACTTAGAAATTAATGACCAAACATATATACCATGGAATACTATGCAGCCATAAAAAAGGATGAGTTCATGTCCTTTGTAGGGACATGGGTGCAGCTGGAAACCATCATTCTCAGCAAACTTTTACAAGAACAGAAAACCAAACACCGCATGTTCTCATTCATAGGTGGGAATTGAACAATGAGATCACTTGGACTCGGGAAGGGGAACATCACACACCGGGGCCTATTATGGGGAGGGGGGAGGGGGGAGGGATGGCATTGGGAGTTATATCTGATGTAAATGACGAGTTGACGGGTGCTCACGAGTTGATGGGTGCAGCACACCAACATGGCACAAGTATACATATGTAACAAACCTGCACGTTGTGCACATGTACCCTAGAACTTAAAGTATAATAAAAAAAAGTAAATAAAATAAAATAAATGCAACATCCATCACAAAAAAAAAAAGAAAAAGAAATTAATGGCCAAGAGCTTGAACTCCCACGTCTCTGCTGCAGAATTAGAGAATCTCTGCTGTATAAGCTCGTTGCACGGACTACTTTCTAAATCATTTAAATATGTAAACTGCTTTTGATTCACCCCACTAATGTCTGTGTCTAATGTCTCCATTAATCTGAGCCTCTAGAACAGGGTTTGACAAACTACAGTCCATGGGCCAAATCTAGCCTTCCTGTTTATGTACAACCCACAAGCTAAGAGTGAATTTTACATTTTTCAGTGGCTAGAGCAAAAATAGAAGAAGGAGGAGAATATTTTGTGACATATGAAATTCAAATGTCAGTGTGTAAATAAAGTTTTATTGGAAATCAGCCATATCCGTTTGTTATATATGGTCTATGGCTGTTTTCTCACTACAAGTACAGAGCTGAGTAGTTACAATAAAGACTAGATGACTTGCAAAGCCTGGAATGTTTACTATCTTGCCATTTACAGAAGCAATTTTCAGACTGTTGGTCTACAAGATAAACTCCATGCTGTAAGACTTTTCCTGTTTTGTTCACTTCTTTATCCTTAACACCTAAAAAGGAGAATGAAAGTAAATGTATTGAGGAATGGAAGGAAGGAGCGAGAAAATAAAGGAGGGAGGGAGAGAGGGAGGAAGAGAGGGAGGGAGACAGGGAGGGACGCAGGGAGGGAGGGAGGGAGAGAGGGAAGGAGGGAGGGATTGATTTGCCATATACATGAAAATTAGATCAAAGAGTTGCTTGTCAAGAGTCTTTTAGAGAATATCTTAGCACCCTATCCAAGCTTTTTGCAACTGGCTTTACTACTGTTTATTTACCTCTATTTCTTCCCAACAGTTACAGATTCCACTAATACCTAATATCCATCGGTTGCCTAACCATACCATGCTATGCCTGTTCAGGCACTGTTTTTCTCCCTCGATATCCTTCTGCCACCCAGACTCCAGTGGTCACTTTTCTGACTGGTGAAATTCTATTCGTCCTTAAAAAAGAAAATTAAAGAGCATCTTCTCTACACGGTCTTCCCCAGCCTATGCAGAATAAATTGCTTCTTCTACTTCACTCTCATACATAGCCACATTGAGCCAATAATTTCAACATATATGTTTATGTATTTTGCTCCTAAACACAAAGGTGAACACCTAAAAAGCAAAGTATGATGACATTTAATTGATTGCTACACCGAACCCTGACATGTAACAGACATTCAATAACTGTTTGGTAAACAGATCAATAATCAGTCAATACTCAGGTGGATTTAATGCTAAAAAGATCCAACCAGTTGATCTGACTTGACTGTCTTTTTTTTTAACAAAAATCTCTTGTGAAATTAACCTTTTAAGTAGAATTTTGAACACCCCCAAAAAAATGTTTTGTGCAAAGATAGGAAAATCAGAATCAGTGTGAAGGCTGGCAAGGTGACAAGAGAAAGCAGATTATTCATCTCTCGATATGCTTATTAAAAAGCAATAAATACCCAACATAATATACAGAGAAATTACCTAAAGTGACAAAATTAAGCCAATCATAATACTAATGTTCTAAATTTATATGGCACTTTATAAAATGTCACTTAAAAGAAAAGATCTAAATTACTAGCAATTAAATATATGATCTGCTTTTTTCAGTGCTATAAGAAGAGGTTTATATCTAGGGATTGACAAAATTATTGAGCTTAAATGTTTAAAAATGACACTGAAATCAGAAAAATTGGCAGAGATAAACAATTAAATTCAGCAGGGAAAATTACAATCTATAAAAGTCCTTAATGAACATAAGATAACCAGGTAGACACAGTGGAACAGAAGTTGAATTATCATTCTTAATGAGATGATCTGCCTTTAGTGGTGTTATGTTTAATCCCAGGCTTTCTGAGGCTATGCCATCGTTCATCAACCCATAGTTCATAGACATCTTTATAGGAAACAGTGGGAGGCCTTATTTCCTATGTTTCTAAGCCTTATAGATACTGTTTCTAGAGCCATTTTACCAAGTCTTGATTTGTTTGGTTTGAAGAAATGATCTTTAAATAGTCCATAAGAGATCTGTTTCTTTAAATGAAACCAATTTGATGGGAGAATTTATTGTCAGGGTGCCCAGCTCCATAATGAAACAAGAACCAACAATTAACAGACAGAGAAAGTGAGTTGCTCATTCAGAGGCTGTAAACGCTCTTCCTAGGCAATAAAAGCCCCCTTACTACAAGTTTCTTTGACTTACCAGGAGATTAATAGAAGCCTTTTTAAAATGCTTTTTTTGTTTTCACCAGTAGTTGTCAATATAATCACGGATTCTTTTAAACAATATTTCAATCAATTCTCTCTTGGTTTCTGTAAGTTTTAAATCTTAATGGTAAACCTGATTCTCAGATTAGCCATTCTGTCTTAAAATATACTGAAAATCCACCAATTAAAGACATTTGAAACTATCCTAGTAGTATATTTAAAAAGGGAGGGGAGTGAAGAAGTGATTAGCAATGAACATGTTAGGATGAGTTAATCATTGATATTTCTTTCTCAAAACTTACTGATTTACTCTAAGGAAATGAGAACTCTATTGAGTAAAGGGGAAATGACATTGAGAGATGGGAAGCTCTCCGTGCCTATTTTGGAGACAGAGGTCTTCAGGCAGCACTGTGCAGTAGAATTCTTGGAGATGGGGAAGTCATGTGAGCTGCTATCACATATTACCACGGTGACCTCTCCAAACTTATGGTAACTGTTAATTCATCTGCCTGTAACTCCAAGCAAAATATAGGCTCTGTATGTGAGAAACGTCTGTTAGTTCTTCAGTATCTGGCTTCTCCTTTCTGTCTGGTCATATGGCCATGCAAAATAAAGCCTTCATTTTTGGTCTCCCTTGAAACCAGGTGTGGCAAAATGTGATTTTTTTTCTCATCAGTAGAATATGAGTGAAAATAATACGTGCAACTTCCAATTCATATTTTGGCTTAAAGAGAAGGAGCATACCTTTCCCTATCTTCCCTCCTTCTTCTAACTAGTATGTGGACATGTGGGAATTATCTTGTGCCATATACGAAAGGCCAGTTACCTAGTGATACGGGATGGTAAATAGATGTAAACTGCCTGGATTCATTAAACTACTTATATGGACTCTTATGAGAGAAAGAAATAAGTGTCCACCTTGGCTACACTAAACTTTTATCTTAATTAAAATATCCTGTGAGAACAAAACCCATCATTGTGCAGTTGTTTGTAATCCTAATGCCTCTTAGTAAATCATGTTGGGTCAGTCAATGAATATTTGATTAATGGAAGGACATCTAGACATATTGAAGTGGAGAGATGGATAAATATATGAATAAATGAATGGATGGGTCAATGAGTACATGAATAGATGGAAGGATGGATTTGCAAAAGAAATGGACGCTGAAGAGGGAAGATATGCGTATTAACTTAAACATTTTTGCCTTGGACCTGCCTATGCTTCAGTCTTTCAGAACACGTGAACTCAAGTTGAGAAGACTTAAGGATAGGAATATCTTGAGTATTCATAATCTGCCGTTATAAACATTGGTCAAAGCTTCATGATCAACCTCTTCTACTGGTCCCTGAATCGCACAGAGCAGTTTTCTAACTCCACTGTCAGATTTCTCTTTTATTTTCTCTTAACTCTCAGCAATTAACCTTAATATTTATTTCATATAGAAATTAGAAACTCTGGCCAGCCACAGTAGCTCACACCTGTAATCTCAGCACTTGGGAGGCCAAGTGAAGGGGATCATTTGTCTCTAGGAGTTCAAGACCAGCCTGGGCAATATAGGGAGATCCTGTCTCTACAAGAAATTTAAAAATTAGTAAAGCACAGTAGTGTGTGCCTGTAGTTCCAGCTACTCGGGAGGCTCAGGTGGGAGGATCACTTGAGCTACGGAGGTGGAGGGAGGCTGCAGTGAGCCGAGACCATGCCATTGCAGTCCAACCTGGGTGACAGAGTGAGACCTTGTCTCAAAAATAAAACAAGAATTTGGAAATTCTCATACCAGACTTCCTGAGTTGCCTGATACCAAACCTACAAAATAACGTACATCTCTTCCTTTCAATTATCCCTTCATATTACAGAGAATAGGAGTTACCTCCTCAGTGCCACATTTGAAGAAAAAATTCCCAGGCTTATATTTTCTCTGTGATTGCATCTCCTACTCAACTCTCAAACCTCTGCAAACTGGCTCTGTTTCCACCAAGTCAAATGCAACTGCTCTTACCAATATGACTACATCCAGCATATCTCTTTCAGCTCTTATTTAAACTCTCATTGGCATATGGTATTGAATATCCACTCACTCTGTTCGAAGCACTATCTTTCACTGGTTTTTGACATTGCAACTTCATGGTCTTGTTTGCCTCTAAGGCAGTCCCTTTCTCAGTCATCATCTACTTGTCCTCCTGATTTATACTTTAAATGTTAATGGTCATCAGGACTCAATCTTCTCTCTCAACACACTCTCTTGGTGATCTCAGCCACTCCCTTTGTTTTAGTAACCATGAATATGGTGATCATTTGCACTTAAATTTTTCCAATTCCATCTATCGTAATTTCTTATATCAAAAACCTACAAGATATTTCAACGTCATAATTTAAAGATGCTGCAGGTCAATATACCAAAGCTGATTTTTCACTTTCCCAACCACTTCTTCCTCTTCCTTGTAGTTTTTTCTATGAAATTTTGTAATAAAATATTTCCAAAAATCTTCAATTTTCCAGATTTTAAGATTTTGGAATAACACACATTCCTAACTGATCTTCCTGTCCCAAATGTTAGGCAAGATGGAAATATCTATGATATGGTTTTGCTGTGTCCCCCCCAAAATCTCATCTTGAATTCTAACTCCCATAATTCTCACATGTGGGAGAGACCTGGTGGGAGATAATTGAACCATGGGGTCAGATTCCCTCATACTATTCTCGTGATAGTGAATAAGTCTCATTAAATCTGATGGTTTTATAAAGGGGAGTTTCCCTGCACAAATTCTCTTTTCTTGTCTGCTGCCATGTGAGACATGCCTTTCACCTTCCGCCACGATTGTGAGACCTCCCCAGCCATGTGGAACTGTAAGCCCATTTGTAAATTGCCCAGTCTCTGGGATGTGTTTATCAGGAGCATTAACACGGACTAAAACAATCTGTAATGTCATATATCGAATAGGGTGTATTTGCCTTAGACTTCTAATTTAATCCACACAATCCTATGTCAGGTAAAACTATTATTTCCATTTTATATATAAAAAACTAAGGTTGATACAGAGTAAATAATTTGCCCTAAGTACCCCTTTTAATATGTGGTGGATTCGGGATTTGAGTGTGGGATTGTATGAATCCATAGCCTAATGTGTGCAACAGGACTTGCCCCTCTGCCTTGTAATTGTCTATTTCCCTGTTCACGTCACCCACCAGATATGGACAGATGTTCTGTGATGGTAGGGTTGTTATAAATATCTCTATTATTTTTGTTATACTCAATAAAAATATTAAGTAAAATCATTATATATTCACTTAAAATATTTTTAAAATACTAACAAAGAAAATAAATTAGGGTGATGAGTTATGATCAGCTTAATACACAAGAATATTATATGTATCTCATTGTATTGGCCTGCATTTTTCTCCCTAATTTTACTGACAGGATGAGTGGTTGTGTTCATAACTCTCTAATATCACAAGGCTTTGTTTGTTTGTTTTAATCCATGGGTATCATCACTCGCTAACATCATAGATTCCCCTTTGAATTTGAATATTTTACTTCACCTTTGTACTTTTTTTACTGTTAGGCAGAGCTGTATACTTTTCTTTCTTCATATCTGCTCCATAGAATCTGGACAACTGTGGCATACTGAATGTTTGTGATGTTAAAAGGTGAGGAGAGGATTATCTGATGGAAAACTTATCAAAATCTAAGGTGCCTGTGCTTTTGGATGCGTCTTACTGCATTTCAAATGCAACATTGCCCAGCCATTGATGATGGCAGGTTTTATAATTTACTATAGCAATAATATATGAAGAGTGCATAGAAGAGAATAGTGAGGGCTACAGAAGTATAATTTATCCTTTATATTATCACAGTCACCTGGGGAAATTCTTATCACGAGAAGAGATGGTCTTGTCCCAGCCAAACAAGACTGCCATTTATCCCTTGTTTAGTATTCCTCAGCCTTATATGACAGAAATAGCAAGTTTCCAGAGTTGGAAAATATATAACTAAGAGTGATAACCAGAGGCAAAATGACTGAATAACAGATAGGCTTCTCGTGTCAATGCCAGCATGCAGGTAATTTGAACATATCTTATTAGGTATGGATAGAGCTCAGAAACCATTAACGTGGAAGAAGAGGTCAGGTGGGGCCCAGCTACAGACAACACAAGGAATTTGAGGCAGGTAAACTGTCAAACACAGAGGCCCAGCAGTGTCCAGGCGTATGTCTCATCAGGAAGGAAAAAGAGAGTATCAGGAGAGCTGGCAGCAAAGAGTAAGCAGGAACGCTGGCAAGGTGATGGGTGTCAGGATTGCCAAGGAATATGCATCAGGACTATGGTCATAGGGACTGCAAGGGTTCTGGCAACAGTCAGGAGACCAGTTCTTGGGGAATTAGCAGATCTGGTAAGGAACCAAATTGTGGACTTAGAAACATTAGAATAATACAGGTACCCATGAGCTGAAACTGTAACATAAACCAGAAGCTTAGTGCTAGGGAATGATGAAAAATCTTGACTGGACTGTAAGATCAAAGAAGAGCCAGAAGCCGGCTGACTTCCTGATGAACTAATGGCTGAAGGTTCTTTATAATTTCTCTAACTAAAGATTCCGAATCTGAGGGAAGGCTGGGTCTGGAGGTGAGAAATTGAAGCCAGCTATGACAGTTGAAGGCACTTAGTGACTGGAAGCAAAGCAAGCTGCACATTTTATCTTTATCACTTAAAGTCATGACCTTGGGCAAAGAACATTGTTGTCTTATATGCCTAATAGCCTTGACCATTCCGAGAGCTGTTATAAGAAATTCACACAGAAAAGATGTTTCCTAACTGCTTGGCAAAGAATTTTTATATTCTTGTACTAGTTTTCATTTGTTGAATCTTCTAATCTACATATCTCTAAAATCTTTAGGCTATCATTTAAAACCCAATGTCATATGCCCTCATTAAAGAAGCAATTTGGTTAACTAACGTCATTATATTACTGAACATTCTAACTAATCTGACAAATTTTTCATAACCACCTAGTGGGATCCAGACTCCCTGGCAATTTCTAACAGACATGCTGAAAGATTTAAAAAAAAAAAAAAAAATCTTATCAACACTGGCGCTTTTAAAACCTCATTTGCTAGAAAGTGGTGTTAAGACCCCCATGCCTTTACAAAATGTACCCTTCAATTTGATGTAGAATCTTAGATGACACCACATTTAAGCAATTTCCCAGGCTCCAAATGTAAAACTCTCTACTGGCAAGAACATGTCTAACATAACAACCCTTCCCCACTTTCGAACCATTAGACAGAAAAGACAGAAATACTTAAAAGTGCCATTTTTCTTTTAATTTAGAAATTTACCATTAGTCACACTTATTCCAGATTTGGGATGATACTTAGTCATAATAGAGTTTTTAAAACTTCACAGATGAATAAATTCCATGCAGAATTAAATGAAATCAACTAAACAGTAAAGCTAAACTTACAGCAAAATGATTTAGAAAATGAAAGCAGCCAGATGAGAATTTCAGTCTCAGAGCGAGACTCACTGATGAATTCCTGGTGGAATTGCTGATATGGCCACAAAACTACTGTCACATTTAAAGAAGCCGGTGCATTTTTCTTAACAGCCTACCCCTTTGTTTGCCACTACTCAAAATGAAAGTTATAAGAATAAAATGAACCTGACATTTAAGGAATGTGATAAAATGAGCTATGGAAGAAAAATGTACAGTAATAAAAATAGTATATTCAGAGGCAGAAACAAAACAAAAAATAACAATAAAACCCAAGCAAGTAATAAATTCTTTTCATTACTGTTTTCCAAAGTGACAGAAGCTTGACAACATTCATATTTGTGGGATATAAAAATGAAATTTGAATTCAGCAATTAAGCATGTAAACATTTGATAATGCATTCATAATCTTTCTACTGTTCTGACATACTTTAGATGTATCCACTGCCACTAAATGCTGAACAAAAACATTAATGAGTATGCCAAAAGTAAATCTTTGCTCACTTGATAATCATCACCAAATCACCATCAGCTGACACCACACGTGGTAAACTGAAAGTACCAAATAAATAGTTGCTGAATAACTGAGCAAATGAATCGATTCCATATAATGAATGTACACAAATAGGTGTGCAGGAGGATCTGTCTTTGAATCACCCTGGCCAATCCATGTCTTCCCCCTTTCATTAGCAATTCTCAGGCAGAATGTACTGAGATTGAAACATCCTGAGATAAGGAGAACTGTCTGGAACAGCCTGGGCTTTGTCCACATCCATTCCGCAACACTTCAGCCCAGCGAGCAAAGTTTACCTTGGGGTATAAAAACCCAGAGTGCAATGCTTTGGGTTCCAAAGTTGTAGAGCAATGTGGGGTAGGCACAGACAAGGCTCCGTTCACTCTGGCCAGCTTTCCTGAGCCTTGGGGGATGGCCTTGCCATAGATCTGTTTATCCTCACTGACTATCTGTGAGTAATAAATTTGCTTTGCCTGACATCTTGAGTGAATATCCTGTTTCATTCGACTCATATGCTGGGTTTGTGTGAAACCTCTGGCAGCTGGGTTTGTGCAAAACCTGGCAGATTAAGGAAACTTAACAGAAATTGGTGATGTGTTTCGAGTCCTCTTCTGGGGTTGATACTGGTGCATGAGGTGTTCTCCTCCCGGGAATCAGTACGTTGCCAAATGAACTGTTTTTATCTCAGCCTCTCGTATTGTTTTTGGCTATTTCACAGTTCTATCCCATTTGCTGCCTGTGTCAGTTCATTCCAAGGTGCTGTCAAAAATAAGCTAATTGATCATGTTTACATCCTCCCACCACTCCCAGCTCTCAGAGCTTTAGCCACTGGCACCTAATATGACACAGCATTTGAATCTCATTAGATTCAGAATTACACGGCCTGTTAATTTCAGAGAGCTGGTGCTGTTAACTGGCATTTGCAGTGGTAGAATCTCTTCAACAAAATATTTACCCCACTTAATATGCCTGAAAGATTGATTTTCCTTTCCTGACAAGGACACTATCATCAACTCCCGTGTCATTAGAGACTGCTGGTCAAATCTAAATTTTATGCCTTGATGGCACATATCTACAATGTTGTCACACTGAATTTGACTTATTAATAGTCTGATTCAATCAGTCTAACAAAATTCTAAATAAATAAATACTAAATAGACAAATTTAGCTTCCCTCTCTATGATCAACGGGGAAAGCAAATACACAGAACTGATGTCCAATCATTAACAGCAAATACCACTGAAACCAGCTCAGACTACCCCAGTTTGGAACTTTCTAAATCTTATTACACAAAACCAAATATAATTTAAATGAACAAATATTGGTTCTCTTTTACCTCATATCTATTTAATTGTAACATTTTCTCTTGGTTCACCACACAAAGTCCCCTGAACAGTCCTAGATAACTGCAGGTATTTAAGATGATACAACCTGCTTTTTGTGCAATTTCAGCTCCCTCTGAAATTAGGCCCAAGCCCTACATAACATGCCTATCTGCTGCTGCCGCAGTCACAAAGCACCCTTAAGGGACAAATAAGTGTGTGAGTGTACACTATGGTTCTATCTGCAACAACATGTATGTAGTATATGCAAGAAGCTGGGCATCAATAGCCTAAAGTCATGTGAAATTTTATAAAGATGTAAAACACTGTACAAGCATTTTGGAAATGAAATCTACTCTCCTCTTTCCTGTTCTCTAATGACAGAAACAAATTTTGTTCTTGTTTACTATTGTACTCCAGCCCTAGCACTTGTAAGAACAATTCCATATCATAATCCATATAAGGGTATGAATTATATTTTATTATTATTTATTACTATATCATATTGTTATTATATAATAATCCACAGTAACAAGTGGTTATTATGGATGCTCCATGAATAACTCCTGAATAAACAATGCGTCCCCTGGAAGTTGTCACACCTTACCACCATATTCCCATCTACCCTACACAAGTCACTTGAGAAACATTGTTTTATAATGGTTTATTATTTCTTGGGGAAAAATCATTTAAGAAATCTTATTTGAAAATTTGATTTGTTTGGTAATATGAAAGTGTTCCATATAGCATTTCTACAATAAATATATTATTTGACGATAACGCTTGTTGAACTAAAAGCAGCCTTCTTCAAAAGAATCTCAGAAAATCACCATTACTCAGAAACTCAGGGGGAAAAATTCTAAAGCAATCTTAAACCTTATTTTCAATTCTGCTTTCTTGCACCTCACTACTTCTTCCACCTGGGAAGGAATTAAAGGCCTATCTCTTACTAAATGCTTTTAGTATATAAATGTTAGGGAACATGAACTGTGGATTTCCTCTGTGTGGTTGTCCTTCAGGGAAAACTTCCCACTGTCTAGAAGGGTGGCCATGAATATGAACCCACACTCGTATTGGCTAAGAACCACATCTTGGAATAAGATAAGAAATGAAACTTTTGTTTATGTAATTATGCTGCTTTCTACTAAAACCTTTGCTTACATTTACACATAAAGCATAAATAAAATGTGCTTCTTTTCTGTTTATTAGTCAATCCAAAAGATTGTTCTGTGAGCTGCTGTTATCATCTATGTACTGCAGGTGAGTCCTGCTGAATGTGGAAAGGGAGGCTCTCTAATTACATCACCATCTTGTTCCCTTTTGACAGGAAAAGCACATTAAGCAAGCACTTCGCCAACAAGTGTAAAAGCATATGTAGCAAGGGTAAATCCTTCAGTTTGCTTGAGGGAAAAAAATAATTTTATCAAATTCCCAAATCTTCTAAGAATGTAAAGACTTACGAAATGCCAGCTTCAGCAAACACCACAACCAAACACAGATCGATATAGTTCTCAGAGCCAACATTTGTCAAAATTTCAAGGTACATCGGTGATTTTCAGTTCACACTTGGCATCATTACTGATATGATAAAATAGAACTCCATATTTACTATCTGTTTGACATTTCAAATATTTCCTCAGAAGGTTTAATTAAATAAAAATAAAGACTAAATGACTTCTTCAAAAGAGAACAAAACCCTTCAAAACTTCACATCAAAATTATATGTGTAATCAGCCTGTGTTTACCCTTTAGATCCTATTAACCTATACATACAAATTTCAGTAAATTTAGCAATAACACCCTTATCATTTGGGCCTTAGCAATCTTCAAAGATACCCCTGTGGACATAGCATCACTGCAAAGTCCATTGAGAATTTTGTGAGATCAGGATGGACCACTGACCACTTCTGTCACTACCCGTGGGCTGCATCTTGGTGTTTGTCATTCACTAATACCATGAGACAAAGATGTGCACTCCTAAGCCATTAGTCAATTCTCAGTGAGCTGGTCAGCACTGTTGCTCATGACTGAAGCAGCTCCTCTCTCTTACATAAGGCCCATAGCCAAGCTGCTGGCAGCACAAGCACACTACAACATTTATGGAGAGAGCTCTTTAAAATTTCACTTTCAGTCTTTCTTCCTGCCAGGTGGTCTGGATGAGAACTGGTTCAAACAAGAGGGATCTTACTCTGCCCCGAACTAGAAATGCCCTCTGGCTCCAATAATACATGGCCAGTCATACTCCTCTGACATATATTCACATTGTGATAGTCTCAGAAGCCTTTTCTCACAATATTACCTGTCCACTACCCCAGTCATGCCCAAATGTTTCTAAACTCACATGTAGCAGCCACTTTTCAAAGAGAAAATCCTCATTCCTCATGTACACTGGTGGATTCAAACAAATATGGATTGAGGACTTTGAGAAAAGGTACATAACTCCATATTCCAGGCATATCTTAGTTCCCTGCTAGAGATATGACCTATTCATTAATATCCTTTTGACTATTCTAATTCAAAATACAAATGAAGAAATAAGATTATTTCTTTTAATAATCACAAAGGGTGATTTCTTGAACTACACTTTATAAATGATGACCCTAGATCAATTAAGAAATACCAATTACATACACGATAGTCACTCTCAAACAAAACTGTCAGAAGGAATCAGAGCAATATGTTCAGGAACCACAAAACAATATCATCAATCACATAAGACTGTCAAACTTTTTGTGATCTGCATACTCATCATAATACAAATGCTATAAACACTAAAAGGCCATGACGTTTTAGATCATGGCTCTTTAAATTGATATTAACTTTGCTGCATAATTTTTGGTGCAGTGGTTAAAGACACAAATATAAAAGCTATTACAATATAAACAAATATCTGGGTGTACAAATGAACCCTCACTAAAATATTTATTTGAAGTTAATTGAATTCCATCATTACATCTATCATTACGAATTATCTCCTGTGCTCTAATCACTGGGTTAATTGTTATTATCTTGCAAAGATGAATACATGCAAGTCAACTCACTCAGAAGATTCCTACATTTGGTTTCAGCATAAGTAATGATTCACTCTTGTCTAAAAGGACTGCCATAATAAATCAGCTAAGTATACACTCTTACAAATGGATTCCACTGTATCTGTGTCAGGTGCTTGCAAAGCCCAGAACAGTGCTGGATACACAAAGATTTCAAGAATGAATAAAGAAAATTCTTCACTATCCAGGACTACTGTAAATGCATATACCACATTCTCCCACAGATAAATCTTGAAGGAAAAGGTAGAAGAGACACCACATGCAAGACTGTACTATGCTTCTCCTTCTTAACTTCTAATATTTGTCTTGTTGACTGGACAGTGAAGAGAGCTTGAAGACTGAATTTTAGTCACCCTATCCCAGCACTCCCCAACCTGTTTGGCAATAGTGACTGGTTTTGTGGAAGACAATTTTTCCACAGACTGGCATGGGGGATGGCTTCAGGATGATTTAAGTGCATTACATTTATTGTGTATTTTATTTCTATTATTATTGCATTGTAATATATAATGAAATAATTATACAACTCACCATCATGTAGAATCAGTGGGAGTCCTGAGCTTGCTTTCCTCCAACTAGATAGTCCCATCTGGGGGTGATGGGAGACAGTGACAGATCACTGGACTTTAGATTCTCGTAACAGAGGGCAACCTAGATCCCTCTCATGCACAGTTTACAATAGGGTTCACAATCCTATGAGAATCTAATGCCACTGCTAATCTTACAGAAGGTATAGCTCAGGTGATGGGGAGTAGCTGTAAATACAGATGAAGCTTCACTTGCTCACCCATCGTTCACCTCCTACTATGTGGTCTGGTTCCTAACAGGCCACGGACTGGTAGGGGTCCATGGCTCAGGGGTTAGGGACCCCCTGCCCAATCTCATTCATGACCTCTTAGCTTCTGCCCTTCTCCCTTATCTCTAATCTTATGTCTAACAATATAAGATATTTTAAACATCCATTTCTATGCTTTGTGAGAAAAACCTAAGTCCAAGATGGGGTAAATTTCATGGGGTAAATTTTCTTCATGCAATCAGTGGATCAGAGTGTCATATATTTTTGGTGTTCTGTTGTACCAAACACAGAGTTAGGTACATATTTCTAAGAATAACTGTTTATTGGTTGTTTTTAAAAAATAACTGTCAAACTATCTGCTGGATTTTCGTTTTTCATTCAAAGACCTTTAAAATAAATCTTGAAGATGCTCTCACAATGAAAACACCATTAAGAACAGACTTTTCTTACAGGACCCAATAGAATGTCTTGAACATAGTTCCAGACATAGCTAAATTCAACAAATATATTAACAAAATGCTGTACTTATTATAGGTTAAGATAAAGATAAATGTAACCCCTTCTTTTATGTATTGAGTATATATTTCCCAATTAGTGGACTGAAATTAATTACAGAAGGAAAGAGGAGGGTTTGCCAAAGGTATATACATCTTCCTGTCTCTTAAAATTAGCCATTAAATCGATTCTGTAATACTGAAATAGATAACAGACACAAAACTTTAGAAGTCTATAATTATGCCCAAGTGCAATCTGATGCATTATATTCATTATTTCAATGGATTTGCTATAAGAATTATTGATAAAACCTAACATAATAGTGAGCCAAAATCGCACCACTGCACTCCAGCCTGGGTGACAGAGTGAGACCCCATTTCAAAAAAAAAAAAAAAAAAAAAACTAACATAAAAAATGGGGGTATTTTTGATTCTTATAAACATTATTTTAATTTTTATTTTTTCCAGCTTTATTGAAGAATAATTGAAAAATAAAAACTGTGTATATTTATGATGTACATGACTTTTTTTTTTTTTTTTGAGATGGAATCTCACTCTGTTGCCCAGGCTGGAGTGCAGTGGCACAATCTCAGCTCACTGCAGGCCATGTCTTTATATGCTGTGCCCAGCCATACATGTCTTTACATATATGTCTATACACACACACACACACACACACAAATACACACAGTAAAATGAATGATTACCATGATAAATCTAATTTATCTATAGATTTTTGCTAGATCAAGTAGACATATTTAATTATAAGAAAGTAGTCCGAGAGCGGTGGCTCATGCCTGTAATCCTAGCACTTTAGGAGGCCAAGGCCAGTGTATCATGAGGTCAGGAATTCAAGACCAGCCTGGCCAAGATGGTGAAACCCCGTTTCCTCTAAAAATACAAAAAAAAATTAGCCGGGCCTGGTTGCAGGCACCTGTAATCCCAGCTACTTGGGAGGCTGAGGCAGAGATTTGCTTGAACCCAGGAGGCAGAGGTGGCAGTGAGCCAAGATTGCACCATTGCACTCCAGCCTGGGTGACAGAGCAAGACTCTGTTTCATAAAAGAAAAAGAAAAAAGAAATCAAAGTTTAGAAGGAAGAAATTCACTGAACTCTTACTATGTATACACACTTATTTTTTCATAAAGATTTTTGGACTATTTCTACTAATTAGATAAGCCAGCAAATATTTTCAGTTTTGACAGACAGACCACATCATCATTAGACTTTTAGGTGCTAGAGACTCTCAATGTATTTAAATATAGCTTATCCAATTTATAACATGTTTTCATGAATAAGCACATAATTATCATTCTGCCAATCCCACCCCGAAATGGAGGACTATGTAATTATGAATTAATGAGACGGATTTTCTTTTGTAACTTATGTAAATTAATTTCATGACTTTACAAAAGTGCATTGTTCCCATGATGACTGAATTTAATGTTTTTACTTAAGTATTTTTTTAATTATAGTATTGAGTTTTAAGTGTGCACATTATTATTTGTGTTAGATACTTTCCATGGACTGGACTCTTATGTGAATTAATTATATAAACAGAATTTTTTAAATGATGATGTTTACTTATGGCTATTCTGTGTCCAAATGCTCAAAAAATAACAGTTACACTAATCAGTCATCAGGCTTGATTTATGATAAGATAAAAATATAAAGAAACTTGGTAGCTAGTAACTTAAGCATTCTGAACATACAAATGTTAAGAGTAGTTATATTTTCAGGAACTGTATAAAAATAAGGTGCAACAAGATGAGGGAAAGACTGACATTTAGCCAAATGAGAAAACAAGTTCCATTACAACTTAGTGTCTCTGCAAGAAGAATTATAAGTATGGAATAATATTTCATAGGAAATTTTTAAATTACTAGGCATTTAAAAAGATGACTACTCAAGTGATGAATGCACTAAAATCTCAGACCACTCTACAACTCATCCATGTAACCAAAAACCACTTGGTACCCCAAAAGCTGCTGAAGTCAAAAAATAAATAGATGATTAAAATATGATAGTAAAGATAACCTTTGGCACTTGTAGAACTTCTTTTTCAAAATAATTGAAACTTTATACTTTATACTAGTAGATCATATACTTCAACTAGTATATGTCAACCAGTATTGCAAATCTTGTTTTGAGCTCACCTTCTGATAAACATTTTTCTTTATATGGCTTTCCAGTTAGTTAATTTTGAGCCTACCAATACCCTAGCATACAACTTATTTTTGTTCAGTAGATGAGGAGGGGGCACTATTTCTATCCCCTTTCATGGCAGAAACTGCATTCGTAATTCCTGACTTTACATGGTCTACCTGTTTTTGCCCTGGGTTCACATGTCATTTAGAAAAATATATTTATTTTTCTAAAAGTATATGACATTTAGAAAAATATATTTATATGAAATCATTGCTCCTGTATAAAACAATTAAACCCAACATATCAAAGGTAGAAAAGAACCAAGGGATACAAGAACTTTGGGTCTACAAGAATGCCAGTTTGATTGGCAAAGAAAGAATGTTGAAAATCAAGGTGAGGTCATATTGACCACAACCAGAATCTTGTTTTCATATTTAGATACTCTAATCAGATACTCATCTTCTGCACTCCACGTGAATGGGTTTTAATGAAAGAGCTCTACCTATAACATATCTGTAAATATGTTACATATGCTTATAAATATTTATATGAATTAAAAGTTTTTTAATTTTACTAGATGATAAATCTCATGCCACACAACATAAAAAGTGCATTGTCACTGGTACTTTACAAGCTAGTGTCTACCTTTTTCCAGTTATTACCAGAATTCTGAAAAGCACTAGAACAGCAACAGCCTTAGCAAAAATCTTTACTATCACTGTGATTTAGGTTTTGAATCTTCTGAAGTCTTTAAACAGAACTGCTGACAAGATAAGCACAAAATCTATACAAAAATAGTACAGAAATGTAAACTAGTAGAGTTTTAAAGAAGATAGACTCAAGGGTTACTGAAATTATTGTCACCTCTCTCATGGTCTCTATTTTCTGATATTTTTACAAAGTGTTCTGGATGAAATAGTGGATTAAACATAAATTGAGCATCCTCTTTTTCTGCTAAAAAAAAAAATACAAAATCAATAGAAAACATTCCATGTTTGAAAAATCCAAGTAAATAAAATCTCTAAGAACCAGAAATGAACAGAGAACTCAGAGCAGCAAACAGGAGCTGAAATCAACAGCCCACAGAAAAGCTGAAAGGGTATCAGGGATGATGCCATAAGGAATATGCCCCATTTTGGACCCCAGGACAAAAACAGGTAGACCACGTAAAGTCAGGAATTAGGAATGCAGTTTCTGCCATGAAGGGGGATAGAAATAGTGCCCCCTCCTCATCTACCTAACAAAAAAATAAGTTGTTCCCTGTGGCCAAGATGTGGGTTCAAACTTAGTGAGTATGGTTTGAAATGGGCCTATATTTCAAGGGGGTGTTGGTGCAGGTAGTAAAATCTCACAACTAAATAAACAACTATGGGCAAAACTCATGAGTTGAGGTGCTGACATAAACTGAGGTTGCACACCCAGTGATGCTAGGGTATCGGCAGGCTCAAAATTAACTAACTGGAAGGCCATATAAAGAAAAATATTCATCAGAAGGAGAGCTCAAAGCAAGACTCGCAAATTACCAGTAAGTTCAATGCTGGAAAGATAGCTAATCTATGCCACAAACGAGGGAATTAATTTTGATAAGTTAATTGTACTAATGAAAACTGAAAAGGATTTTGACTTCTGCTTCTGACCAAGATTGAACAACGGACACTAGATTTAGCATCATGCCAGAAGTGAACAACAATAAAAGATAACAAAATATGGCAACCAATGATTTTCAAGGTGCCGGATGCCAGGCAATAAAAGACAGTGATCCTTGAAGCTGGAGAAAATACTACTGGAGTCCTACAATTACCCAAGTATACTGCTTTGAGAGAGTTTCCAGGCCTTGCAGTGGGCAGAGGAGCTCATGCAGAGCCAGGAAGATTTATTGAGTTAGGGAGACACTGCAGAGAGTCTGGAGAAATCAAAGCAGCAGAGTTTGCAAGACAACATCAAAAAGGTGAGAGAACTTCAGAGATTCAGTGAGGGTTCTGAAGTATTCACCAGAATATTGATCAGTCTATTCATGTAAGGCTACTAGGAAATGCAAGGAAAATAACACCCAAAAGAATTAGAGAGAATGGGACTTACACAGGAGATAGTGACTGTCCCTACCAGCAACACTGGAAAATCTCATAATTCACGGGGCACTGGATAGAGTACACAAAAGGATCTTGCCTTGTGGTAAGAAAAAATTAACCTCATACTAAACAGAATTCTGGTCCCACCCACAAGTCTGAAAAGAAAGACCCAAAATATCAAACTTAACTGTATCCAGAACAAATCTCAATAATATTTATGGGAATATAAAATTACCCAGCACCCTAAAAGGTAAAAGCCACAGTGTCTGATATTCGACCAAAAACTATGAGACATCCAAAGAATCAGGAAAACACAACTCATAATCAAAAGAAAAATCAATACATCAAAACCAATGCAGAATTGGCAAATATATTATAATTATCAGGAAAGACATTAAAACTGATGATAGATTTAAACCTAACAATATATTTAATCACATAGCATGTAAATGATCTAGCCATACTAATTTAAAGGCAGAGATTAACATATTGGTTAAAAAACAAGACTCAATTACACACTGCCTATAAGAAATACACTTCAATATAAAGACAACCACAGATTGAAAGCATAAGGATGAAAACATATATATCAAAAAGATATATCGCTTCACTAACCAGAATGGCTATATGAAATATCAAAGCTATTTCAGAGGAAAGGATATTATCAAGTACAAAGATCATTTCTAATGATAAAAGGATCAATTTATCAGGATGGTGTAGCAATCACTAATGTTTGTGAACTCAATAACAAAATTCAAAATACCTGAAGCAAAAAATACTTGAACTGCAAAGAGAAAAAGGAAAAACCCACAATTAAAGTCAGAGATTTCAATATCCTGCTTTCACTCATTGATAGAATAGTAGATAGATAATCAGTCCGTAACACTGCCACTGGATTTGGTGACATCGAAGTCACTAAAGCAATTGCAGAAGAATGATGGGGACAGCAAGCCAGCTAACACGGGTCATGAAGAGAAAGGAAGGAGACTAAGTGGAAACATCAACTCTACAGGCTCCTTCAAAACCTTTTGCTGTAAAGAAGAGCTGAAAAATGAGTTGTACAAGGTGCAATGTGAGTCAAGGTTTTCTTTGCTTTTTTGAAATATGAAACAAACTAGAACAAAGGTACCTGCTCAAAGGGACATTCAGATGGTACAGGAGAAAATTATATACAATACAGAAAAAATGGGAATAACTGAAAAAAGACAACTTGGAAAATGCAAGAGGAAAGAGAAGCCAATAACAGACAACATAAAAACTTCATATATTAGGAAATGTAAGATGTATGTCTGAATAATTCACAAGTGAAAGAACAAATCATAATAAAAATTAGAACACATTTTCAAACTGAACAAATATTAAAGTAGAATTAGAGATAAAAATTTGTGACGAGGCAGCTGATGCAGTATTAAAGGGATAAGTATATGAATTTAAAGTCTTTTAAAAGTCTGTTAAAAAAATTAAGGGACCGGGCATGCAGTGGCTCACGCCTATAGTCACAGCACTTTAGGAGGCCGAGGCAGGTGGATTACGTCAAGAGAATGAGACCATTCTGGCCAACATGGTGAAACCCCATCTCTACTAAAACTACAAAAAATTAACTGGGTGTGGTGGCACACATCAGTCCCAGCTACTTGGGAGGCTGAGGCAGGAGAATTGCTTGAGCCCAGGAGGTGGAGGTTGCAGTGAGCCGAGATCATGCCACTGCACTCCAGCCTGGCAACAGAGTGAGTTTCCATCTGGAAAAAAAAAAAAAAAAAAATTAAGATTGGGCAAGGTGGCTCATGCCTGCAATTCCAGAACTTTGGGAGATCAAGATGGAAAGATTGCTTGAGGGAGTTGGAGATCAGCCTGGGTAGCACAGTGAGACCCATCCCTACAAAAAATAAAAATAAAATTAGCCAGATGGTAGCATGCCCTCTGGTCTCAGCTTCTCGAGAGGCTTAGGTGAGAAGATTGCTTGAGCTCAGGAGGTTGACGCTGCAGAGAGCTGTGATCACACCACTGTAGTCCAGCCTGGCTGACAGGGTGAGAACAGGGTGAGACCCTATCTCAAAAAAAAAAAAAAAAAAAAAAAAATTAAAGGCTATCAATAAATAAGAATCCCACTTAGCAATTAGGAAAAAAGAAAGAAAGAAAAAAAGAAACAACAACAGCGTTTGCTTCTGTATCTGGACTAGTTGGGGAACATAAAACATAAAGTGATCTAAAACTAAATTACTAAGTAAACTTGGCAGTCAAGCTTATCAACCAAATAACAGATCAATGTTTAAAGGCCAACCTGCAAAGCTCAAGGAAAGACATACTATTTAAGTAGGTGTCCATTTACATTGACAATTCTGTCAGTTCTGTTTTCTATCAAACGAAAACAGAAATGTATAAGATCAATGGAACAATAAATTCCTCCTATAGAAATAATCAAACCATATAGTCATATCTCAGAAATGCACACACTAAGCTACCAAAGGCCTTTGAAGGCCTTAGTGAAAAAAGAAGGCCTCTTTTTTCACCACACACTATTGACCGATGTCCAGACATCCAGGTCATAGAAACTAATCATGCTTCTTTAAAAAAAAGAAAACTAGTATTTTTTTCTTATAATAAAATGACATAACATTATTTTCTAATCCTTTGCCTCTGGCCTAAAAAACAAAATCTGCATTAACTTCAAGAGAAAATTGATGTCTAAGAAAAACCGACGAAGAAAGACTATAGCATGGGATATAATAAATTATTGGTCATTCCAAAAGATGGGATAGGTAATTACATAATAAATGAAATATGAAACTCTTTCCCAAATAAGAACTTGTTCAGAAATAAAGCTGTTATGCTTGTTATTTGACCTGTCAAATAACATTCTTTTTTTTTTTTTCTTTTTTAGTTCTTTGTGAGAGCACATTTCTTGGTTAATCGTAGACAGAAAGAAAATCTCTTTGATATTTATCGGGCCACACATTATTTTATTGAGAGATATTCATAGGATAACAGACTAGAAATAATATATTTATGAGATTAAAACATTAGTTTATTCACTGATTGAAAAAATCATGTTACTTGGGCCGATCATTTTGTTGAGATCATGGAATAGATGAACACATCATTTCTCTCAACACTCATTTCTGCTGGGTCTAGCCAAGTAAAGCAACATCTGTAAGTCAGTGTGGTAAAGGTTAGATGCAGCTATGCCCTAGAGACCCTGTAGAGAAAGGGTGAAAGACACAACAGTCAGAACAAATTTGAAGAAATGAGTTAAATTAAGCCAGGCACACACAGTGGGAAAAACAGTTCTACAAAAGGGAGATTCATATAGAAAGGCCCAGAGACATCATATTACAAACATTCCATCTTATCACAATAAAATGTGAAAAAAAAATTTTTAATACATGACTGGAGGACAAGAGGGTCAACTAGACGCACCCAGGAAGGGCCACTTCCACTGAAAGAGACCACAGTTTTGAATAAGTTAACATAATTTGGACAGATCTCCAAGAGAAAATGTCGAGAATGGATGATGGTATCATGCAGACACTGAGGCTGAGAAGGGAGGAGGCTGGGAACCCTGTGTGAGGTGCCTGATTACTGAGGATAGTTCCAGGGACTTGAACAGCTCCTGGGAAATGGGTGAGTGAAGGAAATGTGGGGCTGCCCACCCTTGTGGTGAACCTCTGGGATCCTGGCTACAGAAAGCCTCACATCCTCCACGGACATTTAAGCTGACATGGGTGTCTGCCCAGAGAATAGGCACAGATGGGTCTTCAGTCAGTATGGAAGTAGGAACCTTTGTGAACAGCACAGCTTCAGGAGAGCATGGACAGGGACACCCATCCCCCAGGGTCCCCATCTCCCTCTGAGAATGTCTTGTCTCAGCTGACCGCCATGCCAGGAGAAAGGAGGACTTACTTCCCCATGGGACTGGGGCACAGCTATTCTTCAGGACCCTTCCCTGCCGGCCCTCCCACGGCACCTGCCTGACTGCCCCGCAGGGTTGTGTGCATGGTGCAGCCTCCACTGCACAGCCTGGATGCTTGGCTGCACGCGATTATGTTGCCAGCAACCTAGGAGGGCTTCGGATCCCCCAGCACACCTGGAACCTGAATCCAAGGCTCCAGAGGATAGAGCAGCAAGACAATCCCAACACCCAGGGCTGGAGCACTTTAAGGGGAGGTTCGATCATATGAATTAATTTATCCATTTGTTTAAATAGTTTATAAAACAATAAAGGATTGCATACCAGTGATTAATACAAGGACTTGGAGGGAGAAGAAAAAGAGAGAATAAGTAAAAAAGGAAAGAAGTAGTAACTTCTAAGAGGAGAAAATGAAACAACATGTAAAATTAAGCCCCTGGAAAATGCAGTGGAAACTCAATGTGTGGAAATTCATACATTCAATGTTCTTGAGCAAACAAGATTATTTTTGTAGTACATTTGCTAAATTTTTATTTTACTTCAGAGGACTACTAAATTTACTAATATATTACCAAGGACAAGATAATTTGCTTCTGGGTAAAGGGAACTCAAATAAACACATTAAATTCTTATTGCTGGTACATAAACAAATAGATATACAGGCATGGCATTAGTTTATTAAGAGAAAATATAGGAAAACATATTATGCTATATATGTTCATGTTTTCCAGTTGGATTGGTAAATTATGAACAAACAAGTGAAGAAAATCAAATGTTATTGAGGGGAATACTTTGAAGACCTTATGAGTCATGAAATATTTATGAAATAAGCCTTAATAATCAAAAATGGCAAGCTTACCAAATATTCCCTTTAAATACATTATAAATATTGCTTGGTATTTTATATTTATTTGATAGGGTAATTTCATAATCCACTTTATCAAATAAAGAATTTTTCCTCTCAATAAAAATTTAAAAAAAGAACTTTTTTATTTTCTAAGTATGCTTATAACTCAAATAAATAGCAGTTTGAGATATTAAAGGTCATATATATATTTATAAAACATAAAATATTGAAATTAGTGAGGCATATAAATTCTAGAAATTCAAAAGCATTTACATAATACTTTTTAAAGAAAGTTTTAAATTTTAATGCAGTACACGTAAATTATCGAACTCCAAGGTTACACACTATAGGACTGAAGAGTATTTAATATAATTTCTCCATAGAAGATACCCATAGTTATAAAATTTAGCAAGGAAGAGATATAAAAATTCATAGAAGATATAGTTTGAACCCCTACATCTTTGAGTCTAATCATGCACTAGTTATACACATATTCAAATTAAATAAGGATCTAATAGAATATTTCTAGCCACATGGCCACCCAGACACTCAGATCTCCATAAGGCAACTCACAAACTTGAGTAAATCTAAGATGATGAAGTTGACTTTTTGAGTGAAGGACTGAAAATTGTACCCTTTGTCAATCAGTACTAGCCAGTAACTTTTTGCTCATTGGGGGAATGATAAAAGAATTCGTAGTTCTGTGTTTATAGATCTCTCCTTCCTATCTCTTCTCACCACCTGAAGTAGTGAGACTCACTTAGAGAAAATTGCAATGGTCTAGAGAGAGAGGGTGATGGTCAGGTCTAGAGAGGAAACAGACAAGTTGTCTTGGACAGGCTCACTTTGAGATGCTTACTGAACACAGTTACTTGTTTCCTCCTGAGTTTGGAGTTGCAGATAGATGATCTAGAAACAGGTGGTGGGGAGAGAGAGAGAGAAAGTCAGAAAAAAATTATGGAAGAAAAGGAAGTGGGGAAAGGCAAAGGAAGAAACCCAAGAAATACATAATACTTAAAATTAAAGAGGCAGAATGAGAGTCAAAGGTAGTTTTGTAAAAGGTAGGAGGATTAGAAAAGTGTTATCATAAAAAAATAGTTTGAAAGAGAAAGTCACTAAGGAACTATCAAGGGTAGGAAGAGATGGTCAAAGATATCAAATACTGCACAGAAGTTAGGCATTTGGAAACTAATGGTTTATTGGTGATCTTTGGCAAAGTCATTTCAACAAAGTGGATGTAGAAGTCAGATTGGTGAGTTGAAGAGATAATGGGAGAAAATTTTCCACCCTAATTTTTTGTAATAAGTTTGGATTATTAAGTGACTATATTAAATAATGGAAAAGTTCGTAAAATCCATACAGTACGTAGAAATTATTTTAAGTTTGGTAAAAAGGGAAGAAGACAATGACACAGCAGTTCCAATGGCTGTCAGGGTCAAAGTTTTAGCCTACAAACCATTTTGTAGGCTGGAAAGAAAGTGCCAGAGCCAATAGAATGAAAGAAACTGAAAATGCAACGACACAAAGGATAAACAACACAAGAAGATTATAAAGGTAAAGAAAAAAGAGAGATCAAGAGCACAAGTCTAGCTTTGACTTTGCAAAGGAAAAAAGGTCCCTCTTGTTTAGAGATGAATGGTAGGAAGAAAGGATAAGTGAAGATGTATGAAATCAATTTAAATTTGAGGGTATAATTTTTAAAAGTTAGAAAGTTCTCACCTATTTTATTTTCTGTGTGATATGAGGAGAATACATCACCTGTAGAGGGGGAAAAATTGTTTAGAATTATCTCTTCTAATCCTCCAACTCTTCCATAAAAGTGGCTCTATCATTCCCTCTATTCAGAAATGCAAAATGAGGCTCAGAGAAATTAAGGAACTCTCCCAAAGCCACTTAGTCAATATTTGACGGTGTGACAGCAGAAACTTGTTCTTAATTGGTATGCCCTTTGGAACAATCTGAAATTCCTACATGTAGCCAGGTAGCATATGACCACAAAGTGGGACGTTAATTCTAAAGGTCATAGGGTACAAATTTGAGGCCTAAGAATATTTACCATAGCTGTATGTATAGATTTCTAATGTTTTATGAGCATTAGCCATTCTCTGAAAATGCAAATCACCTGTAGTTGAAAAGATGCCTCTCCACCTCCCAGCCAAAACAGTACACCAGTGCTGTTAGTTTCCACTGCTCAATTTACCCTTTCAAATACACTCAATTTGTGTAAGGTAGCATAGATGATTTGTAGTGGTTTGAATGTGAAGCTAATATTAAAGGTGATTTGAAGCTGTTCTTCATCATTTCTTACTGCAAGGTTCCACATTATGAATACTGAGTCAGAAATCTCATTACTTTAATAGCATAGAGCAAGGATAATATACAATGCAGGAGACATTTGATAAACAATGATCTCTCAAAGGTGTTAGACTTCATTCATACAAGCTTAAGTCTTTAACCATAAAACTCTGTTTTGTTGAGGATGTTTGATGAGGATGTCTTGAGTACATTCTGTGTTCTTTGATATGTGGGAGAATAAGAAAAGGCAGTTCCTGCTTTCAGGAATTTATAATCTCATTAGAAAAAGAGAACTCATAAAACAGCTAGAGTAAAACATAATAAAATGATATTTCAAAAAGTAAATGTAATATGATTAAGACAAGAACCATCATGTGTACTACAAAAACCTGTAAAATGCTTCATAAAAGGGAAAGACAAGGAAGAAGTCCCTCTAAAATATTTGCTGAACGAATGTCAAAATGTAGGAAGAGGTAGGGCGGCAAGGGAGGCTGATTTGAAGGTTAAATGAAAAAAACAGTTCCCTTGCCAAACTGACTGACACATTGTTTATTTTAGTTAAAAAATATTTGTATATGAGGATAACAATACAAATATGCCTTATTTTATTCATAAGTATAGACTTGAAAAAGTCATGCTTAGATCATTTGTCAGATGCTTGGAAACGACTGTTTGCAAAGAGACATTTAAAAAACAATAATCTTCAATTTAGTTGTATACTTATGACTCTGTATATCAAATTATTTTAAAGCAAGTTCTATCTGTAAATAACTCATTTCATCTTAATATAACACTAGAAATAGCCTAAAACATAAATTTCCAAAACTTCTTTGTTATTAACACATATGTATACCACCCAGAAAAATCAAAGAAGAGGTTTGAGTTGTTTAGTAAAACAATGGAGTTGCCAATAACTAGACATTACTATAGCAGCTTGAAAATTGATTTTCTAATACAAATACTATTGAAACATTTTAGAAGTTACTTTTGACTTCTCTATAATTTCAGCACATAATTCTGATTTTTGTTGATACAAGAAATATTTCTTCCTTCATGTCTAATATACCTAGCCTGTTACCCCAAATTTATTATAAACATATGTCTAAATGTAGCTACATTTTTAATCATAAGGTTGCATATCTACCAAATATTTCCATTTTAAATACTGAAACTAATCAAAAGTTAAATAACTCTTCTCAAGACCACACAATCAATATTGTGCAATATAACTCAAGACTTGTTGATATGGTTTGGCTCTGTGTCCCCACCCAAATCTCATCTTGAATTATAATCCCTACATGTCAAGAAAGGGACCTGCTGGGAGGTGATTGGATCATGGGGGCAGTCCCCCCAGGATGTTCTCATGATAGTGAGTTCTCATGATCTGATGGTTTAAAAGTGTGGCACTTCCTCTCTCTGTCTCTCTCTCTCTCTGTTTGTCTCCTGTTGCTGTGTAAGATGTGCCTTGTGTCCCCTTGACCTTCCGCCATGATTGTAAGTTTCCTGAGGCCTTGCCAGCCATATGTAACTGTCAGTCAATTAAACCTTTCTTTATAAATTATCCAGTCTCAAGTAGTTCTTTATAGTAGTGTGAAAACAGTCTAACATACTTGTCCTTAACTAGTACGCCCTTTGAAACAGTCTGATATTCCTACATATAGCCAGGTAACACATACTGGGGAAGTGAGAAGTTAATTCAAAAGGTCATACGATGGAAACTTGAAATTTAAGAACATTTACATAAATAAATAAGTCTAAATAAAACTGGGCTCTATTGTAAGCCAGCAAATTGTTTATCTATCATATTTAAAGCAGAATCGTGCAATTAATTTATGTTTTTAAAAAGGACAGTACATGCAAGACAATGCTCATCTTGAATAAGATCAAGAAATCATTTTTTAAATTTTTTAATAAAAATCCAGTCAAATTTACCAGTGGGGGGGAGGGTTGTATATCAACTTCAGTAACATTAATATTAATAAGTTCTGATAATCCGCTACCCTCAGGACAGCCAAGAAATCAATTCTTTAAAGAAGAATATAGTTTCTTGTTATTTTCTTTTTTCAAAATTTAACTCAGGTTTTTACTTTTTCATATGTTAATATGACTTAAACAGTAAAGTGAAAAAAGAAGACCTCAGAAGACATAGACAGAAGTTAATACACAGAGCTCAACTGCAAACAATGTGTGTATTCTAACTTTTTTTTTTTTTTTTTTTTTGAGATGGATTCTCGCTCTGTCACCCAGGCTGGAGTGCAGTGGCGTGCTCTCGGCTCCCTGCAAGCTCCGCCTCCCGGGTTCACACCATTCTCCCGCCTCAGCCTCCCCAGTAGCTGGGACTACAGGCGCCCACCACCTCACCTGGTTAATTTTTTGTATTTTTAGTAGAGATGGGGTTTCACCGTGTTAGCCAGGATGGTCTCAATCTCCCGACCTCGTGATCCGCCCACCTTGGCCTCCCAAAGTGCAGGGTATTCTAATTTTTAAAAGCATAATATACTTACATAAACAATGGACAGTTCAGTACAAACACTCATAAAAAGCACCATCACCAGCACCTCAGGAGACTTCTTTGTGATCCTTCTTGCTGCTGTTCCCTCCACCCCCCAAACACAACCACTATTCTGGGTCAAATGCCATAGATTTTTTTTTTTGCATATTTTTGAGCTGCATATTAACTGTTAATATAATCGTACAGTATACCTCACTCCTTTTGCTCATCATCATGGTGGTAAGATTCATCCATGTTTTTGAGGGTAGTTACAGTACATTCATATTCATTGCTGCAGTGTTTCATTGCATAAGTGGACTACAATCTATTCATTCATTTTAGTATGGATAGGCATGGGAGTTGTCTCCACTTTTTGGCTATTACAAATAATGCTGCTATGAACTTTGTTTTACATCTCTCTTGGTCTTCATGTATATGCATTTCTATTGGGTATATACTCAGAAGTGGGATTGCTGAGTTATAGCATGCATATGTTCAAAATTAGTGAAGTATCTCCAAAATGATGGTGCTAATCTACGTTGCTACCAGTAGTATATGAGAATTCATCATCTTCTCAACATTTAGTATTGCCAATCTTTTTACATTTGAGCCATTAATTTGCATTTCTCTGAACTAATTGAGACTGAGCACCTTTGTTATGTTTATTGGCCATCTGGATATCCTGTTTTGTAGAGTGCCTGTTCGTGAACCTTGCCATTTCAAAAATGGCTTGTCTTTTTTCTGTTGATTTATAGGGATGTCTTAGATTTTTGTTATTTGGTTATATGTGTTGCAAACATCCACTCCTATTTGTGATTTATCTTTCATTCATTCTCTATTGGAATCTTTATCAACAAAAGTTCTTAGTTTTGGGCCGGGGACAGTGACTCATGCCTGTAATCCCATCACTTTGGGAGGCCGAGGCGAGTGGATCACCTAAGGTCAGGAGTTTGAGACACATCTGGTCAAAATTGAGAAACACTGTCTCTACTAAAAATATAAAAATTAGCTGGGCGTGGTAGTGGGCACCTGTAATCCCAGCCAAGGCAGGGAGGCTGAGGCAGGAGAATCGCTTGAACCCAGGAGGTGGAGGTTGCAGTGAGCCAAGATCGCACCATTGCACTCCAGCCTGGACAAGAGCAAATCTGTATCCAAAAAAAAAAAAAAAAAAAAAATTCTTGGTTTTAATGTAGTCCAAATTTTCTCTTATATCATCAATGAATTTTATGTCTTGCTAAAAAAAAATTCCTTATCCCAAACTTTTCAAGGTATTTACTGATCGTTTATCTTTTACGTTCGCATCAATCTTTCACATAGAATCGATTTTTTGTATGTATGGTCTAGAGGTAAGTTTTACTGTTTTCCTCTTTGGATTATTTCACTCAATCAGCAAATTTATCAAAACAGAAAATTACCTTAAAACAAGTTTTCATATGTTTTTGAATGTATTTCTACATGTCTGGATTTTATCCCATTGGGGATCAATATTATCTTATTTACTGCAACTTCGCAAAAAGACTTAACAATTTCTTAAACAACAAAAATTTATTTTCTCAGAATTCTGCAGGCCAGAAGTCCAAGATCAAGGTGTCTTCAGGATTGGTTTCTTCGGCAGCCTCTCTTTCACTTGCAGATGGCTCTCTTCTCCCTGTGTTTTCCAATGGCCTTCCCTCTGTGCATGTGTCCCAATTTCCACTTCTTACAAGGACATCAGTCATATTAGATTTGGGCCACTTGATGGCTTCATTTTAACTTAACCCGCTCTTTACAGGCCCTATCTCCAAATACAGTCACATTCTGAGGTACCAGGGATTACATACAAATTTGGGGAAGATATAGTTTAGCTCATAAAAAGATGACTTAAATAATATAATAATTTCTACTGTTTTAAGCCTTTGCAACATACCTGGTATACTGGTAAGTATTGCACTATCTCAGTTCACCTTCAAAAAATCCTATTTTGTTATCTGCACTTCACATTTGAGGATCTTGAGAATCATAGCAATGAAGAAATTTAGACTCTTGATATCAGAAAGTGTAAGTCCTCCTGACTCTTTCTTCAAGGGTGTCTCAGCTATCTTACTTATTCTTGTCCCCTTTCAATTACATATAAATTTTGGAATCAGTATTTCAGTTTCTACCAAAAAAAAAAAAAAAAAAAAACCTTGACAAAATTTTGATTGGCATTATTCTGAGTTTGTGTCGCTTTTCTTCAATAATATTTCACCTTTCCCATATAGGAATCTGATCAGTATTAGGTATAATATTTGATATTTTTGTGTTACTTTCAAGGACATATCTCTTTTAAATACTATTTTATTGTTGGTATATTTCAGCTTTGGCATATATTGTTGGTAAAGTTTTTATTATTAGTGTATTCAAATCATGCTTTAATATTGACCTCATGTTCACAACCTTGGCTAAATTCACTTATTAATTTTAATAGTTCAAATATACATCATGGAATATATAAACATATTGTCAGTGAATAACAGCTTTGTTTGTTCTGTTCCAACTATATTCCTTTTATTTCTTTTACTTACCTTATTTCACCACACATCTGATAACATTTGAATAGAAGTGGTGATAGTGAACATCATTTTCTCCTTTCCACTCTAAGAGAGAATGTTGTCAGCATTTTATTATTAAGTATAATGCTTGCAGTAGGAATCCTTTACAGCTATCTTTATCAAATGGACTTCTATTCCTAGATGCTAAATGTTTTTACTATAAATAGATTTATTTATTTATTTATTCATTCATTCATTCATTTATTTTTGAGGCAGAGTTGCAGTCTGTTAACCAGGCTGGAGTGCAGTGGAGTGATCTCAGCTCACTGCAACCTCCACCTCCCTGGTTCAAGCAATTCTCCTGCCTCAGCCTCCCAGGTAGTTGGGAGCCACCATGCCCAGCTAAATTTTGTATATTTAGTAGAGACAGGGTATCACCATGTTGGCCAGGCTGGCCTCGAACTCCTGACCTCAAGTTATCTGCCCGCCTTAGCTTCCCAAGGTGCTGGGATTACAGGTGTGAACCACCGTGCCTGGCCTGTAAATGGATATTAAACATTACCAATTGAGCTTGTGTTTACATTGACAGGATGCCATAATTGCCCTCCTTTGATCTTTCAAAGTGGGAAATTACATTAATTTTCTGATGTTACATCTAACTTACATTGCCAAAAATCTCAATCTTGTGTTTCCATATCTTAAAAAAAATTACACATCATTTTTTTCAAGTTTGTGTTTCATATTTCCATTGTCTGGAAGCTCTGTGAGTCTCTATCTTTTGCTTATTTGGTTTTCTACTATGTTTTCAAGTGTTCTCATGTCTGCTTTTTTGTTGTTGTTGCTGTTGTTGCTGCTGCTGCTGTTGTTTATTTGACAGCTGGCTGTTGTATATGGAAAATTAAAGAGATAATTTGAAGCTCGTGATGAAATTATCTCTCTCCAGAGAATATTTTATTTTGATCCTTTAGAGTTTACCAGAAATATTAGCAAGTCCGTGTCAATTTTATATAATCAGGAACTGAGATTGTTCTATGTCTGGTTTCCATCCCAGGGAGAAATACTTTATTTCTACTATTAGCTTACTCCTAAGGACTAGATCTCTGGAGTCTGAACCACTGCCATGGCATGTACTAACTTCCAAGTTCTGTTCCCCCACTACAGCCCTGTGAATCTGTTAAAATGTCTACTTGGTGTCTCAACCTCTCACTGGCCTCTTCCAGAATCTGGAAAACACAAGCGAGAAAGCCTCCCTAAGCCAAGTTTAGCATCCTGGGTTTCATTTTTCTCTTGGACTTTGGTCCTATAATTATTTGTTAACACGTTGGCTCTCTGATATCTTCAAGCAAATGTTTGTAAATGTCTTTGACATTTCTTAACTGTTCTTAGTAAAAATTTGGTCTAATTTATAAAAATAGTCCCTCGTGTTTGTTGGTGATTGTGTGTGTGTGTGTGTGGTGTGTGTGAGAGAGAGAGAGAGAGAGAAATTTTAAAATTTTCTTCAGATTATCTTAATGATTGAGAGGTTGTTATACTGAGTTTTAAACGTCAAAACTCTGCATTGGTAATTTAATCATTTTTAGAGTATAAGAGACTCATAAATTGTTCAGGATTGGAATTATAAATATTTTATGTGCAAGCAAATTGATGTTGCAAATAAATATGCAACTACAAAATATATTAGTGAATATATATCCTTCTCAGGGATTAGTTATGGCACAAGCAATAGCTAGCACTGGAGAAGAGACCAGAAGGCAGTACCAGCCATATAATGAAAGCAGGCAGATCACAGCAAGACTGAGAACCCAGATCTTGGATGAGGGGAGGGGTATAAGGGTCAACTGGGGGACAAGGTCAGATTAAAACAGAAAACAAAATCTAGAATCCACAGTACAAATCCAACTTTACAAAAGCCAACCATGTTGGGGCCAAAATAGTGTTATATTTGTTCCTATAGTCCTATCTTTTTTTTTTTTTTTTTTTTTTTTTTTTTTTTTTTTTGAGATAGAGTTTTGCTCTTGTTACTCAGGCTGGAGTGCAATGGCGCGATCTCGGCTCACCGCAACCTCCGCCTCCCAGGTTCAAGCGATTCTCCTGCCTCTCCTGCCTCAGCCGGCCACCACACTCGGCTATTTTTTTTGTATTTTTAGTAGAGACAGGGTTTCCCCATGTTGGTCAGGCTGGTCTTGAACTCCTGACCTCAGGTGATCCACCCGCCTTGGCCTCCCAAAGTGCTGGGATTACAGGCGTGAGCCACCATGCCCAGCCTGTTTTTCATTTTCTCTAAAATCTCTATGTTTTTTAGAGTACATAGAATATAGTATATAGTACACAGTAAAACCTGGACACACACGTAGACACATACGTAAAGATATGGTTTGGCTGTGTCCTCACCCAAATCTCATCTTGAATTCTAGTTCCCACAATCCCCATATGTGGTGGGAGGGACCTGGTTGGAGGTAATTGAATCATGGAGGCAGTTTCCCCCATACTATTCTCATGATGGTAAGTTCATGAGATCTGATGGTTTTACAAGGGGCTTTTTCTCTTTTACTCATTCTTCCCCTTCCTGCTGCCATGTGAAGAAGGACGTATTTGCTTCATCTTCCACCGTGATTGAAAGTTTCCTGAGGCCTCCCCACCGATGCTGAACTGTGAGCCAATTAAACTTCTTTCCTTTATAAATTACCCAGTCTCAGGTATGTCTTCATAGGAGTGTGAAAATGGACTAATACATGAAATAACTTAATGAATATATGAATATAGGCAAGTAATACAGAACTAAAAGAACTTCACAAGCTTCTGACTCTAAGAACAACAATGATTGTGTGCATGGCAAGGAACAGGAAAGTGGATGGTAAGAGCTTATCCTAAAGGGTGCCAATGCAGCAAGAAACATGTCATAAAAACATTCTCAGTGACTGCTTCCAAAGGTGTTTCTATATCAAACAGTTACATTATCTGCAAACAATTTCAAAACCTGCTTATGATGTATGTAAAGTGGAAGAGGGTAAATTGAAGTAAGAGCAAAGCCAGAATCATACTTTTGGCTAGATCTCCGGTAGGAAAGCTAAAGAAAAAAATGTCTAAGCCTGGGTAAGGATGCTAAAAATTTCATTCAAGGAAAAGCCACTGTTATTACTCATATGCCATTTTATAATAATAGTCTTTAATCTATTTTCTTATGTTTATTTTCACCAAAATAATTTTAAGGCCGGGTGCAGTGGCTCACTCCTGTAATCCCAACACGTTGGGAGGCCCAGGCAGGTGGATCGCAGAGTTAGGAGATTGAGACCATCATGGCTAACATGGTGAAACCCTGTCTCTACTCAAAATACAAAAAATTAGCCGGGCTAATTTTGGAAGGTAGAAAAGTGGTCGAAAGACCAATGTATAATTCAAATAGTTCTCCCCACTGGGATATTATATTTTAACTCCTTAGTTAGCGGAGCTCAGATTCACTGGCACCATTTCAAGAAGTATATACAGAAAATTAACCACATTTCCCAACTTGAATTGCCCAAAGACCCAACTACTTTCACAATCCCCACCTGACAGCTAAGTAACTAAAAGGAAGTCCACATCATCCAGCCCTTCAGTCAATTTATGGCATGGAGAATCCATATAGTGCCTAGGGAGACAGGAAGAACCAATAATCTATTCACACTATTTTAGGAAAACCTCAAGCCTGGGCAGTAGAGCTCTTATGCAAAAATGAGTAAGGAGTAGAGAGAAGGTAAAATACAGAATTAATGCAAAAGTTCTGACACAAGAAAAGAAGGAAAACATATGCAATATTTCTGTCTTTTCACATACCAAAAAAAAATTTTGCAGATGAACCAGAAGCTAAATATTGTAAGCAATCAACTGAATCTGCTAAGTGTGACATTAAGAGTTTTATGTGAATTCAGCATGTAGAGCTTTCTTTTAGTTGGTGGTTTCCAGTTGAGTTTGGCCAGCAGGAGGCAATGACAGGAGATTTCTACTTCCTCCATGCTTCTGTAACATTCTGGCTTAGCCATATGCCTTTTAGTAACAGTTGCTGGCAGAAGGGCCCCTTTCCATTGTTGCAGATCTCATCAGGCTCTGGAAACACATCTCTTTCCTGGCATCAGGAGGTGCAGTGTGGTCCTGATGCTGCTAATCTCTGCATGTGTTAACACACCCTGTGGTTACAGTAATTTGGCACACACCTTTGTAAACTAAAAAGTTTCCTCAAACACTTCAACACTGGGTACTGTTACCTGTTAGGAATCTACTGATGCAATGTATATTTTTCCCAATATACTTACTTTGTTTTAGTTGTGTTTATTTTTTGCTACCCATTTATTGCCTCTGACTTTGCCTACATAATTTTTTATTTATTTTTAACTACTAAGTAAAATTATATGTATTTGTGGTGTACAACATATTTCCATATATATATACACATTTTGTATTGGCGAAATTAAACTAATTAACATATGTATTAATCATTTTTTTTGTGATAAGAACACTTAAAATCTACCCTCAGCAATTTTCAAGCATACAATACATTGCTATTAGTCATAGTTACCTTGACATAAGATAGATCTCTTGAACTTATTTCTCCTAACTGAAATTTTGTATCTTTTGACCAACATCCATCTGCCCAATGTTTCCATCCTTCAGCCTTTGGCAACCTCCATCCTTCACTGTTATGACTGACAATATTCATGACAGTTCTACTTACTACTACTTTCATATTCTGACATTATCGGTTTTCATGCTAAATAAATGTTGCCAAAATTATTGTATTATTGACATCTAATATATTCTTATCTAATACTTTTCAGTTTTTATTCTCTTTATTCTTTTAGAATTCTTTGACACTGAAAGTAATGTGGTAACTAGAAGGCATTAAAAACATAATTGATATAGTATAAAAAGTTTTTTAAATGTATAGCTACTTATACTTCTAAAGAAAATGGCTCCTTAAATTATTAGCAATAGGAAAAAGACTCAATTTTCTCATTTTGTAGCACCCAATTGGCCTCATAGACACCGTATTTCATTAAAACTAAAAACGGTTTAAAGAAATTTCTAATTAACATACACAGAGGACAAAAAAGCTGCAGGCTACTGAATTAAACCTCATACAGCATGAATAAAACTTTTCTGCCAGTGGGTACAGTTTTAACATGCATATAAAATAGTGTGTTCTCCCTAGGAATAAAAGATTATATGCTAGCTAAAGGGTAATACTTTCTTGTATGGGTCTGTTATTCTCAAAGTCTCTATTTTCCAGTTGCAAATACATCCTGTTAAAATGCATTTTCAATATACCCTATCTTTAAATGGATAATACCAGGACTTTTCAAAGTATCAATTAGCAATAAGCTTCAACTCATAGAACAAATACATCTGACTCACATGGGGTTAACGTTTCATTTATTTCAATAAGTGCAATTTTCTTTAAAACTTGACCATTTTATACTATCATTTAAGACTTTGTTCCAAGAAAGAAAGAAAATGAAACTATTTTTTATCTTTCAGTATATGAACACTGAGCAACAAATTCAATGTAGTAAAATAAGTTATAGTATTTGAGATGGATAGAACTAGAATAGACATAGAAACTAAAACTTCAGAAGTAGCAGAAAACTGCCTCTATAATCAAATATTATAGAATGTGGCACATGTAGTCACTATTCTTCAGACCTTTTTCTTGCCTGCATGGATTTTTGATCACCATCTTTCTCAAGGAGGCATTATTTTGGAGAAATCTCTTACAAAACATTCCATGGCATCATGCCCAGAGTTTTTATTCTAGCAGTCTAGGATGATTCCTAGCCATCTGTATTTTAAACTGTACCTGCAGAACTCTAACGATCAACTAGGTTTGGCAACCAGTGTTGTAACTAATCATTAGGAGTATTAGAACATGGCCAGAGTCCAAGTTCTAATTTAATGTGATATAAGGCAATCACTTAATCTTCGTGGTTTAGGTAATTCATGTGTTAGAGAAAAATCCCTTTACTTTCATGGCAATTGAGAGGTAAAATAAAATCAGGTGATGATCACCTCAGTACTTGGCACATGCTAGGCATGCATATATAGTGTACTTCGTCTTGCCAGCAACTCTGTAACTTTCTAATATTTTTCATGTGATTTCTGATATACAAATGAACTCTTTTCTGATTGCATATTAATTCATATTTTTTCCTAAAGACTTTTAATGTCAGTGCTTGTCCTATTGGTCCCTTATTGTTCCTATTGTTGACCTGGTAGAATCAAACTCCAGAAAACGATATCTCCAGGACTTCTGTTCATGTCTCATCTGATTCGGATACTTACACTTGCTCGAAGCACCTGACTCTCTTCTACCTCATGAACTCTCGGAATTACAAAGTATGTTAGACTTTAAATCATATCTTATCTTACAACATGGAAACCAAAGACTAAAGTTTAAGTCTTTGGTTTAAGTGGTTTATCTAAAATTACACAGCTCATCATAAACTAGATACCACATCTCCATATTCCCACTATTGTATTCTTAGCTATTTAGGTCATACAAATTCCAGAAAACAAAATGGCAAATTAGAATGTAACTCTAACTGCTTTCAACTTGTATACAAATGTTTGGACATTTTACATTTACATTATAGTTAGCAATTTTACCACAAAAGAAAAGAATAAGGTAAATAATTACCCTTGGTGATAAATGTCATTTTTTTCTACAAATTTTGAGGCTCTCTTAACTATTTACTAGAGATAATAAACCAAGTGGCAGGATATAGTGACAAACTAGAAATAGATGTAGGCATAGACATAGATATAGACATATACACATAGGTGTGCACACACATACATATACATATATATGCGATAAAACTTTGAAGAGGGACAAATTTTCATTTTTGTTGCAGCACTTACTTTCTCATCAGAGTTTATTTTAACTTTATCTCTCCACATTTATCTCTTTAGATGATCTTCAACCAAGTCTTACTTCCATATTGCTTAGTGTCCAAGACTGTAAACTGATTTTAATATGCTTGTATAAGATATAATTAGGAAATAAATTAGATACTGGTACTAGAAAAAATATCAATATAAAATTCTACAAGTTTAAAACAATTTTATAGGTTCAAATATTTGAGAGTAAAGGGTATCAGTATTATATTGAATATAAGCTATAGTTTGAGCTTTTGTTTTTTGTTTTTTTTTTTTTTTTTGAGACGGAGTCTCACTCTGTCGCCCAGGCTGGAGTGCAGTGGCACCATCTCAGATCACTGCAAGAAGCTCTGCTTCCCGGGTTCACACCATTCTCCTGCCTCAGCCTCCCCATAGCTGGGACTACAGGCACCCGCCACCATGCCCGGCTAATTTTTTGTATTTTTTAGTAGTGACGGGGTTTCACCATGTTAGCCAGGACGGTCTCAATCTCCTGACCTCGTGATCCACCCACCTCGGCCTCCCAAAGTGCTGGGATTATAGGCGTGAGCCACCGCGCCCAGCTAGTTTGAGCTCTTAAGAGGCATTTCATACAGTGATGACTCATTAAATACATTTTTAAATGAAAATAATGACTACTTCTAAAGATATTCAGCTTCATTACTTTGTAACACACATAGGATCAGAAAATAAACAATCTTGACAGCAGTCATCTCTGAATTACTGTAATGACTACACAAGAAATGATCTATTCTCAGCAAGTTGCATGTATGCGTATGCCATACTAAAACACTTAAAAGCAGCTGTCTTAAGGAGATTAAATGTCACCTAGGCAAATGTACTTGCACCACTGATTTGTAAGTGAGCCAACAAACAAGAGTGTGTCTTTGAGTCTACTTCATGATTGTCAGATGAATTTGTGACAGCTCTGCCTTGGAAACGAGGAACCTTCCCTGGACCTGAATTGTATAAAACTTGGTCCTCCTCCTTACAGCAACCTGGCTTGCCAGCACCCATTTCTTCCCAGAACACCAGGAGATCACTGAAGAATCAAAGTAACAGGGGCCATAGTTCAACTTCTCTCAGTATTGCCAGAATGTTCTGAATTGAGGGGAACTGTATTAAAAGTTGCTTTCATTTTCTCCGGTATGCTTTTGTGACCATGGATTTGGGACAATTATAATAGAAACAAATAATTGGGAGTGAATATAAGTCCCAGATTGACAAAAGGATCAGGAAACAAGCACACCATAAGAATTAGAATAGTTTGAATATATAAACTTTGTGTTAGAAGCATAATTTCTGCTGGTATAGGTTACAACTATCTTTTCTTAGGAAGGACTGTGATATGGTTTGAATGTTTGTCCACTGCAAATCTCATGTTGAAATGTGACCCCTCAATGTTTGAGGTGAGGCCTAGTGGAAGGTGTTGGGTCATGGGGGCAGATCTCTCGTGAATAGCTTGGTGCCCTGCCTCCCCAAGGTCATGAGTTCATTCTTGCTCTATTATTTCATGTGAGAGCCTGGCACCTCCTCCCCTCTCTCTTGCTCTCTCTCACCATGTGATACATTGGCTCCCCTTTGCTGTCAGTCATGATTATAAGCTTCCTGAGGCCTCACCAGAAGCAGATGCTGGCACTACACTTCTTATACAGTCTGCAGAACTGTGAAGCAAATAAATCTCTTTTCTTTATAAATCACCCTGTCTCAGATATTCCTTTGTAACAACACAAAACGGACAGATACAGACTGTCCTTTAAGTCAAAGTTATTTTATTCTACTTTATAGTGCTCTCTATATATGTACATATATATACATATACGTACAAATGTACATATATGCACAAATATATATACACATATATATGTATATTTGAGACAAAGTCTTGCTCTGCCACGCAGGCGGGAGTGAAGTGGCGCAATCTTGGCTCACTGCAACTTCTGCCTCCTGGGCTCAAGCAGTTCTCCTGCCTCAGCCTCCTGAGTAGCTAGGACTACAGGTGTGTTCCACCACACCCAGCTACTTTTTTTATTTTTAGTAGAGATGGGGTCTCACCATGTTGGCCAGGTTGGTCTTGAACTCCTGATCTCCTCATAAAATATATTTTTACACACAAAATTTTCATAATTGTTACTGTGCTTGTCGCTTTGACGCATCCTTACTTGGCAAGACAAAAAGTTGAAAATAGGATGAAAACAAAAAGTATGCAGTGCATTCTCTATTAATGACCTGATCTTTTCCTCCTTCCCATTTCTCAGCAAATGGACAAAACAGAAAAGGGTCTAAAATATCATTTTTCCTCTATCTGAAACATTTCAAGGAATTAGCAAAGAGTTAAAATCAAAAAGGTTTATCTCAAAGTACAGGGGAAAGGCATTCTTTATACTTGCATACAAATTATTTATTAAAAGTTGATACTGACTCTGGAGGTAAAATAAACTCTGACTTGCTATACAAGAAGGATCATTAATGTTGTATAAAATATTTATTTGCGAGGAGTGCAAAGACCAGAAGCATTAAAAATAAAGCCAAGTAAAACAAGAAGTTTGAATACTGCATACAGACTCAACTATCAGACAAGGGAGATAGAGCAGAAATCAATTAGGAAAACAAAAATCTACGAGGCAAGCTATGTTTTTTAATCGATTATTGACTTTATGCATAAAAGAAACTAATTAAAGACTTATATACTTTTCTAATTAAGGTAATTTGACTAAGAAATTTGACTTGGCCAAAATTCTGAGTCCCAAGTTTATAAAGTGTATGCATCCCATCAATGGGTCAATCAAACTTCACCTAAATTAGAAGCAAAACAATTACAAAATTTTGGTTGATGAGTTTGGAAATCACCAATGGCTCTAATTTTTAAAACATAGCACAGAGAAAAATCATGCATTATAGGAACTTCAAACACTTGGATTCTGAGATTCAAATTCAAGTTCTAACATTTACTAACTAAAGGAACTTGGGTAATTGCTCTAAAGCATATATTCTCAAATACCTAGTGGAAAACATAGCAAGATCCTTGTAAGATAGGTAAGTAGATTAAATAACACAATCGCAGGCATCCATTAAAAAGCTATAATTTTAAATATTTTCTAAGTATAATACAGGTTGAGTATCCCTAAACAAAATCCTTTGGAACACAAGTACTTTTGGAATTTGAACTTTTTTTTTCAGATACACCAGTTAAGCATCTCAAATCCAAAACTTCAAAATCCAAAATATGCTAAGGAACATTTCCTTTGAATGTCATATTAGTGCTTTAAAAGTTTCAGATTTAGGAGAATTTTGGATTTTGGATTTTTGGATCTGGGATGTTCAATCTGTTATGATGCTCACTGCAGAAAATGCATGTCTGAAAATTTTTAAATGCATAATCTCAATAAGAAAAAAACATTATTAACTTTCTGATATCTATTTGTTGGGATGGATGGACCTAGACACAAAATTTTAAAAGTTTGTTTATGGTGATTTTTATAGTTCAATGGATTTTTAAAACATGTAACTTAATATATGAATATATCTTTTGTGCATTTTCTGTTTCATCATTTTTTCAGAAGGGATTTAATCACTCTAAAATTACAAACCTTCACTTAAATTCTTATCTTATTCTTTCATTATTATATTAGTCCATTTGTCCTGCTGTAACAAAGTACACGAGAAGGGGTAATTTATAAAAAAACAGAAACTTATTTCTCACATTTCTGAAGGCTGGGAAGTTCAAGATCAAGAAGCCAGCTGGTTCAGTGTCTCCTGAGGATCCATTCCTTATAGAAGGCTCCATCTAGGTGTCCTCCCATAGTGGAAGGGAGAAGGAAAATTAGCCTAAGCCAGTTCCCTTTAGCCCTTTTACAAGGCACTAATCCATTCATGAAGGGAGAGGCACTCTTGACTTAATCACTTCCCAACAGGCCTCATCTCATAATACTACCAAAATGAGGATTAAGCTACAATATGAATTTTGGAAATGCATTATAATTGCTATAATTCAAATTATAGCAATTGTTTTATTACATTTAAAACTCTACCTCTTCTAGATTCTTGAACATGCATTCTCATTGGGGGTTATACCACCTCCAATGGGGCAAAATTGTCAAGGCTAGGGAGAAGAGAACAAAAATGTTATATATTAAAATTGTTAATGACCCTCCAAAGGGCCATAGTACAGAAACTGATGTAGAGTATATCTATATTTTTAAAATTACAGAGAGAGAGGATGAATTAGGAGAAATATATGTATTTTATATGACTTGTAGCAGCCAATGACAAAAACAATATTTAGAAACACTTACCTAGAAATAATCTTGGGTATGATATTTTAAAAATCCACTTTTTCATAAATGTTTAGACAGGTGGCCCAATGTCATTTATTGATCAAAATATCTTTCCTCACTAATTTCAAGTGACACTTTCATATCCTAACATTTTATCTCTCCTTGGTCTGTTGCTCAATTTCTTTCCTTCCTGCCTCAGCTTTCAACTGTACTAATTTTTAATACAGTTTACAATGTGTATTTTACATGTTGTGCACTTCACGGACATATCTTACATTAAAAAAGAGATAATGGCCAGGCACAGTGGCTCACGCCTGTAATCCCAATACTTTGAGAGGCCAAGGCAGGTGGATCACCTGAAGTCAAGAGTTCAAGACCATCCTGGCCAACATGGTAAAACCCTGTTTCTACTACAAATACAAAAAAAATTAGTTGGGTGTGATGGCAGAGATTTGTAATCCCAGCTACTCAGGAGGCTGAGGTAGGAGAATTGCTAGAATACTGGGGGTGGAGGTTGCAGTGAGCTCAGATTGCACCACTGCATTCCAGCCTGGGCGACAGAGAGAGACTCCGTCTCAAAAAAAAAAAAAAAAAAGGAAAGAAAAAAAGAAAGGAAAGAAAAAGAGATAACATATTGTACATGATTTGCTATGGAAAGCCTATTTTAAGATAAGTACTGGTGGCCTTCCAATTTATGTTGATCATTAACAAACCTAGACGATTTTAAAGACAAAATATTTGAAAAATTCTAAGGACCCGTCTTCATGCAAGAAAAAAACACTAAACTTTCATGCATTTTATTTCAATAAAATCTCTACTTTTTCCCTACAAATGTGATGTACAACTCAGGAATTTGTAGATATAAATCTTCCTACAGACCCAGCTGCACACTAAGGATCGTATCCTAGAAGCCCTTATAAAGATTGTCTCCTATATTAAAAGCAACTGCTGATCTATTGAAGCATTTTATAAGTTTGTTCAGTTCTCAAACTTTACTGAGCCCAGGAATACCTTAGGGAAGTTAGTTAAAATACAGATTCTGATTCAGTAGTTCTGGATGAGGGCTAAGATTCAGCATTTCTAATAAATTCCCAGGTCGTGACAATGCTGCCAGTCATAGATCACACTTTGAGAAGCAAGGCATTAATAGGCATCTGTATTAGTCCATTCTCACACTGCTATAAACATACTATCTGAGACTGGGTACTTTATAAACAAAGGAGGTTTATAAATTAAACTACTTCCACATGGCTAGGGGGACCTCGGGAAATGTACAATCATGGCAGAAGACGAAGCAGGCACCTTCTTCACAAGGCGGCAGGAGAGAGTGTTAGCATGTGAAGGAAAACCTGTCAAACACTTATAAAACCATCAGATCTTGTGAGAACTCACTCACTGTGACAAGAACAGCACGGGAGAAACTGCCACCACGATCCTGTCACCTCCCTCCCTCCACACGTGGGGATTACAGGTCTGTTCCTCCACATGCGGGGATTACAATTCAAGATGAGATTTGCGTGGGGAGACAAAGCCAAACAATATCAGCATCTATAACTCAACAAAAGAAAATTAAGTAATTAAGACTAAGGCTTTCTAAAGTGGAGTTGGGAGATTGGAAGAGGACTGCAGTTACCCCTGCTGAAGGTCAAACCACAGAATATTCCAATAGACTTAGACAAACAACTAAAGTCTATATCCTCCAGCCTTCAATATCCCTCAGCTGTCAGTACCCTAATTAACTACCCAATCAGAATGGGTTGGTGATTTCAGATTTCTGCCCAGCCAAGGAACTGCTTCTGAAAACAACTTTTATGGAAATCCCTATTAAAAAATCTCTCCTAAGCTTGGCATACAGAACACCATTCAGGGCTGCCCTGATTCAGTGTACCTGAGTTGCAATTCTTTGTTTCCCAGAAATGCTATTTCCTTTGACCTCTGTGTTAATCCCCCTTTTTTTAGTTAAAAATCCCATTTTCAATTAGCAACATGGAGGACCTAGAAATACACTAAGTGTACGGAACATCTAAACAACAGATAAGAATATCTGCTTTTAAAACACATCATACTACACATGCATACTCACACTCACACACACATGCACACATACACATATACACATGCAGCTTCCTTCACAAATACCACGCTGAACCATTCCTGAAAATAAAGAAATCTCCAGGTTCCTTTAAATGACTTTAATTCTGATAATTTGAGCTATTCAGTCTGTAGAGACGGAGTCATGTGCTTATTGGACAAGCTGGCCCTGAGAAAGATCAAAACACAGGACAAGATCTGAAATAAAAGCATGATGATGGGAGCCAATGGAAACAGGCAAAATAGACAGTCCCAAATTCTGTACTCTAATGCATTTGCCTCTCCTTTCCCAGTCACTGCTAAATGCTTTCAAGTTTTATTTTGCTTTCTCAAAAAAGAAAAAAAAAAGAATTGGAAGAAAAATAATTAAATTTGTAATATACTCTATCAAATGCCTTATTTTGATGAATATTTACTCAACATTTTGGTTGACTAATCAGTTTTCAAAATTAAAAACCTCTTAAATCCCTTTTGAAAAGTATTAAAATATAATTTCATATAGATATGATGTGCTTTTCCTTTTACTAAAGCGAAGTTTGAGGTAAATATTTTATTCAGCCACCTCAAATATTAGTCTGCTATGTTTCTCAAAATGTATCTAAGGATTACCTACATCAGAAATATCTGTGGTGCTTCCTGAATACTCACATATTAGCCATTCAGCTACTCAATCAGATATCTGAGAAATAGTTCAGAAATTTGCTTTTTTTTTTTTTTTTGGAGACAGAGTCTTGCTCTGTCGCCAGGCTGGAGTGCAGTGGCGCAATTTCAACTCACTGCAACCTCTGCCTCCTGGGTTCAAGTGATTCCCCTGTCTCAGCCTCTTAAGTAGCTGGTACTAGAGGCGTGCACCACCACGCCCGGCTAATTTTTTTGTATTTCAGTAGAGACAGGGTTTCACCATCTTGACCAGAATGATTTCGATCTCCGGACCTCGTGATCTGCCCACCTCGGCCTCCCAAAGTGCTGGGATTACTGGCGTAAGCCACCGCGCCCGGTCAGAAATTTGCATTGTTAATAAATGATTCAAGTCATTCGCATTAAGTAAATATTTTAGACATAGTTTCCTAAGAAATTCAGAACTGACTTTAACACATTTTGAGGCTGTAGTAGATTGGTGACCCACACACACAAAGATACGTCCACTTGGAACCTACGCATGTGACCCTGTGTGGAAAGAAGCCTTTGCATATGTAATTACATTGAAGATCTTGAGATGAGATGATGCTGGATTACTGTGTGGGCCCTAAATCCAGTAACAAATGTCCTTACAATTAAAAGAAAAGACAGACACAAAGGAAATGGCAATTTGAAGACAACAGCACAAATTGAAATCACGGTTCTACAAGATAATGAACACCAAAAAGTGCCACCAGCCACGAAGAGCTTGAAGAGAAACATGGAATAGAGTCATCCTCAGCGCCTCCAGAAGTCACCAACCCCACAGACACCTAGATTTCAGACTTCCGGTCCAGAATCACGAAAGAGTAAATTTCTGCTGTTTTAAGCCAACTTATTTGTGTATATTTGTTATGGCAGTTCTAGAAAATGAATAAAGTCTTTCAAAATATATCGATAATGTTCATTAATAATATAACTAATAATTGGTAACATTTGTTCAGCTTAGTGTGCCAGGCACGATGCCTAGGACAACCAACCCCAACCAAGGCTGTAAGTATATGTCTGGTTAATTTTAACATTAACAGTCTCTTCCACCTCAATAGCTCCTGGATCTTGCCTAGGATTCCCTGCCAATAACAGCCTCTTTCCCAAACTGCTCCCCTACTTATTTACTGCCTCTTCTTCTGGGCCAATAAGTTGAGAAAATATTATCTGATGTCTGCCTAACAACCGTACATTGCGTAAGCAGTATAAATTCCAAACTTTCTCTAACAGCTGTGCATTGCTTAAGCAGTATAAACTCCAAACTTTTTCTAACAACTGTACATTGTTGAAGCAGTATAAACTCTAATTTTTCATTGAAATATAAATATTTGTCCAGGCAGAGTGGTTCACTCCTGTAATCCCAACACTTTGGGAGGCAGAGGTGGGCAGATAACCTGAGATCAGGAGTTCAAGACCAGCCTGGCCAACATAGTGAAACCCCATCTCTACTAAAATTACAAAACTTAGCCAGGCGTGGTGGTGCACGCCTATAATCCCAGCGACTTGGGAGACTGAGGCAGGAGAATTGCCTGAACCCAGGAGGTAGAGGTTGCAATGAGCCGAGATCATGCCACTGTACTCCAGCCTGAGGGACAGAGGGACTCCATCCCACTCGCTCCCCACAAAAAAAAGCCAAATAAATATAAATATTTAAAAATCATATAACTAACCATGACCTAGAAAAAAGTCAGCTGTTAGCTTATGACCTTGAATTATTTTATTTAATTTATAAAATATGAATATTTGAATTTTGTTTGTGTTACTATATAGTATAATTTGCAGGCAACATATTGAAAAGATATAATTTGCAGGCAACATATTGAAAAGACTTGTAAATCACTTAAAGACTAAACAAAAATCAATAATATGCCTGATAATTTTTAGACTGCAAAAGCCCATATCTGATAGTTGGAAAAAAAATTCAAATATATCATTTATCTCCATTTACACCCATATCTCAGGGATACCTACAAGAAAATTTGCTATTCCATTAAGATGGCAGAGATTAGAAAACAGTCTGCAGGTGATTTATTCTGCCACATGCTGTTCTGAGTTACATGCTCATGAGATTGCTTTGCAAATACATTAAAATTCACTCATGTCTGCCAATTATTTTCTTGGATTGCTAAATCTTTATCTACATTATTCATATCTGTCTGTATCCCAAGGATGCTACTTGAAATGGTAGAAGGTACAAGGCCCCGAAACAATACATACCAAACTTTTATACCGAATTAAAGAGACAAGGCTGTTTGTACCCAGATCCTGCCAGGTTGTCCCAAGGGCTGAATTGATTAAGATGGCAGCCAATCCGTTACCTCTTTATGACAGACCAGTGGGTCACGACCCACCAGTTAAGGAGTTCTGGTATAGATCATATTTGACATTGTATTAATATACTGTCACTTACAGAGACAATCTTCTCCTAAAAGAATAAATCACCAACAAGATGATGGTAAGGGGGCAGGTGACCAAATTCATTCAAAGATAAAAAGCACCAAAAGGACACATGTCTCGTGTTAGCAAGGCATTGGGTGCTGTCACCGAAATGCCTTTTGAATCCATCATGTGGAACTTTGTCCAGATGCCTAGATAGAGTGCCAAGAATAAGACAGCTTTGTTGAAGCCCAAAGGAGTTGGTTGGGTCAAGAGTGGGACGGCAAGGCAAAATACTCACATCCAACTCTAGTTACAGAGGCACTAGGCAGGAGTCATGATGAGAGAATCCAGCGGGAACACTAGTAAGACCCTCCTCCCCTGGTCCTCCAGGAGAAGGCTGGCAGCAACACTGAGGAAGGAATTGGTCAGAGCGAAGAGAAAAGCCTGAGGAGGGAAGGGAAGGCAATGACCTTCGCTGGTATTATCAACAGAAATAAGGAATACACAGCTTAGTCCCACCCTGATTTCACATGTAGATATCAAAGAGCATGTGTATGTACATTCTTCATTATGGCAATTTCCCATAATTATTTGTGTCATGACTAAAGAAATGAATAGCAATTAAGTCATTCTATTTATAACATAGTGTACCGCTTAAACTTCTGTGAAGGTGCTAATACTTTCATTTAATTAAATATGCAATCTTGATTATAACTATCAACACTGAAAGATGTCTAAGATATGAAATGTATGTCAGTATCAAAAATGTTTATGGAAATCTAAAACCATTTTCATTTTCTGACATGTGCGAGAGTCTGATTCAGAATACTTTTTTTTTAAATTGCTATTACATGGAACAGCAAATCATAATTCCTGATATTATTTTTTCTTACATGTTTGAACATTAATTAGCAGGTGGTCCATATCTGTGCAGGTGCATATGTTTCTTTATGTGAATCTATATAACCAGAGCCTAATAGGTTGATTTAGAATTTTCTAAATATAGCCTCCATGAATAAATTATATATAATAATGTGCCAATTTTTGTAATTTTAAACTTGTTACTTGAGATTTTTAGCACAGATTAAAATTTAAAACAAGAGATTTAACAGAACTTGACAATAGAATTTATTGTTAGCTATTATTGTTTTGTGCCAATAGTAATAAACCTAAGCACAATTCAGGATAGTAAATGATAGTTTAAAAATAAAAAAAAAACAGGTAAAATTACTTTAAATGGCAAAACTCATTTTTCCTCTATGATGCACAATTATATATATTTCTAACAAAAATTTTTAACATGGATCCGTCATTTTAATATTAAAGATGGTTTAGAAACAAGTTTGTTTCCAGAACAGAGCTCTCACACACTTGGTCCTATTCACAGAAGTCTTGTAAGTAAGTTTCTGGGTTATTTCTAAGAACAAACTGCTTACTTTTTCAGTAATCTTATTTCCTTAAGAACTAGCAAGATACATAAGAAAAAATGGATGCAGCTGGAAACCATCATTCTTAGCAAACTATCACAAGAACAGAAAACCAAACACCGCATGTTTTCACTCATAGGTGGGAACTGAACAATGAGATCACTTGGACTCAGGAAGGGGAACATCACACACCGGGGCCTATCATGGGGAGGGGGGAGGGGGGAGGGATTGCACTGGGAGTTATACCTGTTGTAAATGATGAGTTGATGGGTGCAGCACACCAACATGGCACAAGTATACATATGTAACAAACCTGCACGTTATGCACATGTACCCTACAACTTAAAGTATAATAATAATAAATAAATTTAAAAAATAAAAAATAAAAAATAAATTAAAAAAATTTAAAAAAAAGAAATAATGGTCCTTGGCTAGAAAGTATAATAATAATAAATAAATTTTTAAAAAAAATTAAAAAAAAAAAAAAAAAAAATAATGGTCCTTGGCTAGGCGTGGTGGCTCACGCCTGTAATCCCAGCACTTTGAAGGCCACAGCGGGTGGATCCATCTCTACTAAAAATACAAAAAGAAAAAAAAAAAAAAGCCAGGCGTCATGGCACATGCCTGTAATCCCAGCTACTCAGGAGGCTGAGGCAGGAGAATCACTTAAACCTGGGAGGCGGAGATTGCGGTGAGCCTCACTGCACTCCAACCTGGGCGAAAGAATGAGACTCTGTCTTGAAAAAAGAAAAATAATTTTTTTGTGTTTAAAGAAAGAATGGATCAATCATAAAACATATGCTAGCTAGACAATACATTCAGTGTATGATTTCTTTTTCTAAATATTTGGAGAACTTCCCCATGTACTTATGAATCAGGTGACTGCACATACATCATTGAATGAATTTTCATGCTGTAGTTATTCTTTTCCACATTTTAATCATCCATAGATCATCAGATATTTGGGGCTAGCTTTGTTCTCTTTTACCCTTATTACCTACATTGTGAATTCTCAAATTTTTTTTTTTTTTTTTTTTTTTTTTTTACTGTTGCTCCTTTTTCTCTTTTGATAACATGTTTGGTTTAAGGGGTGAGGGAATAACTCCCGTTAAACTCAGTGGTGGCCTATGTTAAATGAGTTTGAGATGCCAGAGTTTCCCTGGCATGAACTGGAGGAGGAATAGAGATATTGTTCAGAGATAACTGAGTTCAGTTAACTCAGTAAATACATATTGAATTATTATGAGCAAGACAATTTTGAAACCTCTGTAACGGTACAAAGTAGTTAGCATTCAAGCTGTACACATTTCTAGTGATAACTTTCAAATTGGTCTTGCTAAACAGTCATTAGCCAGGTGTGTAGCTATATGGAAATTACTAGGTACCATGTTGATTTTTCCCAGTAAAAATATTACATCTGGAAAAAGTGCCAGCCCTAGAGTGACCACATTACATATTTAATTACAATCTCATCTACTATAAATAGATGAAATTTACAATAATTCACAGTTACTGACAATTATTGTAAAAGATCCACCTAACTTCTGCACAGACCAAACAGTTGAATGAAATGAGATGTGATAGAAGTATAAAGACTTTTTTCTTTATGCCAGGTGCGTAGCTATATAGAAGTTCCTAGGTACCACGTTGATTTTTCCCAGTAAAAATATTACATCTGGAAAAACTGCCAGCACTCGAGTGACCACTGGTGAAATTTACGATAGTTCAGAGTTACTAACAGTTATTGTAAAAGATCCACCTAACTTCTGCACAGACCAAACAGGTTCATTAAATGAGATGTGATAGAACTGTAAAGACTTTTTTCAAGTCTTTGATAATGGCATGGATATCTTCAGTTCCCCCAAAGATGCAGTATTGCTTCTGGTTTGCTATTGTGGTAGAGTTAAGTGAAATTCCAGGGGCTTGCATTTGGCCCTTCCTACCATAACGGCCCTCATCCTGTGGATGAATGTGCTGGTGTAGTTATTTTACAATTATTGAAATTAAACATTTAGCAGCTGAAAAAATAATTACAGGTTGGGTCCATGGACCCACCAAGCCCATCCTGAGTCAGAAATGAAGTAAGATTCCATCTATCTTCTGGCCACTATAAACTCCTATTTTAACTGATAGCTCAGAATTTGGAGGGTCTCGAGGAACCAAAAATTAGTGACAGTTCAAAGACAGTAACCCCAAAAGCACTGGGTATTTCCTATTCCTCAAGGCACAGTCACTCCAGTAAGGTCTAGAGGTGCCTTTAGGGAAGGCTTGAAGGAAGAGTTTTGGTATGTGTGGTATAAAATGGTAAGGAGGCACAGGTTAGGCTTCAACCAAGGAGTTCTGTGCCTTTGAATTGACTTTGGTCTGGAAACTGGGCAAGAGTCAGAACTCTCCACTGTGGTGACTCAAGCTGTTTTTGGCTACTGGTTCTTGAGGTGTTTTTTTTTTTAAATTATAATATTAATTTTTTTCCTCAAAAAAAATCACATTAATACATGTGTGATAGGGTTGGCTGCTGGGAGAAAATCTCGCTAGTCTAGGAAAATTCTTCTGTGTGAGAAAGTTTACAACTAGGGTGCTACAAGACCTGTGTGTAGAAGTAGGTGACCCATCTGGGATCACTGGTTTTGTAAATGAAGCTATATTCAGTGAGCTACCTATCTATTTGTTCTCATGGACACTGTGACCAATTAGCAACTGCCCCAAATCGCTCTGAGCTAAGGCATTGTGATTACTGGCATGTCTCTGCCTACACAGTGAGTCCACTTTGTCTTTGGTGGTTAAGAACTCTCACTTGGCTTTGACTACTCTGGAATTTCCATTATCACAGCTGAAATCAGCAAACACATATCAATGGTGATATATAGTCTGGAGGACAAAAGGTCTGAGATCCAGACCCATCATTTCAAAGACTAAGGTACTATCCTCACCAATGTATTTCCCAATGCCTTAATAGAGTATCTTCCAGGCCATCTCAGAGAACATTGTAGGAGATACACGTGTAGGTATCACTTGACAAATCCACTCCAATATCTTTATTTCTCCTCCAATTCATGCCAGGAAAGCTCTGGCATCTCAAACTCATTTAACACAGGCCACCACTGAGCATAAGTTTCAGGAAACCAACCAAGTAAGCTATTGGAGTCAACTCAAGTTGCACAAGCTAACATCCTAAATCTGGACTCTCTAATAAGTACAGTCTTATCAATGAATTCAGCCTTACTGATTGTTATATTCCAGCCTCTTTAGTCTAGTGCCCTTCAGATGTATTCTTACAATGTTCCCCAGATTTCAGAATATATGTAATAGCAAAGTCTTGCACACTTTTTTTGTATGTAAACATTTTGTAGATACCCATGGGTTATAGTCTGTACCTGTTACCGTGGAGTGTGCTGAGATTTGCCCCCTTGCAAGGGGTCTAGAAACAACCGGAATTGCTTGTGTTAACTCGTGAGAAAAATGAGCATCCATTTTCAAAGTCCCTGCTCCTGGTGAGATTATCACAAAATTTTCAAGCAAAGATGGGGTAGTCACCTCAGACACAGGAGGAGGCAGTTTTGTTCAAGTGGTAAGGAAGGCTCAGAATGACCTAGGGGTTCAAGACAGCCAGTTTCATGTGGGTCCAAGTATATGTACACATTCCAAGTTCATTCAGGATTCTATTCTTTCCCAATTAGTAACCTAACTTTCAAACAAAAATTTGGCAAGAAGTGAATTAATTGGCATTAAAATTCAAAAACCAAAGGCAATTTAATTTTGTTTTTAGTTTTAGCAGTATCAGCCCTCCAGCTAGAGTAACTATTACCTATGGCCATCATAGAAGCTCTTCCTTGGTTCTAAGTCTGTGGCTTTAGCTGAGAGTTCAAGACTCATTGTTTTCATTCAGGAAGCACTCCAGTGTGCTCTGGAAGAAATCGTTCCATATCATGCATCTTGTAGCCATCATTGCTGCCATAATGTTCAATGCAAGGGCACCGTCAGTTTGCTAGGCACCTGCTTCAATTGGCTTTCATCACAGTCAACCATAGGCATTAGGCTGATTAGGATTCCACTGCAAGCAGCAGATTTCTGGCATCCTAGTTTCCATACACAAAGAGCTCAACACTGTGTTCAAATCCTAGGGCATGACCAAACCAATCCCAATCTTTTCAAATATGTCTCCTGAGACCAATCTAGTAGCTAAATTCTGTATCAGTGAGGATCCAATCAGAACACAAAACCCTCATAGTAATTTGACCAGTAATGTTCACCATAAAGAATTATTAACAAGAAATTAACTATTAATATGAAAAGGTTAAAACTAACTCTAAAAATATACCAATAGTGAACATAGGAGGAATATATAGGGCTGAGGCAAAGCACTGAAAAAAGGAACAAACCTGGAAACCCAACCCCCGCATGACTGAGATCCAGACCTCACTGGAGAGGGCGCAGCCTTGACCTTCATGGATGATAAAAAGGTCTAGCACATGAGAAGAAAACCCCCTTTTGGGGGACCAAGCAGAACACACTGAGGACGGCAACAGTCTTGGCGTATCTCTAGAAAATTGTCCTCAAGCATTGCCAAAGAAACTCTTTAGGAAGCTGCTTGCAATGGTATTGCCACTCAAACATGCCAGGGATGAGTGTCACTGGATGTCCCACATGCTAACCAAGCGCCACAGGAGCAAGCACAGAGGATCACAGTGGATCCAGAACAAAGTCCCTTCTTCCTGCAATGTCCCTCCAGCACCTTCTACTAGTGGTGCTTAGCATCATGCCTGCTGGTAAGTGACAAATATTTACATGGTCCATGTCCAGTATCATAAGCCACAAAATGATGGGTAGATTTGAAACTAAGAGGCAAGATATTTAACTAAAACAACATAATTCCCTTTCCCCGTGATCACAGTACTAGGATAAAATGTCACTTCCTATTTTTAAGTTAACTAATACTGAGACCAAGCAAAATAAGCAAGTTGTGTGCTCCAGGAATTACCTGCTCCCAGACGATAAGACTGTGAGCAAATAAACATGTTACTTATCAAGAGTCACAATTTACTCACCAAGACTTGTTTTGACAGCCTCACTTCTCAGCAACAACCAATTCCAAAGTTACAGCTTCAGCAAAAACTGTCAATTCCAATTTGTTTCCTATTCTGTAAGCTCCCCCTTAAAATCACCCAGTCCATGGTCTACAACTTGAGAATTATGCTCCCTCTGACTTTTCTCTTTTGAGCTTTTGCTAAAACTCTCTCAAAACAGAGATTTTCCTTATTACAATAGGCTTAATAAACTTACCGTGTCTCAATTCCACATTTTTCTGGTAGTCCTTGGGGACTTTAAGTCAACAACAGAATTCATAATCCAATCAGAAGCTGTAGAACTTGTGCTTTAAATGGCTAAAGCTCTGGGACTAATGTAAAAGTATTTATCTGAAGGCAGAAATGCCTCTTTGCTTATTATGTTTGCCATCTGAGAACATCTTTTTCTTGCAATGTATTTATTACTGGGCTGATGACTAACAACCACGTTCTTGTTCAAGCAGTTTTAGAGAGAAAATGAGGAATCTGTTTGAATGAAAGGATTCCATGAGATACTGGGAATGAATAGTGCTTTTTAAAATCCTACATACTGCAGTCAGTAGAGAATTGGAGTCAAGAAAATTCTGTACTCTGCCTAGAATCTAACTGCCCTGGCCCTGAACAACTGAGACCAACAAAGGATGGAGCCCTGGGCCTGGACATCAGCCCTCTCCGGGTCAGCGACATCTCACCAGACATAACAGCAAGGCCCTTTCATGAAGCTTAGAGGCAGGTACAAAATAGATGGAGGCTGAAGAGTAGATCTGATAATCAAGGTAAATGATGAAAGGGAAAGTAAAGAGAAGAGGTAAATTGTTTATATTTAAAAGGCAGGCAAATAAGCACATAAAAAGATGTTCAACCTCATTAGCCATAAGGGAAATGCAAAGTGAAGGCACAATGCAATATCAGTACACGACTATCAGAACAGCCAAAGTGAAAAATTGGAGCAACAGGAAATGATGGCAAGGATGCAGGGAAATGGAATCACTCGCACATAGCTGGCGAAAAGGCAAATGGGTGCAGCCACTGTGGAAAACAATTTGGTAGTTTTTTCACAACCAAACACATAATTACCATAAGACCCAGCAACTCTCCTCTTGGGTATTTAGCCTAGGTTAATAAAAACCACGCCCACCCAAAAACCTGTACACAAATGATCATGGTAGCTTTCTTTTTTGTTGTTATTGTTTTTATTTTTATTTCCACAGGCTTTGGGGGGAACAGGTGGTGTTTGGTTACATGAGTAACTTCTTCAGTGGTGATCTGTGAGATTTTGGTGCACCCATCACCCAAGCAGTATACGCTGAACCCAATTTTTGGTTTTTTATCTCTCACCCACCTCACACCCTTTCCCCTGAGTCCCAAAAATCCACTGTATCATTCTTATGCCTTTGCATCCTCATAGCTTAGCTCTCACTTATGAGTGAGAACATAAGACATTTGGTTTTTTATTCCTGAGTCACTTCACTTAGAATAATGTCTCCAATTCTATACAGGTTGCTGCAAATGCCATTATTTTGTTCCTTTCTATGGCTGAATAGTATTCCATAATGTGTATATATGTGTGTGTGTGTGTGTGTATGCATATATATATGCATATACACACACATACTGCAATTATATATATATATGCATACACACACACATACTGCAATTTCTTTATCCACTCATTGATTGATGGTTATTTGGGTTGGTTCCATATTTTTGCAATTGCAAATTGTGCTGCTGTAAACATGGGTGTGCAAGTATCTTTTTCATATAATGACTTCTTTTCCTCTGAGTAGATACCCAGTAGTGGGACTGCTGGATCAAATGGTAGTTCCAACAGAAAAACTGGAAACAATCCAGATGATCTTTAACCACTGAATGACCCAAACAAAACACTATGGTACTCAACAAGAGAAATGAATAAACTAAACATATATGATCACTTAGATGAATCTCCAGGGAATTATGCTGAGTTTTGATTTTAAAGTCAACCTCAAATGGTCACACACTGTATGATTCCATTTATATAGCATTCTTGAAATGAGAAAATAATTGAAATGGAGAACAAGGTAGTGGTTGCCAGGGGTCAGAGGTGGTGGAAGGGATAGGGGTATGGCCATGAAAGGGCAACACCAGGGATCCTCGTGGTGATGGAAACATTCTGCATCTTAGTGTTCCAATGAGCTGGTGATATGGTTTGGCTGTGTCCCCATCCAAATTTCATCTTGAATTGTATCTGCCATGTTTCCCACATGTTGTGGGAGGGACCTAATGGAAGATAATTGAATCATGGGGGCGGTTCCCCCAATACTGGTCTCATGGTAGTGAATAACTCTCAGATTTATAAGGGGAGACCCCCTTTCACTTGATTCTCATTCTCTTTTGCCTGCCGCAAGGTAAGATGTGACTTTGTTCCTCCTTTGCCTTTCGTCATGATTGTGAGGCCTCCCCAGCCACATGGAACTATGAGTCCATTTAACCTCTTTTTCTTTACAAATTACCCAGTCTTGGGTATATCTTTAGCAACATAAGAACAGACTAATGCAAAGGCCAAGGGAGCTGGGAGGCCAAAGAAAGAGGTTGACAAATCTAGTTTCTCAGAACGAAACATTTAATAGGAATTTAATAACAGAAGCAATGTCTCAGGTGGCCAAGAACTGGTGGATCTCTGTACTCGCCCCCCAGAAAACATCCTTTTATATAGCAAGCTTTGCTGGTAAAACACGTGCAGTTAGTCATGTACCAGATGCTCTTATAAAATTTGTGACCACTGGGGAAGTTAGATAAGTATCTCTTTGAGGAGTAATTTATACTACAGGCATTGGTTCTTGACCTTGCTGTGAACACCTTAGCATGCAGGAGTCAAACATCGGTTATCATGTTTTTGCTTAAGTATGGTGTCCCTCTTTCCATGGGTCAGGCCATTTTCCTATATTTGGCTGTATCAATCAATATCCTGATTCTAGTTTGATAAAATGTCACCACTGGGGGAAACTGGGTGAAGGGCATACAGAATCTGTATTGTTTCTTATAACTACATGTGAATCTATAATTACCTCAAAATTAATAGTTTGATTAGAAAAAAAATAAAAGGCAAGAAGCCACTAAGAGAAAGGAAGATACCGTTCTTTGGTCAATTTTCTCTCAATTTCAGGGAAGCCCGTGTGGGCTAAGGCTTTGTTGTTTGTTTATTCTTTTCTTGTTTGAAGACATAAAAGTGGGAGATGGGCTAAGAGAGAAGATAAGTGAAGAGGATTGTTAGGGCTTCCACCTGTGTGTTATGTCTCTCTCCGCCACCTCAGAGATTTCAGTAATACCTTATTTTTCAAGGTCTTTTAAAATTGGATGTGAGTTTGTTTGAACTTCAAGGAGAGGTTACATGAAAACGGAGTGCTATGCTTCACCACGACAGAGTCTAACAAGCTGAGGTTACAGAAGGACCCAGCACTGGCAGCGACTCGAACACACCAGACCCTCATTGGACCTAAGAAGACTCCTGATGAAAGAACAATAGCTTTTGTTTTGAACAACAGGATTTATTCCAGCCAAATATGTACAGATCTGTGGATTCATTTCCCTACCTTAGGGAGTAAACTTTCAATCTTTAATTAGCAGATCCACCACAAACTCCGCTTTTTTACCACTTAAAACTGAAACTTTGCCCCTTCAGCAAATTAGTTAATTTCTCCATGGGTGTGTGTGTCTGTGGCGCTGTGTCTGTGTCTCTGTATGTGTGTCTATGAGTCTGTGTCTGTGTACATATATGTGCCTATGTGTACATGTATGTGTCTATGTGCATGTGTTGAGCCTGTGTGTCTGTGAGTCTGTGTATGTGTCTCTGTTGTATCTGTGTGTGGGGGTGGGTGTGTCTGCATGTAGATGCACCTTTATGTGCATGTTTCCTTGCCTGACAGGTAAACAAACTTGGTGTGAAAAAAGTTTAAATGCTTTTGTCTTTTTAAAATCATTGTCAAGCTTCAGAATGCAAACAAGAAGTTTCAGTTTTATTTTGGTTAGATATTTAGTTACTAGACAAAAAGTGGTGGTAAAAGGGAATGATAGGACAAAAAGAAATGGATTGTATTAAATTTGAATGTAGAGGGAAATTTAATAAATATTTAAGATATCCAGTGTTCCAAACTTCATTTAAATGAAGTTTCAAAATAATAAAACTCCTATAACAATAAATAACATCACTGGTCTTGATTATTGCATCTTTCATTCATTGCTAATCTTTTGGGCTATATTAAATAAATACTCCTTAATTTCACTCTTCTTTAAAATCAAACTGATCCCAGCTGCACATTATTAAGAAAGCTTTTTATTCCTTTTGCAGTTTCCAGAGAATTGTTTTTCTTTTAATGAGAGTAAGTAATTATTGCTAAACAGTGTCATTAGAAATACATAACTTTGCTTAATGAAAGAATATGTAAAAATATTTATTTCACTTTGGAACTTCTAAAGTGATTTGCAAGTCTCATATAAAATAATGCCTTACAAATACAGAATGCAAAAATTAATCCATTAGTTTCATAGACAAACTAATGCCATAGCAGAAAGCTTCCAGAAATTCTGGGAACACTTTGCCTCACATACAGATTGAACTGGGTGACAGAAAACTCATTTAGAAAACTCATTTTTATTCCTAAATGCACACTGCACTAGGTTCATTTCTATAGGCATTTATTGAGCACTAACTGTGTTTTAAAAAAATAAAAGAGAAGGAGTATAAATTTAATATATTCTTCCTGCCTGCAAGGGGTTTACATGTTATTATGCTATTGCCTTCCAAAAAATCCAGGCATAAACCGGTCTCCATTCTCTTCTGAGAAATGAGAAAGACAGGTAATGGTGGCTGAATTAAACTAGAGTTTTAATTTGCATGATAACCTTGTCAGAGTGAAAGAAAATATTTTAGGAAAAATATTGTCTACTTCAAAGTCATGTATCCAGCCTGACCCCGATTACCACATACCCCTCATATATTTTGTCTAAATCATTTATATTTACTCTTAAAGACACGTACAGCAGGTACCATATTTCATCACATCAAAGACACAATTAACTGTAATATTCACTATTATTTTATGTTACATTTAAAAACAAAAATGCTGCCAATGGAACCATGATGCACCATTAAATTTAATGCCATGCCTCAACTTTAAGATGTATTCTGGTTTTGGAAATGGTAAAATATTTTCCAGAAAATGTGTGTATTAGAATCCATAAAATACAACGTTTCTTACATGTTAGATATAACAATAAAACACTGCTTATTCACAGAGCTGTGTCCTTCTTCTGCACAACTATACCATAAACTCCTAAGCTTTTCAAATAAGATAATTTAGATGGAAAAAAACAACAAGGAATCAAGAGCATAGGATAAAACCTCAGTCGTACCATTGGGGCAATTAACAACCTTCTTCAGACTCCTTTCATCTCTGATATGAGAATATTGATCATTAAAGTAATAGCAAGGAAATACAGTACGTAATGTTCACAATGATTATAATAGAATAAAAATCCAGTATACTGTTTTTAGTAAAATAAAATTAGATTCTGAAATTCACTCCACATCCAAGATTACTTTCTATTAATATTTGTCTTGATCCTTTAGGCTTCATGTATTAGTCTAAAACACTTACCAGTACGTAAAATATATACTTACTATATATTAATCAGTATTAAAATTTAAACTATTTTAATAGCCTGTCTCAATATAAACAGCTTTGCTACCAAAAATGTATACGTTACCCCAAAGAAACACCACATCCTGACCATAATTTTTCATGAATAATGTTGCTCAATCTCTCCTAGTGTTAAGAACCGAATACATTTTCATTAAATCAATTCATTCAAATTCAAAAGTTCTACTTTTTTGATATCTCTGCAAAACAAACGGAAAAGAAATGAAGGTCATCTCTGACTCCGCAGTATATAAATCTAGAATTCTCAGGGCTATTCTTTGCTATCCGCATTGTAAAATACATTTTACTTTAATCTCTATTCCCAAAATTAACATATTTTTGATTCAATTATCACATCAATCCCTGACATACCATGGAATTAGCTATTCCAAGTATTTGCACCTATATTGTCACTCTGATGACATACGCTGTTTAACTCTTGTCAATTCTATTTTATGGAAGCTCCGTGAAACTTTGCCCTGTCTTCTCCACCTTACTCTGGAAAACAGTAAACAGAGATTGGCCCAGTGCCTGCCTTATTCTTTTATAGTTCATATAAAATAAAATGGATGACTGAGCAATAAATATAATGACAATAATTTTCATCTCTGAGCAATTCTGCATTTTACTCTGATTTTTTAAAGATTTACTCTTTATTCACTGAGCCATAGCCAAAGGCACCTGAATATTAACCTACTTATTTTACAGCTGATTCTCACCCACCAAGAATCACTGCTTTCTGATGACATATCATGTACCAAGCACCACATGAAATGCTCTGGTTCAGTTACTTCATTCAGTCCTCACAATAACCCAGGATGTAGTCATTATAAGCCCCATTTTGTGAATGAGAAAACCAGATGTATTAGTCAGTTCTCACACTGCTAATAAAGACACACTCAAGACTGGGTAATTTATAAAGAGGTTTAGTTCACTCACAATTCCACATGGCTGGGAAGGCCTCACAATTACGGCTGAAGTTGAATGAGGAGCAAAGTCACATCTTACACGGTGGAAGGTAAGAGTGCTTGTGCAGGGGAACTCCCATTTATAAAAGTGTAAGACCTTCTGAGACTTATTCACCACAAGAACAGTATGGCGGAAACTGCCCCCATGAGTCAGTTATCTCCACGTGGCCCTGTCCTTGACATGTGGGTTTATTACAATTCAAGGTGAGATTCGGGTGAGGACACAATCAAACCTTATCACTAGATCTCAGAAAAATTAAAAAAATTTATAAAGGGCCATGCTACTTCCTAATAAACTACAATTCTGATGTGCCCAACCACACTATATTCTTTTCACTCTACTTCCTGTCCACAAGAGCACCAACAATTAATGAGTAAATGTATCCTTAACTCTTGTACCAATATATTCAGAGAAGTTTTAGGTTCACAGCAAAATTTAGCAAAACTTACAAATTCTCATATGCACTCCCTGCCCCCACACATACATTTCCTGTACATTATCAATATCTCCCATGAGAATGATACATTTGTTACAACTGGTGAACCTACACTGACACATTATAATAACCCAAATATATAGGTTACATTGGGATTCACCCTTAGTGACATGATTTCATCATTATAGTATCATTCAGAGTTTTCCAGTGCCCTAAAATTGCCCTACAGTCTACCTATTCATCCTTCACCCCACTCCACCAAAATCCCTGCAACCCATCATCTTTTTGCTGTCTACACACTTTGACCCTTTCCAGAATGTCACATAGTTGGAATTGTGCTGTAGGTAGCCATTTTCAGATTGGCTTTTTTCATGCAGTAATATACACTGGAGGTTCCTCCATGTCTTTTCACAGTTTGATAGTTTATTTTTAGCACTAAGTAATATTCCATTATCTACATGTACCACATTTCACCCACTGAGGAACACCCTGGTTGCTTTGGAGTTTTGGCAATTGTAAATAAAACTACTCTAAACATCCATGTGCAGGTTTTTGTATGTACATAAGTTTTCAACTACTTTGGGTAAAAGCAGGGAGTATGACTGCTGGATAGCATAAGAGTACGCTTGGTTTTGTAAGAAATTGACAAACTGTCTTCCAGAGTAGCTGCACTATTTTGCATTCCCACCAGCAATTAATGAGAGCTGTTGGTCCACATCCTTACCAGCATTTAGTGTGGGTCAGTGTTCTGGATTCTGTTTATTCTAATATGTCTGTAGTAGTATCTCACTTCTGTTTTAATTTTCATTTCCCTGATGACATATGATGTTGAGCAACTTTTCACATGTTTATTTGTCATCTGTTTATCTTCTTTGTTGAAGTATCTGTTAAGGTCTTTGGCCCACTTTTAATCAGGTTTGTTGTGTTCTTATTGTAGATTCTCAAGAGTTCTTGTATATCTTAGATAACAATCCTTTATCAGATGTGTCTTTTGCAAATATTTTCTCCCAGTCTGAGGCTTGTTTTCTCATTCTCTTGACGTAGTCTTTTTCAGGGCAGGGCTTTTAAATTTTAGTGAAGTCTAGGTTATCAGTTGTGTCTTTCATATATTATGCCTTTGGTGTGGCATCTAAGAAGTCATAATCACACCCACAGTCATCTAGATTTTCTCCTATATTATGTTCTATGAGTTTCATAGTTTTTCCTTTTTTTTTTTTTTTTTTTTTTTTTGAGATGGAGTCTTGCTCTTGTTGCCCAGGCTGGAGTGCAATGGCATGATCTCAGCTCACCGTAACCTCTGCCTCCTGGGTTCAAGTGGTTTTCCTGCCTCAGCCTCACAAGGAGTTGGGATTACAGGAGCCCGCCAGCATGTCCAGCCAATTTTTGTATTTTTAGTAGAGATGGGGTTTCACCATGTTGGCCAGGCTAGTCTTGAACTCTTGACCTAGTGATCCACCTGCCTTGGCCTCCCAAAGTGCTGGGATTATAGGCATGAGCCACTGCACCCAGCCAGTTTTTGCATTTTACACTTACATCTATGATCCACTTATAGTTGATTTTTGTGAAGGATGTAAAATCTGTTTCTAGACTCATTTTTTCACATGTGGATGTCCAGTTGTTCTAGTACCATTTGGTGAAAAGACTATCTTTGCTCCTTTGTATTGTCTTTGCTCATTCATCAAAGATCAGTTGACTATGTTTATATGGGTCTATTTCTGGGCTCCCCATTCTGTTCCATTAATCAATTTGTCTCTTCTTTTGCCAACATCACACTGTCTTATTGCAGCTTGATAGAAAGTCTTGAGGTCAGGTAGTGTCAGTCCTCCAACTTTGTTCTTCTCCTTCAATATTGTATTGATTATTCTGGATCTTCTGCCTCTCCATGTAAAGTTTAGAATCAGTTGGTTGATGTTTACAAAATAACTTAATAAGATTTTTATTGGGATTGCATTGAATCTACAGGCTGAATTAGAAGAACTGACATTTTGACAATATTGAGTATGCCTATCCATGAACATTGAGTATCTGTCCATTAATTTAGTTCTTTGATTTCTTTCATCAAAGTTTTATAGTTTTTCTTATATAGAGCTATACATATTTTGTTAGATTTTTACCTAAGTATTTCAGTTTTTGGTGCTGATTTAATAGTATTGTGTTTTCCGTTTTAAATCCCACTTGTTCAGGGCTGATATATAGGAAAGCAATTAAGTTTTGTATGTTAACCTTGCATCCTACATCCTTGCTATAATTGATAATTAATTCCAGGAGTTTTGTGTTTGTCGATTCTTTTGGATTTCTTACATAGATAATCATATCATTTGCAAACAAAAACAGTGGTATTTCTTCCCAAGCTATATGTCTTTCATTTCCTTTTATTGTCATATTGCCTTAGCTAGGACTCCCAGGACAATATTGAAAAGGATTGGTGAGAGGGGAAATAATTGCTTTGCTCTTGATCTTGCTGGGAAAGATTCTAGCTTCTCATCATTAAGTATGATGTTAGCTATAGGTTTCTTGGAGGTATTCTTTATCAAGTTGAGGAAGTTCCTCTCTATTCCTATTTTGAGTTTTAATCATGAATTGTTGTTGGATTTTGTCAGATGCATTTTCTGCATCTATTGAGATGACAATGTGATTTTTCTTTTTTAGCATATTGAAATCATTAATTGATTTTCAAATGTTCAACCAATTGTGCATACCTGAGATAAATCCCACTTGGTTGGAGTGTACATCTTTTTATACATTGTTGGATTCAATCTGACATTTTTTTGAGGATTTGAAACGATGTTCACAAGAAATATTGGTCTGTAGTTTTCTTGTAATTTGTGTTTTTGGTATTAGAGTGATGCTACCTAGCCTCATAGAATGAAGAGGCATTTCCTCTTGTTCTATCCTCTGAAAGATGTTGTAAAGAATTGGTATATTTTCCTTAAATGTTTGGTAAAATTCACTCGTGTACTTATCTGGGCCTGGTGCTTTCTGTTTTGGGAGACTATTGATTCAATTTTTAAAACAGATATAAGCATGTTCAGATTGTCTACTTCTTTTCATATAAATTTCATGTGTCTTTCAAGGAATTGGTCCATTTCATCTAGGTTACTAAATTTATGGGCATAGAATTGCTCATAGTATTCCTTTATTATCCTTTAAATGTCCATGGAATCTGCAATTATGTCCCCTTTTTGTTTCTGATACTAGCAATTTGTGTCTCTTTTTCTCTTAGACAATAATACACTGTCTCCATTTAGGCCAACGTATTATTTCATTGTCATGGACATTTTAACATGACCTTTTGCATTATATAAATCTATGTTATGTGTAAGCATTTCAGGAGATGATAATGCACAGTGATATTATCCAAAAACAAGCCACCAAGTTAATATTAAATTATTCTAAATAAAAGGACATTGATATACAATAACCAAGTATATTATCTAAATAATAATCATTAAACATACAGGAAAAATATATCTGAAAACATGATAGCATATTATTTTACAGCACTCTTAAACATGTTATAGCAATAACAGCAAGACAAATATCACACAATTCTACTTATATGCAAATATCACACAATTCTACTTATATGAAGTATCTAAAATAATCAAATTTATGAGATCAGAATGGAATGGTGGCTGCAAGGGGCTAGGTGGAGGAGGAAATGGGAAGTTACTATTGAAGAGGCATAAAATTTCAATCAAGCAAGATTAAGAAGCTTGAGAGATCTACTGTACAACACTGTACGTACAGTCAGTAACGATGTATTGTGCACTTTAAAATATGATAAAAGCGTAGATACAGTACTAAGTGTTCTTACCACAATTTTTTAAAAATAGTAATGAAAAAAATTATGAAAATCAGAGTAAATAAATTTAATTCCTCCTACACAAATTTGAATGTAGCCCAAAGATTGAATTTTAATGATGTGTTTAATATAGAAACTTAAAACCAAAAGATGGGTAAATATGTATTAATTAAATGAAACAACAAAATTATCAGGGAGTTCAGAGAATGGCGTGAACCCGGGAGGCAGAGCTTGCAGTGAGCCGAGATCATGCCACTGCACCCCAAAAGCATTATATTGAATTTAGAGGTTCATTTCTCAATAATAAATTTTAAAATGATAAAGTTAAATCTATAATAAAGATTTATGGACATGAGCCTTTGCTTATGGTAGTTTTTAAATATGTCCACAATTTTTAAAAAATAATCCTCCCTTCAAAGGTAGAGCCTAATTCTCTGCCATTGAATGATGGCTGGACTCAGTGATTCACTTCTAGTAAACAGATGAAAGCAGAAGTGATGGTGTGCAATTTTTGAGACTAGTTCACAAAAGACACAAATATTTCCTTCCTGCTCACTCCAGAAAAAGTCAACAATCATGTCATAAATAGCCCTATTGTTAGAATCTTGGGGGAAGGAATTGAGGCCTCCTGTGTTGGCTGTTGAGACACTGAGGAACTGAGTTTGCCAGTCAACAACCATATGTGTGAGCTTTCCTGGAAGCAGAGCCTCCAGCTCCAATCCAGGCCCACATCTTGACTCGGGCTTGTGAGATACCAGAACCACAAACAGCCAGTGAAGCATTCCCATATCCCTGGTTGTCAGACACTGTGAGATAATAAAAGTTCTTGTTTTTAGCTGTTAAGTTTTAGGGTAATTTACTATGCAGTAATAGATAACTAGAACAGTGTTGGAAAAGAAAGCATCCAAATATATCATGCAAAAATGTCAAAGCACAGGGAGAAAATGAAAGATATAACTCTTTAGATACAACAGCTGAAGCAAAAAACAAAAAGAATTCCAGATGAGGAAATATGAATAAAACTTTTTGAACAATTTAGTGAAACATATTTAATGGCTGTATGTTGATGTGTACCTTAGAACATTTACAATATTAATGTCCATGAAACATTTATAAAATTGTATCATATGCTAGTCACTACAAAGAGCAGTACACAAACACAGACATGCAGCAAAGCAAAAGTCAAACTGTCCACAATCCCTAACCACTATACAATATAACTAGACAATAACTGTAGTATTTTCAAATCAAAATAGTTAGAAAATTTTTAAAAATCTTTAAAAAATGTGTGTCTAAGAAGAAATTAAATCTCTAATTTCAAAATATTAAATATACAAAATGAGCAACCTTAACAAAAAAGAAAATTCTTAAAAGTCAAATAGCCAAATATTTTATAAGTAGATTTTTCAAATAGTCAAAAAACATTCAAACCAATTATACCAACTTATTTAAATTTCACCAGAAATGTCTTTTTTTTTAAACCACTGTAAAGAATAGGAAATGCATCAGAATGATATTTCAGGCACTAGAAATATACTGAGGCTGTGATAATAATTGAGAACAAATGAATGGGGGTTCAGGCAGGAAAATTTCAAATATACAGCAAGTTTATATTAAGTGATGAACAATAAAAATTATGAACTCCCATTTTCTTCCATGTTAGCTATATTTTATAATTGAACACAATTACCTAATACATGTTTCAAAAGAAACTTTGATATCCATAACATGGAGGTTTGCTTTTGATAAGGAAAATACAGGCTCTATAGTAAAATAATTTGACAAGAGTCTCTATCTCTTTATAATTAATTCAACAACAACAAAGAGAGACATAATCTTCACTTACTGCAGGCAACAGAGAATGAACACATTTAAACATTTTCAGACCTTCACTTCAACCCGAATGATTAACGAAGTCACTTTATCAAATAACTGTATAGATTCAACATCTTTATCAATGCATGGAAGAGATTTCTCATATTCTACTTAAATAGACAGAGTATAGGTATTTTTACTATAACATAAAAATAAACCGTATTCTGTCTCTCTCTCTCTTTGAAAAATCATGTAGTAAGATTAGGAGACTGAGAAAAATATGCAACTGGTAATAAGAGCAAAAAAAAACAAAAGCAATTATAAATCATATAAAATAAAAAAAAATAGCTTAAAAGACATGTAAAATTCTTAACAAATAAATACTTCGTTTAATACAGGAATTTATCTTTTTAAAGATGTGAAAGTACCTCGCTGTAAGATTACATAAATAACGGAGACAAGGGGAAAGTATACAAAAATTGGGGGCTGGCGCAGTGGCTCACACCTGTAATCCCAGAACTTTGGGAGGTCGAGGCGCATGGATCACCTGAGGTCAGGAGTTCGAGACCAGCCTGACCAGCCTGACCAACATGGAGAATCCACGTCTCTACTAAAAATACAAAATTAGCGGCTGGGCGCGGTGGCTCACACCTGTAATACCAGCACTTTGGGAGGCCCAGGTGGGCGGATTATGAGGTCAGGAGATCGAGACCATCCTGGCTAACACAGTGAAACCCTGTCTCTACTAAAAATACAAAAAATTAGCCGGGCGTGGTGGTGGGCGCCTGCAGTCCCAGCTACTCAGGAGGCTGAGGCAGGAGAATGGCGTGAACCCGGGAGGCAGAGCTTGCAGTGAGCCGAGATCATGCCACTGCACCCCAGCCTGGGCGACAGAGCGAGAATCCATCTCAAAAAAAAAAAAAAAAAAAAATTAGCTGGGCATGGTGATGCATGCCTGTAATCCCAGTTACTCAGAAAGCTGAGGCAGGAGAAGCACTGGAACCTGGGAGGCGGAGGTTGCAGTGAGCTGAGATCGCGCCATTGCACGCTAGCCTGGGCAACAAGAGGGACACTCTGTCCCACATAAATAAATAAATAAATAAATAAATAAAGGACCGTGCAATCACACTTTCCGGACAGAACACATGACAGGCCCTAAGGAGGGATGCAAGGACTCCGGACACTGCGTTCAGAATTGTACTCCTTCATCACTTGCTCAGTCAGCTCGTGTCCTACACATACACTGACCCTGACGCAAAAACTAACACTGTGGAAAAAATCATGAATACATTAATGTAACTTTGACATTACACTGACATAGTTCACGTTTTACCAAATGTGTGTCAGCTAATTCTCATTTGAGAGTCTCATACTGTAGCAGAACAGACTTTATGAGCTAAGAGATTTGCCTCACAGTTTCTTCTAATAAATAGTTAATTCCTTCCTTAAACGGAGCCTCTTTTTATGATTTCATATTTCCTTTGTTCTTTGTGAGATAGGAGAAGCCTGGATTATTTTGTTGCAATATTATGAGAGAAATTGTGACTATATCCCAATGCATGTAATTTTGATACATAAAAGTGAACAAAAAATACATTTAAAAAGGAGAATAAAACCCGATTTCATGCAAGAATATATACAGAACATTTTTTCAACAATATACTGAAAGAATGTCCTATGATGAAATAAAGTTTAATGTTAGCAATTTAAGGTTTAAGAGTGTTATTTAATAATAATAATACATTCTATTAAGAGCTCAAATGAGAAAAAAATCACAATATGTGATAATATGCAGCACCTATTCCTGACCAAATCTTATAGTAAACTAGAATAACGTAAATTTATTTCAGACTCCACCATTTATGAAAAAACAGTAAAAGCCTGGAATCTTATTAAAGTTAGAAATAAGAATGTTTGTTATGATCACTGCTTTTTCATTATTAATTAATATGGAAGTTCTCGGTGTATTAACATATTACTCTTTATGATTAATCTAGAAGTTATACATGTATTAACAAAAACATAATTTAAGAACTGCAGTTTTTGAAAAAATAATATATAATTATCATCTCTTCCATGATCAATGCATGAATTTAACAAACTACCTGTGAGATTTGTTCTTTTTTTTCCTTTAGAACTTGACTACATAATTCTAATATTTGTATTGAAGAATAAACAGGTGAAAATACCTCCTTAAGAGATGGGAAAGAAATGTAACAAGTGGAATATTTTCCTGCCAGATATTAAGACATAATATAAACAATGTGGTATTGGCACATAATTGACAAAATTGGGAATACTACAGACTGCCCTCACATGAAGCCTAGTATATCTAAGAATGTAGTTTATAATAAAGGAGGCACCACAAGTCCATGCAGAAGGGAGGAATTATTCAAGAATAGTAGACAGAAAATAACTAGGGAAAAGTATTGGCCAAAAAATTAACCAAATTTTCATTCTTACCATCTAAACAGTAAATTAACTGCACACAGTAGAAAAGAAATGGACAAATTACATAGCCACTTTAAGAACAAAAAATGTGCAGCAAAAATATTAAAATATTTAAATGTAGTCACTTAAAAACTCAGTTTGTATAATAGTAGATAAAATTTTCATCATGTAAATGAGCATTAGAATGTTATTCAAATTGTTTATGACTTAACACTGATTTGATTGTGGGCATTTAAACACAAAAATTAGATAATTTTAACATTTTTTGAGATATAATTCATATAAAATGTAATTCACCATTTAAAAATATATAATAATGTGAATCTTCACTCATCGTTCACCAAAAATGCAGTTACTGTACATTCTGACTCAATTGGACTTTTAATCAATAATGTATCATGTTGTGGCCACTGTTTTTTTATTTTTATTTTTTTCTGTATGTCTTTATGCCTTATCATGGACTCTGGAGGATGTAAAGCAAGTACATGTAATCAGCTGCCATCTGGGCCACGTGTTTCTTTCCTGTACTTAGTTAGGCTCATGATCACAGGGAATCTAGTCCAAAAATGGAACAGCCAAACAAAAACAGCAGTTAACTAAACAAATGACAAGAAGAAATTTTCCAAATGTACATGATTTTTGCTCAACCTTCCAAGTCCATCTATTTACACTGCATTTCTTAGATATGTAACTGCTTTATTGAAGTATAATTCACATGCCATACAACTGGCCCATTTCAATTGTACAATTCAAAGGCTTTAAATGTCTGCAGAGTTGTAACCATCACCACAATCAACTTCAGATCATTTTCATCACCCCCCAAAAACACTCTGTATCTGTTAGCAGTCACTCTTCATTTCTCTCCAACCCCACTGGGTCTATTGAAAATTAAGGTATTTTCTCACTAAAAATGTGCCTCTTGTATACAATTTACATAAATGGAATCATACAGTATGTGACCTGTAGAGGAAAGATATTTATAGAATTGTAGGGCCTGGCTGGAGTGATCTTGAGGCAGGTCTTATGAGACAGAGAAGCGTTGCGAGTGGGCAGAGTTTATTTGGACTGGTGAATCTAGCAGGAACAGGACTCTGAAGAGAGTCTGGAAGGACCAGTTGTTAGTTTTGATAAGTAAACTCGCTGTTTCACAGTCTTTCTTCCAGGAGCAAGTATTTCCTGGAATATGCAGTGAAGTTGCTTTTGCTTAGTCCTAGTACTATTGAACAAGGGACAAAGAATAATCTTGGCTTCTGTTAAACAGTTTCATGTAATTATTTCCCAGCAAGAAATATATTTTAAATTTTGTGTTGCTTTATTAGTGTCTCTATGTTAAACATTAACTTGGAGCATGTAACACATGAAAGGAATGTCTTATTCCTGATTTTAAAGCAAACACGTCCCCAATATGCTCATGGCATTATATAAAAGTTCACCAACTTGTCAGGTTTTTTTTTCCTATTATGCTTTTAATCTTTATTTTTAAATTTGTATTTCTATGATGTTGTATCTAAACATACATATTGTTGCTATTTGACACATTCTGAACAACTAGATATGCATTATGGATTGTATCTTTTATTATTATAAAGTATACATCCTTATTTCTCAAGGGCTTTGCTTTTTTTGTCGCTGCCTTGTATTTATCCTCTGGGTGCACCCTCTTCACTCTCAGCTGACACATTGGCTCAGCTGACCCTACATGTGGCTCTAGGGGAGGAAGGTGACCCAAAAACAGCCAGTGAGAGTTTCAGTAGATGCTTCAGAGCAGACAAGAGATTTTATTTGATGGGAAATAAGATCTTTTTGTTGTGAATGTTGCTAACCCGGCAGATTTTAGAACTATAGCTGCTGAGGTACTTTGCTCCTACTTGGAGACAGCCTGCCTGAGAAAGAAACCCACAGAGACTAAAGTTTCATTGAGAGGTAGGGAAGATTCCTGATAACATGTGAGGAACTAGATCAAGTCAGACCTTCAGTTTCTGTACTTGTGATCATGTGATCCCATAATTTCCCCACTTTTTAAAGGGATTTAAGTGAAAGTGAGTTTCTATCACCCCCTCCACACACAAATTCACCTATTATAAGAACTACTTGTTTTAACGCTTAAAAAACAAACAAACAAACAAAGCTTTTCTATATGTTATGTCAAAGCATAATTTTCAAAAAGATGAAGCATAGGCCCCTAAAACTAATACATAACAAGCAGTTGTGAAAATTCTGTTTAGTTATGTAATGAGGAAACAAGCAACACAATAAAGATTCTTGAAATAAAAAATGCAAGAGACTAGCATTATACACAGTGATAGAAAGAAAGCTGGAATGCTATTTTAATGTTAGTTTTTTTAATGATTAATATCTTTCAGGTACACTTGTGTTTCCTGTTTCCAATCAGACAAAAATAAATCACAACTCTACAGGACAAAAATTATTTGCAATGGAGCTGGACACAGTGGCTCAGGCCTGTAATCCCAGCACTTTGGGAGACCGAGGCAGGCGGATCATGAGGTCAGGAGATCGAGACCATCCTGGCTAACATGGTGAAACCCCAGCTCTACCAAAAATTCAAAAAAGTAGCTGAGCATGGTGGTGGGCGCCTGTAGTCCCAGCTACTCAGGAGGCTGAGGCAGGAGAATGGTGTGAACTGGGGAGGTGGAGCTTGCAATGAGCCGAGATCGTGTCACTGCACTCCAGCCTGAGGGACAGAGTGAGACTCTCTCAAAAAAAAAAAAAATATATATATATGCAATGAATCACTGTTCTAGAGATTAACATCTATTAAACTTTAGAGTATGGTATGGCTTTTAGCAATAGTAAAATAAAAAATAATCTAAAAATATTGCATGCACCTGGAGAGGCTCAGGTAATTTGCCCTATTATATCATAAAAATAGTACGCAGTTTTACCATATTTTGATGTTTTCAATACTTTTCTTTTAACAGTTATTCCTTTATTGAAAAAGGTTACAACTACAAGTTTCACAATATGGGTGGGGTGTTGTTAGAACCCCTCCCTATGCAATTGGGATAAAAGTCTCCTATCCCTGGATCAAAACCTGGAGGTCATACATAGGCTTCCAAATATCCAAAAATGTGCAGCTCCTTGCTCAGCTGTGATATCCTGCATCAAGCATCCACTGCTGGTCAGATAGAATGAGGTGAGTTATTTTTCAAATTAGAATATCCAAAAATCACACGTCTACTGTATGGACAAATGCAACTCACACTTTAATGAAAAATTTATTAGATTTCATCCATTTTGTAGCATGTACCAGTATTTCATTTCTGTTTATTAGTGAATATTTCATTGTATGCATATATACCACATTTTATTTGTCAATTCATCAGTTGATGACCATTTGAGTTGTTTCCACCTTCGGGCTATTGTAAATAATGCGATTATGAACATCTGTGTATAAGTTTTTGTATAAATATATGTTTTCAATTCTCTTGTGTATGTATCTACGAGTTGAACTGATAGGTCAAGCTTGCGTATAAATTCCACTTGGTAATGTTGTATATTTTCATGTGCTGTAAATTCAGTTTTAGAATTTTGTTGAAGATTTTTGCATCTATATTTAACTAAGAGATATCACTGAGTAGTTTTCATTTCTTTCAATGGATTTGCCTGGTTTGTGTATCAGGGTAATATTGGTCTCACCAAATGTTTTGGAAGTGTTCCGTCATCCTTTCATTTTGGGAAGAATTTGTGCAACATAGCAGGAACTCGTCTTTAATGTTTGGAAGCATTCATCATGAAAGCCATCTATTGAATACTTTTCTTTATGGGACATTTTTTGCTTATCTTTATGGGACATTTTTTGCTTACCAATACAAACCCTTTACTTGCTCTAGGTCTATTCAGATTTTATACTTCACTGAATTTTGGTACTTTGCATCTTTGTAGGAGTTGTTTCATCCAGGTATGTGATCTGTTGATTTCTAATTTTTCATTCCCTTATAATGCTTCTTATTTCTGTAAAGTCAATGGTGATGTCCTTTCTTTCACTCCTGGTTTTAATCATATGAGCTTTCTTTTTTCTTGTTCAGTCTATCTAAAAGTTTTATCAGTGTTGTTAATACTCTCAAAGAACTTTTGATTTTGTTGATTTTATTCTTTTTCTATTCTCTGTTTAATTCATTTCCTTTAAAATCATTTATTATGTCTTTTCTTCTGTACATTTTGGGTTTAGTTTGCTCTTATTTTTCTTAAGATGGAGGTTAGATTATTGATTTGAAACCTTTTTATCTTTTACAATGTAGGCATTTATAATGTAGGCATTTATAAATTAGCCTCTGAGTACTGTTTTCACTGTATCCAATAAGTTTTGGTATATTGTATTTTCACTTTTATTCTTCTCAAAATATTTTCTAAATTCCCTTGTGATTTCTTCAATTCATTCATTATTTAGTAGTGTCTTTATTATTTTACATGGACATATGATTGTCCCAAATTGTCCCGTGTTATTGATGTCTAATTTCAGTACATTGTGATCAGAGAGCATATGATTTTCATATTAGTTTTCTAAGTCTTCTGTAACAAATTACCACAAAGTAGGTGGTGCTGCAATTTATTGTTTCATAGTTCTGGGTGCAAAGGCGATCTAGTTAAAACGAGGCATTGGGGTGGACCCTAGTCCAGCATGACTGACGTACTTACATAGACACAGGTACACAGAGTGGAAAGACAATGTGAACATACACAGGGAGAAGACAGCCGTACACAAGCTGATGCCGGAGGCCAGAGGAGATCCTTCCCTCACAAGCCTCAGAAGGAACCAAGCCTGCTGACACCTTGGTTTTGGACTTTTAACCTCCAGTACTGTGAGATAATACTTTTCAAGTCAAGTCAAGACAATTCTTTTAAGTCATGTCTTCCAAATTGGTTCAATAATGGCAATTATTGGGGAATAAGACTTTAATGAGAGACTAGCTCTGTTCTCCTACCTTTATTGCCAGGAATGTAGGCTGTTATTTCTCAAGGCCACTAGTGAGAGGGAGAGCAGAAGATGACACTAGGGAAAGTTCACACAGCTCACTGTTCTTACCTATATGCAGTGATTTTTCTTCAACTGCTCCCTGAATTGCTGAAAACCAGGGTTCATTTCCAAAATTTTGAAAAATTTGATTGTGACATTTTTGCCAGATTTTGTATTGTTTTTACAGAGAAGCAAATTTTCAAACATTCTTTCTCCAACATTAGACTGATACCCTATGCAAAACAAATTTATCACAGCACCTTTCGGTAATAATATTACAAAGGTGAAGACATTTAAAAAGAGAAATGAAAACATACATAGTAATCAACTTATATAATGACATACTATAAAGCCATTAAAATGCTTTGAAAATATTAATCATATATAGAAATATTCATATGTGTCATGATTCAAGATTCAAGAAAATAGCAGTAGCTATTTATTTAACATGTCAATGTTCACACAAATATTATATAAGCACTAGTATACATATTAGTCCTCACCAGTTATTATTATTATTAGTGAATACTAATATTTACTGAACATTCTAAATTCAGGTAATTCTGACTCCAACATCCTCCTGTTTAACCAGTTAAGTACTAGGCCTCTAGGTGGGATCTCCCTGCTACCCTCTCCTGAAAGACTCAAAGCCTCCCTGCATTTCCCTAATAGGTGAGATACGTCCATTTTTTCATGTATATTCCTTTTACTGTTTGATTTTCCATTAAAAGATGAGTTTTCTGAGAAGAGAGTCTGCGTCTATATCCTGATAATTCTTATGCTTCAAAGGAGTAGGCACCCAACAGGAATAATTGATTTTTTGAATGATCAAGGTCAAATAAATGAATAAATAAATTAACAAATGGGTATATAATATTTTCATTAGTCTTGTGGTTTGATGGCATATGCAGAATTGTATTAAATGGTCATTCTCTTGGCAGACAAGAAGACAGGCAGTCGAACATTTTTATCTGCATAACACATTCCTCAAGCTTCCTAATACAACACAAGATAGCAGGACCTGCTCTAGCCAAACAGAGAGAGACACCTGGAGGACCAATATATTTTACAGAAATTAGGGTTTAGGGTACATAATGCAGGTATGATAATCCTATCAAAAATGTCAGAAACGGCCACTCTAATGAAAGGGTGACGTCTTAACTGAGCCCTAAAGCATATGTAACAAATGTCAGAGAAACAAGAGAGAAAAATCCCAGACTGAGAAAACAGCACATGTAATTTTCCTGGGGTATAAGAGAATGTGATATGCATCAGACACTGAGAAAACAGAGCAAAGGGGTAGAAGGAAAAATGAAGTCTGAGAGGTAAGAAGTGATTTGTGAGATCTCAGAGTCTTCATAGGCCATTTAATGGATTTTGAATTTGCTCACAAGGCCATGGAAGGCCACTCAGTGGGTTTCACTAGATAATTAACATATTTAGAATGGCACTTACAAAAGAGCATCCTGACCACACTGTGAAGAAGAACAGGGATGAGAATATGGCTGTCAAAGTCTAGAAGATACAGCAATGGCCAAGCCAAAAAATGATAATGCCATGAACTGGGGTATGTAAAAAACAAAACAAAACAAAACAAAAAAAAGACAAAACAAAAATAAACAGGATTTCAGAGAAATCAAGGAAGTACAATTTCCAGGATTCAGTGATTTATTAGATATGGTTAATGAGTGTGGTCAAAAAATTAAGGAAGGGACAACTCTCCCAATTTTAAAGTAGTCTTCAGTGAATTTCAACGTTTCTAAATACTCTCAATCATTCTCCATTGATCCATCATTTTTTCTTTCTGAGGATTAACTCCAATGCAGAGTATTTAACTTTAGCAACCTGATTTTCAACAAAGTCAACTCTCTCAGTATGGACTGCTCTAACAACAGCCAATCAATATCTGACAAACTCTAAATGGCGGTTAGCATTGCTCAAATGCTTTACATTATAAAACCATTTCATTTCCCTTTTACAGATGTGAAAACTGAGGCATAAAGAATTTAATTAACTTGGCTAGGTTTGCACAGGCAATACATATCTAAGATAATATATTTAAGAGGGAAAAAGGGTGCAATTATATTTGTAAACTTATTATTACTATACATGTGTTCATATGGGTAACACATAGGGTTTCTATAAATAACGAGGGATAGAGAGAATAAGGGGGAGAATATGTTCTTCAACTTTAATAAGAAAATTATTTTCTGTTCTTCTAAAATTAATTTATACTTAAATCATAATATATAATCATGAAATGTCCCAACCTTAGGTGAGCAATATATAATCTATAATGACCTTTTAAGACAAAAGCCACTATGTCTTCTCAGCAGGACAGACTGTCCTTTCTCACACAAAAAAATAATTGTATTATTATGCTTCCATGCAACTTCTCAGAGGGGAGCAGGTAAAAAGAAATGTTGCTTCTCATTTCATTAAAAATAATAAAGCACCAAGAATATTTCATCTGACATATCCCCAACCCCAATTTTCATTAACTGCACTATTCCAGATGTCAAGTCTCTGATTCAGACTTGGAAGGAGTGTATTGTAGAGGGCTCTAAATCATTGATTTTGGAATCACATACATGATTCAAGTACCTAATTACCTTTAAAGAATATCTAGTAGACTGAGAAGGTGTTGGAAAAAGATTTATGGAGGTTACTCAATTGCATTCACAGACCTGTTTAAGTTTTGCTTCCTCTAGGTGGCCTGTGCTAACCACTTGAGGCACCCTTTTTTAATGCTCCTGGACCCCTCTGTAAGTTCTGTTGTGTATCATTTTCATTGCTGTTCATTATCTATCTTGTGTAGCATTTTCAATGCTGTTCATTATCTATCTTCCCCACCATTGTTCCACAAGGCCAAAGGCTGAGATTGTTTTGCTTCCTGGCATGGTCCCAAATCTTAGTTCACAGATGAGCACTCAGTCGCTTTTAATTACAGATTACTATGTGGGGTTTTTTATTCAGAAATATTAATATAAGGTGACTCATAGAGAAAATAAAAAATAGAGTTGTTAATGACAATCCCAGTCCTTGAACTAATTTTCTCAAGCCCAATGATTATAACAGTCCTTTGGAAATCATTGGAAATAAATTGGAAAGAACAGAAGGACTTGGGAAGCAAGTCTTTGAAAGCTCACCTGGGTCCTATCACCCCAGAGTCATCCCACATTTAGCTCTTCCTAGAGTCACCACATCCGTTTCTCCTTTTGAATCTATATACATTATTTTCTTACCTCCCAAGCCTCATTTCATAGTTCAGAAATCATCTTTTCAATAAATTCACAGACTTCATCTAACTTCAGATTCTCAAAATCACTTATCTTCCAGAGCACATGAGTAATTCTGATCATCCACACACTTACACATCCTTTCTCCATTGGTAATTTACCAATAAGAACTGAATTTACAATGCTTATGTATATTTTCAGTTCTTCTCCATTACGTCAGGATCTTTTACTTTATATCTTTATTTAATTTAATTTAATTTTATTTTATTTTACTTTACTTTATTTTATTTTTGAGACAGGATCTCATTCTGTCACCCAGACTGGAGTGCAGTGGCATGATCTTGGCTCTCCCGGCTCACTGCAACCTCTGCCCCCAACCTCAAGTGATTCTCCCACCTCAGCCTCCCAAGTAACTGCAACCACAGGTGTGCACCACCATGCTGGCTTTTTTTTTTTTTTTTGTATTTTTAGTAGAGATGGGATCTCACCATGTTGAGACCACCATGTTGCCCAGGCTGGTCTCAAACTCCTGAGCTCAAGGGATCCACCAGCCTCAGCCTCCCGAAGTGCTGGGATTACAGGTGTGAACCACTGTGCCCGGCCTACTTTATATCATTTTATCATTTATTTTTCCTTACCAACTAATTTCTTCAGACCCAAGAACTGTTCATAATACATTCAAAGCAGATTGTGAAACAACTGATATAAATGGATATACCAAGATCCATGGAAAATATAGACTTTAAAAGGTTTCTGATCATCAGAAACTTTTTTTGACAAAAAGCCATAAATGTACATGAATAAATAAGATGGAGGCTGCAATTAGTTCATTTATTTAGGACGTTAGGTTTCTTTGGCACTTGTTTCCATTTAGAATCATTCGGCTGACTGATCTGGGAGCACCTTTCTGAATTTGGATTATCCAACTGCTGAATTCTTCCCTTTTCAATACCATTTGCAATTTAATTGTTTTTAGCCAGAGCTTTAACAATAACATATATAAAATGAATATTCAGTATTTTTGTCAAAATCATATCAAACTCTTCACTCAAGTGTTAATTTTCTTAATCTGCCTTTTTTCATTTTTTTCCATTAAGGAGTTAATTGAGTTTCTTACAATCACTTGTTTAATTCCCATGCCAAATCATCAAATGCTCAGTAACTGCTTGACTAGATTTGAAAACTTCAGTCAGCTGGATCCCCAGAAAAACGTTTTTGTAACTAAATCATGTCACCGCAAGTAACACATTTATTTAGTCTTATTAACAAAAAGATCTAAGAGACTCATGGAAACAATAAAACAGAGTGTTTCAGCCACCATTCCCAATCTGAAAGCACAAGAAAACATCAAGTTGAATGACAAAATATAGTGAAACTGAGTAAAAGTGAAAAGTCAGATCCAAAGTATTCACCCTTTAAAGCTTTATCGCACATACCGGTTCCTATTCAGAGTACACTTCTCCCAGTTTCTATTCAAGCTGCTACTTTTGTATAAAGAACAAAAAGAAAGAGAAGGACATAAACACAGCTACTCTTTGAATAAGAACTGAGTATAAAGACATTTGTCTTCTATCTTTTTCTAGTATACCTAATACTTAATAATGGCACACTCCCTTCTGTTTGCTTCTGCAAGAGTGAAGAACAAGTTCCTAAAGGAGGCTAGGGCTACTTACAGCTTTCAAAATTTATACTAAAAAGTATCTTGCCTTTGTGAGTTTTAAAAGAGAGCTAGGGATTTTCTCTAACAGCCGGCTTTACCCCCAGTAGCTCAAAGAAAGTCACTAGGCTTGCACTGATTTTTATAGGGAAAAAAAATCTTATCTTTGCTTTATTCACAATGACTTCTATAAAATCATTCTGAATGATCTGGATAGCTACAGCTATTCAGTAAGTATCAAGGTCCCTTCAAGTAAAACAATGAACCACTATCTGTAAATCATTTCTGTGCAAACTTCAATACCGTAAAATAAGACCATACATACAATATGCTAACAATTACATTTAAGCTCTAAATCAAATCATTACTCAAAGGTATTGTGAAGCATACTTCAGTCAGACTACTCGTTCAGTATTATTCTTCAGAGCTGGAACCAACAGCCACAGAAGAACTAGAGATAAATGTTTTAAAATGTCTCCCTAAATAGGTACAATGTGAGATAATTCAATATTGGCAGTAAAAAAGAGCAATTGTAATAAGTAGAATCCACCAAACCAGAATCTCTGAGAGATCTATCCATACCATGGTACCAAAGAACTATTGTTCAACCCTATCCTCAAAATAAGATTTCAAGCTAACGTAATAAATTAACAGAATTAAGAATATGGCCAAATTGGGGGGGGGGGGGTATAGTCGTACATTTTAAATATATTGATATAAATGAAATAAAATATTTGCTGCAAAGTTTACTTTTACTTAAGCAATCTAAATATTCCAATATCTCGCTCCCTTGGTTATTCACATCGTTTAGGGACAAATATAATCACAGTCTGCTTTGGGTTATAGCAAATTAAATGTAACTGGATTTCACAAACGCCGACATGCATGCTATTATTAAATAGGTTGAAAAGATATAAAAAGAGCATGCTAGCTCTTTACCACAGGAGTGGTGGGTAAAGCTAAAGGTGAAATCATTAGAGGAAAATGTTAGGACTTTTGTAGAATTTTTCAACTGTTAAAATGAAGGAGGCATATTATGCATCTACTACTCCAGCCCAAAATGTTCAAATACGGGTGTCAGAGGTCTTATAATAGAAGTCAAACCAGTTCTGGCTGAGGGAGGAAACTTGATTTATAGCATCTGTTGGTCATGGTGTAAATACTCTCACTATGGCTGATTTCAACCTATCAAGATGACATCAATCTCCTCACAAAATTCCTGATGACTTCCAGCAAGCTGGTGTAAGTCAGCTCTGGCAAACCACTGTCCAGGGATATCCAAACATGAGTGCATAACGGAATCACTGCTTAAGTGAATAATAATGATGATCTGTCACATTTGTTATATAAGATAAAGATCCTCTCCATGTATGTTGAAGTTTGCAGATGTTGAAGCAGGTTTGGTAAAATGGTGCAACTGTACAGCAATTCCTAAAACATTTTCATGTAACTAAAGAGAAGGCAGAGACTGTTTTCAGTGAAAAGCTGCTGTGAGACACAGGCTATCTGAAGACTTGAGAGCTTAGCTTCCTATGATGTGTCCCCACGAAGGCCCCTAAATAGAATGAGAAAAAAAAAGAGAGACAACTTTCAAGTTCTGAAGGACCCAGGTCAAGACCAGAGAGCCAGGAGCTGAAGTCCCAGCTCAGACCCACTTGTGACTGAGACACATGAGGTCATAGTAGAAAACAAAAAATGTGAGGTGACAATGACCTTGTTCCACAGCCTAATGCTCCCAGGGGAAAATCCCCAGGACTCTTATGAGGAACCTGGACCACTATTTTACTACTAGTATGGGGAGAAAAGCAGAATAAAGAATACATTTTTTAACATAAGGGGAAACTACCCTCTTCACCTTTCAGGTGCTATCTGTTATCTGTCTATAACACTAACAATGCTGCTATTATTGTTTTATTAAAAACTAGCACCTACTGCATGATTACTTTTTCACAGGCACAATGGTAAACTACCTGATTTTTCCTTAAACACCCATATGAGGTATAGACTTTCAGTATTCCATTTTACAAATTTAACACCTGAATCAAAGAGAGATAAATATCTTCAGAGCACAAAGCCGGAAACTAAGACAGCTGAAACTGAAATCTAGGTATCATTCCAAAGCCTGTAGCTTTAATGATTTTACTTTCTCTTCCTTATTTTCTCTTTAAGATAAATTTAATAAAATTGAGAAAATAAAAATATGGGGTATATATTTATGTTACTTTTTAAGTGATTTAAGTAAATTTTAAAATAGTTTTAAAGTAATTTTAACTAACATGAAGCTCTTAATTTTTAAGAAGGCAGCATATGGATGAATAAAATAAAAAAGTATGCAAGGTGTGCAAAAGATTAAAATATCAGTAACCAAAACAGAACATCTTATTCCAGAAGCCAAAAGTAGTTTTGCTCTCTGTGTGCTAATTATACTGACATTTCATCCCCAAAATATAAAATAATATCAGATTTTCTATATTCTCAAAACTCCAAGCATTGATATGACTTGGCTTTGTGTCCCCACTTGAATCTCATCTCGAACTGTAATACTGATGTGTCGAGGGACAGACCTAGTGGGAGGTGACAGGAACATGGGGGTGGTTTCCCACGTGCTGTTCTCATGATAATAAGGCAGTTCTCATGCTCTCTGATGGTTTACAAGTGGCAGTTTCTCCTGTGTTCTCTCTCTCCTCTGCTGCCATGTAAGATGTGCATTTCTTCCCTTCTAACTGCCACCATGATTGTAAGTTTCCTGAGGCCTCCTAAGCCATGTGGAACTGTGAGTCCATTAAAGCTCTTTCCTTTATAAGTTACCCACTCTCAAGCAGTTCTTTATAACAGTGTAAGAATGAACTAATACAGAAAACTCGTACTGGGAGTGGGGCACTACTATAAAGATAACATGAAAATGTGGAAGCAACTTTGGAAGTGGGTAACGAGCAGAGGCTGGAACAGTTTGAGGGCTCAAAAGAAGACGGGAAGATGTGGGAACATTTGGAACTTTCTAGAGACTTGTTGAATGGTATTGACCAATATGCTGATAATGATATGGACAATGAAGTCCAGGCTGAGGTGGTGTCAGATGGAGATGAGGAGCTTACTGAGAATTGGAGCAAAGGTCACTTTGCTATGCCTTAGCAAAAATCAACGAGTAAGATAATTTAGGATATCTGGCAGAAGAAATTTCTAAGCAGCAAAGCATCTAAGAGGTGACCTGGCTTTTTCTGAAAGCATACAGTCATATACATTCACAAAGAAATGACTGAAATTGTAACTTATGTTTAAAAGGGAAGCAGAGCATAAGAGTTTGGAAAATTTGCAGCCTGACCATGCAGTAGAAAAGAAAAACCCATTTTCTGGGGAGAAATTCAAGCCTGCTGGAGAAATTTGCATAAATAACAAGAAGTCAAATATTAAAAGCCAAGACAATTGTCTTCAGGGAACTTCAGAGATCTTCACACCAGCCCCTCCTATCACAAGCCCAGAAGCTACGAGGGAAAAATTGTTTCATGGGTCGGGCCCAGGGCCTCAGTGCTCTTCACAGCCTTGGGACATGGTGCCCTTCATCCCAGTCCCTCCAGCTCCAGCTGTTACTAAAAGGGGACAGCATATGGCTCAGGTCATTCTTTCAGAGAGTGGAAGCCCCAGGTCTTGGTGGCTTGCATATGGTGCTGGGCTAGTGGGTGTGCAGAAGGTAAGAGTTGAGCTTTAGGAGCCTCTGCCTAGATTTCAGAGGATATATGGAAATGCCTGGATGCCCAGGAAGGAGTCTGCTGCAGGGGCACAGCCCTCATGAAGAACTTCTACTAGGGCAGTGCAGAGGGGAAATGTGGGGTTGGAGCCCCTACACAGAGTCCCTAGTGGGGTTCTGCCTAGTGGAGCTGTAAGAGGCCCACTGTCCTCCAGACCCCCGAATAGCAGATCCACCAACAGCTTACACCATGAGCCTGGAAAAGTCATAGGCACTCAACGCCAGCTGTGAAATCAGCTGTGGGGGCTGTGCCCACCAGAGCCACAAGGGTAGAGCTACCCAAGACCAAGGGAGCCCAAGCTTTGCATCAGTGTGTCCTGGACGTGAGACACGGAGTCAAAGGAGATCATTCTGGAGCTTTAAGATTTAATGACTCCCCTACTGAGTTTTGGACTTGCATAAGGCCTGTGGCCACTTTGCTTTGGCCAATTTCTCTCATTTGGAACGGGAACATTTACCCAATGCCTGTATCCTCATTGTATCTTGGAAGTAACTAACTTTTTTTTTTTATTTTACAGGCTCATAGTTGGAAGGGAGTTGCTTTGTCTAAGATGAGACTCTGGACTTGGACTTCTGAGTTAATGCTGGAATGAGTTATAGCTTTGCAGGACTATTGAAAAGGCATGATTGGTTTTGAAATGTGAAAAGGATGTGTGATTTAGGAAGGGCCAGGGGCAGAATGATGTGGTTTGGTTCTGTGTTCCCACCCAAATCTCATCTCAAATTGTAATTCCCACATGTTGAAGGAGAGGCCTCGTGGGAGGTGATTGGCTCATGGGGGCAGTTTCCCCCATGCTGTTCTTGTTATAGTGAGGGAACTCTCATGACATCTGATGACTTAACAGTGTCAATTTCCCCTGTGCGGTCTCTCTCCTGCTGCCCTTAAGACCTGCTTTGCTTCCCCTTCGCCTTCCACCATGATTGTAAGTTTCCCAAGGCTTCCCCAGACATGTGGAACTGTGAATCGATTACATCTCTTTTATTCATAAATTACTCAGTCTCAGGCAGTTCTTTATAACAATATGAGAGTGAACTAATACAAGCATCAAGCAAAGCAAAACAGCTCTGAAAATGACAAGTGTCATAGCCGCTGACGTAGAGACTTGTATTTCTTTGACAAGTCCCTCCATCCCTTTAGAAAGGCAAAATACCTTGTCCATCACATAAAGCTAAGATAAAGGCAAAAATTAAATATAAGTTCTGGGCTCAAAATATTCTAATCTAGCTCTCTCTAACCAGTTTTTGAGACAGTATTACACTTCTGATACCTGTTTTTTCTTATCGTGGAAGAAATAAGTGCTTCCTTCTCTGCATTTCAACAGACCAGTACTCATACACGAGGCTATGATTGCCTCTTGTCTCATCACCCTTCCCTCCCAGGAAGGGGAAAGCTTCTTCTACTCAGAGTAAATGAAATTCATCTTTCAATTCCAAGTATCTAGCATAGTGTATTTCTCAGGAGTTTAATAAATGTTGGAAGAACTAACAAGTTGTGAAACAGTTGTAAAAGATGCAGCAATGTATTTCACATATCTATTAAAATCTTCTCTCCTTCTGTCCCTACCAATTTCTTCCTTTAAATGACCAAATTCAGATCATATCTGGAACCTCTAAACTAAAATTTTGAAAGAACTATACCTTTTGATGTTACCTGGGGAGAAATTTTTCCAACCCACTTTTCCATTTTATCCTTATCATGTCCTCAACTCCCAAAATTCTCAACTACTTAACTCCCCTGCAGAATACTCTATTTCTTACTAAATAAATTCAACTTTTGACATCTGCAGTGGTAGAGGACAAATGTTCAGTGTTCCACTTCTGATCCCCAGAATAATTCGGGATCTTTTTTTGTAATAAAATTGTAAACTATACATTCATATTATTTACTTTCCTTTACCTAATCACTGACTGGAAGCCCACTTTTATGATAACTGCTAAGTGCAACATTATTGTTAGAAAAACACTACAGTAATTGCAGTGAAGTGAAAAATGAATCCAGAGCTCTACATATATTAAATCAAAAGAAACACATATATTAAGAAGAAATTCAGACAATACCAACTGAATGATTGGATTTCTGGGCAGACAACATGCACTTACTTCTTTCATCACTACTGACCAGTTTATCCTGTATCTCTGTAGAAATGCCACAAATAATTGTCAGAAAGAGGTGGTATATTAAAAGTAAAAAAATTAACACTCAAGTCCCCAGTTCTGTAATAACCACAATTTCAAGAAATCAGGCAGAAACTTAGCTGGTTTCAGAAGCATAAATTTTGCTGGTGCTAATATTGAATATAATTAATCACTGCATAAGCTCCTAATGAAATATGTAACCTAAGCAATGGTATATACCACCAATGGATTTCAATATTCAGTACCAGATAGCATTTAAAATTCAGTAAGGCATATAAGATCTTGTCACATAAACATCTTCCTTTAAAATTTTTATTGATTACAGAATTTATTAAATCTTTCAGGATGCTCTAAAAAATTTTTCACTGACAGACTATTAATAACATTTCTGGGGGCGGGGAAAGTAAGATTCCTCTAAATTTATGGACTTTCTACTTCCAAGTGAAAATTACGTAGTTCCTTTGTATAGAGGAACAAGCTGTACACATACTACGAGGGGAAGGAAAGAAGAATACAAAATCAAGAAGACATTGTGTCTATAAATATTAATACGTATGTTTCTGACACTCAATGTACTGTGCTACAGGAACTTCAATATCAACATTTGCTTACATGACTTTAACTTGACAGCAACAGTGAAATTATATCCTTTCATCAGTAATACAAGAGGGAATATTTTAAAAGATAAATATATAATGCGGTAGCCTTGCATGTAATTTCAATTGTGCTGACCTTTATAAAGAAAATGGGAACAGGAATTTAATGAAAAACTATTCATTTCAAATTTCATTCTTACAAAGTACAGGATACCACAGAAAGCAAATGCCTTGGGAAAGGGTGAATCGTGTTCTCTCCTCTATAACCTGAGAGTGGCCCTCAGCTCCTATCAGCCAGGGGCAGCTGAAAGCAAGCAAAGTAACCCAAAGGAAATAAGCCACTAACCAGTACATGAACAGATTTACAAATAATGCTGTTTCTCCTTGAAAAATAAGGTAGATGTACATATCTGGATATCTAGTTTGGTAGTAGGCAGTGGAAATTTATTTTTCATTAATGATCTAAATTTTTAAAAAATATATATAGTTAAGTAGCTTCATTAGCTGAAATGAAATTTTGATATCTTAATGTTGTGACTGCATTATATCAATCAAAAAATAACACTACACTAAACTGAATAACATAAAAAAACACCCTATGTCATAATATGTTTTAGAGTGAAAATTTCAACTGCAGGGCATCAGAGACAAGGTGTTAAACCAAGAGTCCAAAGCTGTAGAGGTTCTAATCCCAGCTCTACAACTAATGCAGTATAAGACTTCTGGGCCTTAGTTTCCTCATTGTCAAAATGTTGGTGGTTAGACAACAGATGTACATTTTAAAGGACCTTAGAAACAATTTATTCCTTTGAAAAATCATTTTACAGACTTTACAAAATTGTCCCTATTTGTCGTTCTCCCTTGACTTTAAAAAAATATATTTATATTAATTATAGTGTTCACATTATAACAAAATATTAGGATAATAAATGTAGTTTTCAAATAGATTTTAAAAATTATAATGTATTCATGCAAAGAGAAACCATACAACTATGCCTTTAAAGGAAAATCAAGATTTGGTTTTAAAGGTGTACTCAAAACACTTTTTGAGTGACTCATACGATATGCTCTTTAAAAAAATAAAAGTTGTATATATGTAAGTTGTACAATGTGATATATCGTAAAGTGATTAACTACATTCAAGCTAATTAATGTATCCATCACCTCACATGGGTACGGTGTTTGTGTGTGTGTAATGAAAACACTTCAGGTTTATTCTCTTAGCAAATGTCAAGTATACAGTGTAGTATTATTGACTATAGTCATGCTTTACATTAGACCCCTAGAACTTACCTATCCTACACAACTAAAACTTTGACCATAGTCTCCCAATTCTAAACCATACCTGTGCTCCTGGTAACCATCCATTATCATATTCTCTGCTTTTGTGGTTTGACTTTCTTATATTCCAAATATAAGTGAGATCATGCAGTATTTGTCTCTCCGTGGTGGCTTATTTCATTTAACATGTCTTCCAGGTTCATTCATGTTGTTGCAAATGACAGAATTTCCTTCTTTAAGACAGAGTAAGATTTCATGTGTCTATATAAAATTACTGTATCCGTTGACAGACACTTGGGTTGTTTCCATGCCTTGGCTATTGTATACAATGCTGCAATGAACATGGTATTGCAAATATCTCTTCAACATACTGATTTCATCTCCTTTGGATATATGCCCAGCAGCTGGATTGCTGGATCATATGGTAGTTGTGTTATTAATTTTTGGAGGAACTTCCATTCTGCTTTCCAAAATGACTGTACCAATTTACGTTTCCACCAACAATGTGCAAGGGATTCCATTTCTCCATCTCCTGGCCAACACTTGTTATCTTTTATCTTTTTTATAATCACATCCCACACTATGTAATTCTCATTTTACATTTCTTTTATTGTACATCAGAAAGATGATATGTCATTTTAAAAAGAGCATGCAGCTCACATACGTTCATTGTTGCACTATTCACAATAGCAAAAAGTTGGAACCAACCCAAATGTCCATCAATGATAGTCTGGGTTTAGAAAATGTAGCATATATACACACCATGGAATACTATGCAGCCATAAAAAAAGGATGAGTTCATGTCCTTTGCAGGGACAGGGATGAAGCTGGAAACCATCATTCTCAGCAAACTATCACAAGGACAGAAAACCAAACACCACATGTTCTCACTCATAGGTGGGAACTGAACAGTGAGAACACTTGGACACGGGGATGGGAACATCACACATGGGGGCCTGTTGTGGGGTGGGGTCAGTGGGAGGGATAGCATTTGGAGATATACCTAATGTAAAAGACGAGTTAATGGGTGCAACAAACCAACATGGCACACGTATACCTATGTAACAAACCTGCACGTTGTGCACATGGACTCTAGAACTTAAAGTATAATTTAAAAAATCAGTAAATTATGTGTAAACAGAATAAAAATAAAATAAAATAAAAAAGTGTGTGCAGCTATGGGGAAAACTATGATTGATTTGTACAGATACTGTAAATGTGTGCTATTATAAGATACATATTTGGTCTTTGACTCCATTTCCTGACATATCACTCTTAAAATCCTTAGACTCCCCAAAGTGACGTCGTTTTGTATGCTAAGGAATTGAAGCCCATAGGCGGCTTCAGGATAGGGACTGGTCACAGGAAAGACCAAGCCACGTTTAGAGAGTTGAGACTTGCATTCCCATCCCCAACCTGTGGAGAGGGGAAATGGGGCTAAAGGTTAAGTTGATCATGAATGGTCAAAGGTTTACGTCAACTCTAAGTAATGAAGCCTCCATAAATTTGAAAGGGACAAAGTTTAGAAGGGTTCTGAATCCTTAACATATGGAAGTCCATAAACATATGGAATTCCATAAACATATGGAAGTTCCTGGAGGGTGGCACTCCCAGGGAGGGCACAGAGGTGCCATACCCCTTACTCCATACCCAGCCTTATCTCTCTTCATGTATATCCTTTGTAATATTCTTATAATAAACTGGTAGACAGACATATTTCCCTGAGTTCCATGAGCTGCTCTAGCAAATTAATCAAACCCAAGTAGGGTGGTGGCATGGGGACCCCACTTTAGAGACAGTCAGTTATAGGCACAAGTCAAACAACCTGGAGCTTTTAACTGGCATCTGAAGTTGCGGGAGGCAGTCTTGGGGACTGAGTCCTCACCTTTTGGAATCTGACACGATCTTTAGGTAGATGGTGTCAGAATTTAATTAGAAGACACCCAACTGGTGTTCCCTGCAGAACTGACTGCTTTCTTCTTGGTGGGAAAAAACTCTCACACATTTCGTCACAGAATTTGTCTGTTGATTGTTGTTGAGCGAAATAATAGAAAAAAAAGAAAAAAAAAACACTTTGAGTTTGTTTAGAACATGTTTGTCAGAACATGTTTTTTAAGTTAAATGTCATTGTTACAGACAAAAGTATGTAAAGGAATTCTATGTTGACAAGAAGTGAAAAATTTAACCACGGAGGAAAGGAAGGAAAGAAACAGTATTTCTACTTATCTGTGTGATGTCTCTTGCATTTAACTAAGTTACCTGTATAAAGAGGCACTGGAATTGCTCTTTGGCATGTGTTTCTATTTCTCTCTCATGCTCCAGAAGATGCCTCAGCTTCAATCCCTACGACAACATTGAATATTGTGGAACTTAAATGAAAAGCAGAGAAACCCCACTAAGTTTTTCATTGTGTTTAGATGGTGTTTTACATTAAATTTTCTGAATTCTTTCTTATAAAACACTGCCAGCCTGAGAATTTTAGAAAGCAAACCTCTTCTGTCTATTCATGTGAAGAAAAATAAAAGAGAAACAGCATGGTACATGTGAAATGTAAACAAGTGGTTTGGCCCTGTTCCACGTAACAAAGGATAATGTAACCATCAATACAATTCAGTTTGAATCTTTTTTTAAACCTCCATAAGAATATCAATAAAAGAGTTATATTTTATAACACAGAAATGTAACTATGAGAATTTAAAATTAGATTATCAAAGGCAATTGAAATGCCGAAATCTCTATATAATCATTAAATTGTAAGGACGTTTAGTTATTCTTTGAAAGTTACCAACCCCTCCAATCATCATTTCTACAGGAAATCATTTTCTGTTAAACTATTCTAGTTTAGCAACTGTTGACAGATCTTATTGTTTAAAAATAAGCTATCTGCATTATATTAGTCAGGGTACTCCAGAGAAACAAAACATATATATATACACGCGCGCACATACACACACATACACACACACATATATACACATATATATTTATGGATATAGATTTAAGGAATTATCTTATGGGATTCTAGTAAGCAGCAAGCAGGAAATCTATAAAGGCAATCTTGCAGGCTGGAGGCTCAGAGAAGAGTTAATGCTACAGTCACAAGCCTGAAGGCAGTATAGTGACAGAAATTCTTCTTCCTTATTGAACCTCATTCTCTCTTAAGGCCTGCAAGTGATTGTCTGAGGCCCACCCAAATTATGAAATGTAATCTACTTTACTCAAAGTCTATGGATTTAAGTGGCAATCACGTCCAAAACATACCTTCAAAGCAAGATCTAGACTGATGTCTACCCACACATCTGGGGACCAGAAACTAGCCAAGGTGATGCATGACCACCACACACATATCATTTTCTTACTATTTATTAATGAAAGCAATTCATCTGATAATCATTTAAACCTCTATAACACTTTTTATTTTTAAATCACACATTTAATATCTTTAAAATCAATTTATATTTCACCCCATATCAAGTTGTGAATTTACGGATCTCTGTAAGCCAAGGGCCCATTTCATAAATTTTTTTATGGTTCCACTACTTCCAATATGGCTGGATTGCAGAATCAAATCTCTAGCTTGCCCCCATCCATCCCCAGTAAGTCAACATGTCCTTCATTAGCAATTTCTACTTTCTGTGCTCCTAGAACTCCAATTTTCCTAAATCTTATTTTATTACATTTTCTTTGATAAATTCTGTTTCACTGATTGTTTTGTAAGTTCTTTTTTTCCTTGGAACTATTTTTTTTTTTTTCCATTTTCAACCTAATGTACTCTAGAGTTAACCAAAATGAGTTTGCAATTACAAAGTGATTACCTTCCTATAAAAATCATTCCAGCTTTGGCTAAAGGTAAACACTAACCTACCCAATCTACAAATCCTCACTATGAATTCACTGGCTCCTATCTTTAATGAGTATGTAATTCTCATATGTATTATTCTATTCTCACATTGCTCCAAAGACATACCCGAGACTGGATAATTTATAAACAAACAAGGTTTAATTGACTCATGGTTCCACATGGCTGGGGAGGCCTCAGGGAACTTACAATCACGACAGAAAACAAAGGGGAAGTAGGCACATCTTCACAAGGCCAAAGAAGGAGACAGAGAGCGAAGTGAGGAGTGCTATACACTTTTAAACAACCAGATCTCAAGAGAACTCACTCTCATGAGAACAGCAAGGGGAAACTCCAATCCCATGATTCAATCACCTCCCACAAGGCCCTCGCTCCAACACTGGGGATCATAATTCAACATGAAATTTGGGTGAGGAGACAGAGCCAAACCATATCACCATATCATAAATATATAAATAGTTCATTTAAGATACAAGTGTGCAAATAAAGAAAAGGGTCAAAATTCAGTTTTTATTTACTTCCCAGTGGTGCAGGGATAACAAACAGAGAGAGGCATAAGGTACAGTGACTGGACATTGCTCATCTATCCCAAGAAACTATATAATAGGATATTTGAATACAAGTCACTAATTACTTTCAATAGGCCAATTGCTTCCAGAAAAAAAAGGGAAACAAATAAATATTCCACTTTAGCTAATTCACGGAAAACATTATGAAAGTTAATGAATTCCTTTCACACATCCCGTATTTCAAACTAGATCTCCAGGATAGTAAAGTGCCATTAATATGTTGTAAGGACATAGCACAGTGGGAAGAGTATCAAGATTAAAGTCAGATGATGTGAGAACTGTTTGCAGATTTACAATTTGCTCATTGTGTAGCCTGAGAGCCACTCCTCTTTAGAAATCTGAATCTGGGCCGGGCGTGGTGGCTCACACCTGTAATCCCAGCACTTTGGAAGGCCTAGATGGGTGGATCATGAGGTCAGTAGATCGAGACCATCCTAGCAAACACAGTGAAACCCCGTATCTAATAAAAATACAAGAAAATTAGCCAGGAGTGGTGGCAGGCACCTGTAGTCCCAGCTACTTGGGAGGCTAAGGCAGGAGAATGGTGTGAACCTGGGAGGCCGAGCTTGCAGTGAGCTGAGATCATGCCACTGCACTCCAGCCTGGGTGACAGAGCGAGACTCTGTCTCAAAAAAAAAAAAAAAAAAAGAAAAGAAAAAAAGAAATCTGAAATTCTCCATCTAGTACACGGAGATATAAAGCTTTGCCTGAATGCATTGTTCTGAGTATCAATTGTCCAATATTTTTGGTTTTCTATTTAGAAATAAACTTTTAAAATAAATTATTTAAATATGAATTGTCAAGTAATTTTAGATTTTCTTTCTTTTGTTTTTTGTTATTATTGTTGTTGTTGTTTGAGATGGGGGTCTCACTCTGTTGCCCACGCTGGAATGCAGAGCTGTGATCATAGTTCACTGCAACCTCGAACTCCTGAGTTAAAGCGATCCCCCTGCCTCAGCCTCAAAAGTACCTGGGCTACAGGCATGTGCCTACATAACTAATTAATGAATTTTCTTTCTTATACATGCTACTTGATATCTAATTGGAAGTTTCTTAAAACAGTTAAGTTTTTGGCTACTTGGTATCTAATTGGAAGTTTCTTAAAACAGTTAAGCTTTTGAATTATGTATAAACAAATAATTTAAAATAAGCTATTTTTCAAATTCTGTGTTCCTTGTGTAATGTAAAGGACCCTATGACAGTGTGGATGATTACATCCACCACTATATCACTTTGCTCTAAGATGCTGATATGGTTTGGCTGTGTCACCACCCAAACCTCAACTTGAATTGTATGTTTCAGAATTCCCACATGTTGTGGGAGGGGCCCAGGGGGAGGTAACTGAATCATGGGGGCCGGTCTTTCCTGTGCTATTCTCATTATAGTAAATAAGTCTCACAAGATATGATGGGTTTATCAGGGATTTCCACTTTTGCTTCTTCCTCATTTTTCTCTTGCTGCCACCAGGTAAGAAGTCCCTTTCACCTCCCACCATGATTCTGGGACCTCCCCAGCCATGGGAAACTGTAAGTCCAATTAAACTTCTTTTTCTTCTCAGTCTCAAATATGTCTTAATCAGCAGCATGAAAATGGACTAATACAGAAAACTGGTACCAGTAGAGTGGGGCATTGCTGAAAAGATACTGGAAAATGTGGAAACAATTTGGAACTGGGTAACAGGCAGAGGTTGAAACACTTTGGAGGGCTCAGAAGAAGACAAGAAAATGTGGGAAAGTTTGGAACTTCCTAGAAACTTGTTGAATGGCTTTGACCAAATGCTGATAATGATATGAACAATAAGGTCCAGGCTGAGGTGGTCTCAGATGGAGATGAGGAACTTATTGGGAATTAGAGCAAAGGTGATTCTTGTTATGTTTTAGCAAAGAGACTGGTGGCATTTTGCCCCTGCCCTAGAGATTTGTGGAACTTTGAACTTGAGAGAGATGATTCAGGTTGGATTCATCTGGTGGAATAAATTTCTAAGCAGCAAAGCATTGAAGAGGTGACTTGGGTGCTGTCAAAGGTACTCAGTTTTATCACGAAAACAGAGCATAAAAGTTTGGAAAATATGCAGCCTGACTATGCGATAGAAAAGAAAAACCCATTATGTGGGGAGAAATTCAAGCTGGCTGCAGAAATTTGCATAAGTAGCAAGGAGCCTAATGTTAATCCTCAAGACCAAGGGGAAAATGTCTCCAGGCCATGTCAGAGACTCTCAAGGCAGCCCCTCCCATCACAGGCCCAGATGTCCAGGAGGAAAAAATAGTTTCATAGGCCAGATCCAGGGTCCTCATGTTGTGTGCAGCCTAGGGTCTTAGTTCCCTGTGTCCTAGCCACTCCAGTTGTGGCTGAAAGGGGCCAATGCTCAGCTCGGGGTGTGGCTTTAAAGGATGGAAGTCCCAAGCCTTGGCAGCTTCCACATGGTGTTGAGCCTCTGGGTAGACAGAAGTCAAGAACTGAGGTTTGGGAACCTCTGCCTAGATTTCAGAGGATGTATGGAAATGCCTGGTTGCCCAGACAAAAGTTTGCTGCAGGGGCAGGGCCCTCATAGAGAATATCTGCAAGGGCAGTGCAGAAGGGAAATGTGGGGTCAGAGTCCCTATTGGGGCACTCCCAAGTGTAGCTGTGAGAAGAGGCCACCATCCTCCAGCCCCAGAATGGTAGATCCAGCCACAGCTTGCACCATTCACCTGGAAAAGACATAGATGATGGCTTTTCCACTCAATGCCAGCCAATGAAAGCACCCAGGAGAGAGACTGTACCCCCAAAGCCACAGGAGTGGGAATGCCCAAAACCATGGGAACCCATCTCTTGCATCAGCATGACCTGGATATGAGACCTTGAGTCAAAGGAGATCATTTTGGAGCTTTAAAATTTGACTGCCCCAGGGGATTTTGGGCTTGCATGGGCCCTGTAATCTCTTTGTTTCGGCAATTTCTCCCATTTGGAATGGCTGTATTTACCCAATACCTGTACCCTCACTGTATATAGGAACTAGCTAGTTTGCTTTTGATTTTACAGACTCATAGGTGGAAGAGACTTGCCTTGTCTCAGATGAGACTTTGGACTGTGGGCTTTTGGGTTAATGCTGAAATGAGTTAAGATTTGGGGGGACTGCTGGGGAGGTATAATTGGTTCTGCCAGGGGTGGAATGATATAGTTTGGCTGTGTCACCATCCAAATCTCAACTCTAATTGTATCTCCCAGAATTCCCACGTGTTGTGGGAGGGACCCAGGGGGGTGGGTATTGAATCAGGGGGGCCGGCCTTTCCTGTGCTATTCTCCTGACAGTGAATAAGTCTCACAAATCTGACGGGTTTATCAGGGGTTTCTGCTTTTGCTTCTTCCTCAATTTTCTCTTGCCACTGCCATGAAGAAGTGCCTTTCACCTCCCGCCATGATTCTGAGGCCTCCCCAGCCAAGTGGAACTGTAAGTCCAATTAAACCTCTTTTTCTTCCCAGTCTTGGATATGTCTTTATCAGAAGTGTGAAAATGGACTAACACAGATGCTCAGTGCTGTTTAAAGGTACAGAAGACTATCCCAAATGGGAGATAGGAATATCATAGCACATACAAAGCTTTTTCACATTTATCCTGGATTATTTTGTGGGCCCTAAATGCCATCATAATTGTCGTCATGAGAGGAAGATAGAGATTTGACTCATCTACCACAGAAAGTTATTTTTATGGAAAACATAGATTCAAATAAGATGAAACTACAGGAATTTGGGGTCAAGCAAAACTTTATGACCTTAGGCAAGTTATTTAACCACTGTTAGCCTCTGTAGCCTTTTACATAAAAATGAAGAAAACATAGCCTAATTCATGCAGTTATTTAAGGACTGAATGTCATATCAAGGGGAAGATCCCTGGCACAAAGCAGAGGCTTAATAAATTAATTCCCATTCTCTTTGAGCCCCTGGTATAAAGAACGCTCCATTCAAAAAAATGTACATGTAATTTTTTGAAGTTTCCTAATATAGGTCATCTATTGTTAATCTCCACTGCTTTAGAAAAAAAATGAACAAATTTGCACAAAATTAGATTAAGGTCTAATTATAGCATAAGTTGATATCTGGTAAAATATCAACAAGATAACTATAGTGTGACTCTAAGAAGTCTCAATTACGCATTTTTAAGTAATTCTGTCTATTAAAACATCCCGTGAATACGGAAATGTTCTGTATCTGCACTGTCCAATACAGTAGCCCCTAGCCACATGAATACCTGAAAGGTGGCTTAACGCAACTGGGAAAGTGAATTTTAGTATTATTTAATTTTCAACATATATCATTTAAAATGTGAATGATTCCATGAGGCTATGGTTTTAAATAGCACATGAGGCTGTGGTTTTAAATAGCACAGATCTAAAGTATTCTTTAGTTCTAGACTCTATTTATTTTTGACCTTAAAGTGAAATACATAGAAAACTGTCAATAAGAATATAGAAAGTATGAGATATACAAGCTGTGAGCATTCCATAAAAATAATGGTGACCAATCCAGAAAAGAGGAGTTAGAAAAGAAAGACCTCCTAGAACAAGCAAAACTCAGCTCAGAGCTTACAGATGAGAATACAGATATGAGGAGATAAGTATACGATTGTGCATATTGAAAGACTTTTCTTCAAAATATTAACATTGGATTCCACTAGGTGATAAAATCTCAGTTACTTTTTACTTCCTAGATGGATTTTTTTTTTTTTTGAAACGGAGTCTCGCTCTGTCACCCGGGCTGGAGTGCAGTGGCGGGATCTCAGCTCACTGCAAGCTCCGCCTCCCGGGTTCACGCCATTCTCCTTCCTCAGCCTCCCGAGTAGCTGGGACTACAGGCGCCCGCCACCTCGCCCGGCTAGTTTTTGTATTTTTTAGCAGAGACGGGGTTTCACCGTGTTAGCCAGGATGGTCTCGATCTCTTGACCTCGTGATCCGCCCGTCTCGGCCTCCCAAAGTGCTGGGATTACAGGCTTGAGCCACCGTGCCCGGCCCCTAGATGGATTTTTTTAATAATTGTTGAAGTTTTTAGAAATAAATGTGTAACCACATAGCAAATAAAGGACTAGTATCTCCAATGCATAAAGAACTTTCAAAACTCAATAGTAAAAAAAAAAAAAATCTAATTAGAAAATAGACAAAGGACATGAATGGATATTTCACGGATGAAGATACACATATAGCAAATAAGCATATAAGAATATATTCAACAATGAGATCACTTGGGACACAGGAAGGCGAACATCACACACCAGGTCCTACTGGGGGAGGGGGGAAGGGGGAGGGATAGCATTAGGAGATATACCTAATGTAAAGACAAGTTAATGGGTGCAGCACACCAACACGGCACATGTATAAATATGTAACAAACCTGCACGTTGTGCACATGTACCCTAGAACTTAAAGCATAATAATAAAGAAAAAAAATATGTTCAAAAGCATTAGCTATTAGGGAAATGCAAATTAAACCCATGAGATAGCACTGTAGACCTATCAAAACAGCTAGAATAAAAGTAGCGACAACATCATATGTTGGCTCACTCACACTCATAAACTGAATCTTTTACACATTGCTGGTGGGAATGTAAAATGGTACAACCATTCAGGAAAAAAATGTGCAATTTCTTATAAAACTAAATATGCTATTATTATAAGACCTAACAATTTTCCTCTTGGGAATTTATACCAGAGAAATGAAAGCTTATATTCATGCAAAAAACTGTATCCTAACGTTCACAATAGCTTTACCGATAATAACCAAAAACTAGAAACAACCCAGATGGCTTTTTACAGGTGAACAGTTAAACGAAAAGTGATGTATCCATGCAATATAATGCTACTCAGCAATAAAAAGGACAAACTATCAATACATGCAACTTGAATAAACCTCAAGGGCATTATGCTGAGTGAATTTGTAAAAAGTTACATACTACGTGATTCCATTCATATAACGTTCCCAAAACAGTAATAAAGAACAAGTTAGTGGTTTTCAGGAATTACCAGGAAAAAGCTGCAGGAAAGAGATGGGTATGGTCATAAAACAGGAAGATGAGTGACCCTTGTAGGGGTGTTCTCTATTACCATTTCTTTCTTTCTTTCTTTTTTTTTTTTTTTTTTTTTGAGATGGCGTCTCACTCTGTTGCCCAGGCTGGAGTGCAGCGGTGTGATCTTAGCTCACTGCAACCTCTGCCTCCCGGGTTCAAGTGATTCTCTGCCTCAGCCTCCAGAGCAGCTGGGACTACAGGAACATGTCATCACGCCTGGCTAATTTTTGTATTTTTAGTAGAGACAGGGTATCACCATGTTGGCCAGGCTAGTCTTGAACTCCTAATCTCAGGTGGTCCACTCACCTCAGCCTCCCAGATGCTAGGATTATAGGCATGAGCCACTGCACCCAGCCAAGTGTTCTCTATCTTAACGGTGGTGAGTTAAGCATACACAAACCCATACATGTGTGATAAAATTGCACAGAACTAAATACACACACACACAAATGAGAACAAGTAAAACTAGTGAAATCTAAATAAGACCAGTAGATTGTATCAATGCTATTATCCTAGTTGTGATATTTACTACAGTCATAAACATCTCGCCAAGCAGGGGAACCTAGGTAAAGTGTACATGGAATCTCTATATTACTACTTACAACAGCCTGTGAATCTATAATTATCACAATATAAAAAGTTTAATGAAGGAAAAAGAGCTAATGTGTGTCAGGTTTAATACCTAGGTGATGGGTTCATAGGTGCAGCAAACCACCATGGCACACGTTTACTTATGTAACAAAATTGGCCATGTAACAAACCTGCACATGTACTCTGGAACTTAAAACATAACAAAGATTTTTTAAAAGTGTAATGTAAAGAAAATAAACATGAGACCTGTAGCTGGCTAAGATGTAAAAAGTCATCAAGAAAAGCTTTGTTCTACCCTTAATAATAATGAGAAACAAGCTGGATAAGTTGTAAAATTATAGATTAAAACACACATCAGAGAAGTTAGTATGCAAAAAAAACCCTAATGGTACTAGAAAACTAGAGCTTCCTAGAAAGCAACAGACCCACAGATGTTTGAATCCTTGACAAACAGCATGAAGAAGATGATTCCACCATTAATGAAGGCAAGAATAATCCAGATGGACTTTCAGCAAACCTTTAACAGCTGTTTACAGGCTGTCATGAGAGATTATTACATTGAGAATCCCCAGCCAAGAGACCTCCACCAAGTGTTAAGGGCCTGTACACCAACGGCCAGGGAAGGGCAGGAGGTTTGAAAGTGATCCACTTCGAGGTGTGCAGGGCCTTTGCCAAGTACAGGGATGTGGCCCACTACAAATCAGGAGCAGGGCAGAACAGCTGAGAGAATCCCCAAAGGTACGCCAGGGCTTCATGAAATGCCCGGGAGCTGCTCTACAAGTGCTGAGCATGAGAGGAAAGCTGAAAAAATCCCCTCAAGATACTCTAGGACTTCAAGCGCACTGGAGTCGCCCTCTGACGACTGGAGACAGAAGAACAGGACAGAAAGAGATCTCCAAAGCTGCAGAAAGCTATGGGAAGGACAGAGGAAGTAAAAGAACTCCCAAGCTCTCCAAATACTACCAGCTGGCCTAAGTAAAGCAGAGAAATTTGCTTTGTGAAATTAGCCTTGTGAACTTCGGTAGTTTAGATGTAACACATAGAGTTGCGATGATGGAATCTTGATTGCAAGCTCTGCTAATGAAAAGGTCCTGATCTGTTTGCAAAAATATATATATCTAAAGCCTGTGGTGATTTCCATCTAACTAAAACTAAACCTAAACCCAGTTCTACCACAGGTTACATTGACTCAGGCTCCCACATTAATAGCTTAACAGGAGAAGAGATGTTCTCCTTTCTGGGAGTATATTCTCATTTATTTCAGTCTTCCTTATTCTTTTATACATGGTTTCTTTTATAAAATTAAAAATTATGAGACAAGCCAAAAAAAGACCCACCTTCTTCGAAGTATATAGTCCATAGAAGGTTCTTATAAGCCCAACATGTATACATTATCTTACAAGCCACTATAACAAACATATTAAGTAATATAATAGAAAGGGTAGATAACATACATGAGGAGATGGGAAATTAAGAGTTGAAGACAAAACCAGGTGGAAATACTATAAATGGAAAATATGTGATCAGAAATGAAGAATTCATCCAATAGTCTTGATATCAGAGTGGAAAAAGCAGATGAAAAGATCAACAAACTTAAAGATAAGTCATTTGAAATCAATCGCACTGAAACTCAAAGAAGAAAAAACCACTGGGGGAGTGGGGAGGAAGATGAGCAGGTTTGTGACACATGGTTAAATAGTAAAACACTTGCAATTGGTGCAAAGGGAGAAAGAGAAAAGGAAGCAGAAAAAAAATTCATGAGAATTTTCCAAACCAAAAGAAATATACCAACCCAGAGAGCCCAAAATATCAGCCATAAAATCAAGAGAAGCCAAGTAATGGACATATAATTATCAAATTCCTGAAAACCAAAGAGAAAGAAAATATACTAAAAGCAGTTAGAGGAAAACAGAATGCATTCCATATAGGAAAAAAATATATATGAATTATGGCTATCTTCTCACTGAAATAATTGAATCCAGAAAACAATAGACAGGCATCTTTAAAGTACCAAAGGGGGAAAAAGAAACATCATATTGGAATTCTGTATCAAGAAAGGAAATGCTTCTGAGACAATCATTTAACTACAAACTCAAATTTAACCTAAATAGATAAAATGTTGTTTTTTAATGAATATAAATAGCCTAGAAAGGATCATACTAAAATAAATAGCTGATTTCAGCATGGCTAAACCTTTCTATGTGTAAAAGCAGTACAGTATAAAAAAAAAAGGAAAATACTAGTATCTAGTTATACAAAATACAATATGCAATGAATAAGATAAGCCTCATTAATTCTCCAGTGGGATAAAAAAACATGAAATGAACTAATAACCCACAAAATAAATAAAATTAGTTAATAAAACAATTGAAAAAGTTACCTTCCTCAAAAGTAGCAACAAATATTAATGGAAACTTTTTCAGTCAAATTAGCAAAAATCTAAAAATAGTTATATCCATTATGGAAGGGATACAGTGAAGCTGGAATCAGTGGAATAATCTTGGTGGGATATAAATTAACACAACCTTTCTGGGAAACAATTTAGCAAGACTTTCCTAAATGTTTAGAAATATTTTCCAAAAGAAAAATGAAAATATGGGCAGATATTGTATTTAGCAAGACTATTATAAATGCTTAGAAATGTTTTCCAAAAGAAAAATGAAAATATGGGCAGAATTATATAACTATAAATATTTATCATACTTCATGTTTAAAGAATCTGCTAAGCATTGTGGTAATCAGTGCAGACTCTGGAACCAGAGAGCATGGTTAGAAATCCAAATTTTGCAACTTCCCAGCTGAATATCTTGGGGCAAATCACATAACCTTCCTGTGCTCAGTTTTCATATATGTCGATGTGAAAATAACAGCATCTATCTATGAGCTTGTTCTGTGCATTAAACAAGAGGATATATCTAAAACCTTAGAGCAGCTCTTGACACAAAATACACACAATAGAAATGATAACACAATACAAATGATAGCTATGATTATTGTGTTTATAATTCAACAATGGAAGTAGCATGACTTTCATAATAATAATAAATGTATGTAATTTTCTATAGCTGTGAAATATTTTTCCAAAGAATATTTAACATGATAAAGCAAAAATGAAACAAAACTTCATATATAGTATGTTTTATATGTAAGAATGTATAAACAGAGGGAAATATATGAGGTAAATACTTCAAATATCATTAGAAATTATGTAGAAATGGTGATATGCAAGTGACAATGACAAACATAATATTGGCTTGCTTAGGTAATGACATTTATTACCAGGTGGGATCAGAAATACTATTTATACCTAAAGAGTAATCTTGTGTACTCAAGCTTCTTAGATATATCCGATATAAGTACTAGAAATCCAGGTAAATTGGGTACCTGGTCCAACGCCCAATATAAAGCATATACAAGATTATATTAAAATAGATCATGACTAATTTTTAGTATTCCTATGTGACTAAAATGGCTTTGAATAAAAATATTGCTTTCGAAAGAGTTAAGAAATATGAGTAGTAATAGTTTAATATAAAACTCTTTTGAGCATTTAGTGTTATATTAAGGTTGTCCTTATGTAACATGAAAAACAAGGTCTCAAAATGAAATATTGCTTTCCCAGAATTCTAAAATTAGGTTATTAATCACATCAACTTTTCATGAATATCTATTATAGCATAACTTTTTAAACAGTAAAACTTTTCATAAGAATGCCTATGCAAATATGACTATCTCACTATTTGATCCTTAAAATGTGAATATGTTAAGCCTTCTTTATGAGCACTTTTAAAGACCTAATTGAAGTAAATTCCTAGAATATTTTGAGATCGTCTCACAGTGAACCCAAGTTTGTTTGCAAAAGGTCCAGTTATGTAGTAGTTTGACCTGGTATAAGCTCTGAGGATTGCATGCTTTATATTTTCAATTTAATAATAAAATATTCAAGAAGGGCTCATTACTATACCTGCAATTTTGGGGCATTAGAATAATAAATCTAAGACTTACAGGGAATATTAGTGGTAGACTTACACTACTCCTGCTTCTTACAGGAAAGATTCCAATATCAACTGTGAACTGGTATTCCAGTCTTTGTCTCAACCTTCAAGGCTCAAAAAGCCTTTATAACATTTTGCCAGACTCCCTATGACACATTTGGATTTGATTATCTTATGGATCGTAGTATGGGAGTGGGAACATGAGCTTTGAGGTCAGGCCAGGGTTAACTCGAGCTCTGCTATTTTCTAACCTAACGATGCTGTTTGGGGGCCAAATTACTTAATGTCCCAGATCCTCAGCTGCCTATGTTTAAAATGGACTAAATTTATGGAACGGCTGTGATTCTATATAGTGCATTGACACAGAGGTTTTTTTACATTTAAATCCTTTATATTGTTACGTTACTTTTACAGGAAGATGTGAAGAACTGAACTAGATATATGTTTATAGTCAGTTGTCTGGAGCATATTTGTTGTGGTTGATCCATCTTTTTGCAAATTTATTTGAAATTCCACCTTGATCAAATATGCCCATCATATCTCCTGGGCATGACACAGAGCAGGCACTCAGTAAACAGAAGTTCATGTCCTCCTTCTACTGAGTTAAAACTTGCTTTCTTATAAATTCCATTGATCTATTTTGCCTGTCAGCGTACCAACAAAACTCATGTAATGAACTAAATACCCCTACTTCAGTCAGTCTTCACATGGCATAATTTCCAGTACAATGCCACCCTCTCCGCCCTCATTTATATAAGCCATAATTGCCAATATTCATCTAACAATATGGCTCGTTGGACTGAACCTTTTCTACCAGACATGTTTTCACAATTGAAGGGACTGGGAAATAATATCTACCTTTGTTCTCAATACCTCCATTCTTTAAATGTAGTCTAATTTTGTATTAGTATTTCTCACGTCTAATTCATACTATGTTAAACTAACAGTAAGTTTTGTTGTTAGCTAACGCCATGATTCCTTTTTTTATGTGAGCTGTTTTTAAGCCAAATGTTGTCCATTTTGAAAACATTAGGTGTTTTGATATCTGACAATGATCTTCAAAATGCCAAAAATCTAAAAATACGAAAAAAAGGTCACTTATCTTTACCATATATTTTTGCTACATCTCTCATTCAAAGTCAAGACATTCTCTAAGCAGTTTGCTTTCTTTAAATATATATTATTTTAGTATCATTGTTTAAGATTGAAGAATATTTTAAATAATACTTTTCATTTAAGTACACTTTCAGTGTTTTCAGTATTCAACCCACTTTAAACATTTTTTGATAAGCTAAGAGAGCAAAGTTTCAAAAAAGCATATATGATATAATTTCATTTTGGAATATGAGTGCTGACTCACAAATATACTGCTGTAGACTGAATGTCTGTATCTCCCCAAAATTCATATGTTGAAACCTAACCCCTCAATGTGATGGTATTTGGAAGTACAGTCTTTGGGAGTTAAGTCATGAGAGTGCGGCTGTGATATGTTTGGCTCTGTGTCCCCACACAAATCTCATCTTGTAGCTGCCATAATTCCCACGTGTTGTGGGAGGGACCCAGTGGGAGATGACTAAATCATGAGGTGGGTCTTTCCCGTGCTGTTCTTGTGATAGTGAATGTGTCTCACAAGATCTGATGGTTTTAAAAATGGGAGTTTCTCTGCATGAGCTCTCTTTTTGCCTCCTGCCACCCCTATAAGATGTGACTTGCTCCTCCTTGCCTTCTGCCATGATTGTTAGGCCTCCCCAGCCATGTGGAACTGTAACTCCAATAAATCTCTTTATTTTGTAAGTTACCCAGTCTCGGGTATGTCTTCATCAGCAGTGTGAAAACAGACTAATATAGGTCCTCATGAATGGGATTAGTCTTCCTATAAAAGAGACCCCAGAGAGCTCCCTTCTTCATTCTGCCATGTGATGACAGAGCAAGAAGACAGACATCTATGAACCAGGAACTAGGCCCTTACCAGACACCAAATCTGCCAGCACCTTGATCGTGAACTTCCCAGCTTCCAGAGCCATGAGAAGTAAATCTGTATTGTTTATAAGCTACTCAGTCTATGGTGTTCTCTTAAAGCAGCCCCAAAAAACTAAGATATATACACATATTTGAAAATCTAGTATATGTCTATTTGATATGTATAAAAATGTATATACCAAAATACTCACCATGGTTACCTTGGGGCATTGGGACTTATATTTTCAATGCTGTTCATTTATATTTTTTATTTTTTCTCAGTGTTGGCATGTTTTGTTTTTATAATAGTATTTAAACTCTTAATTGGATAATCACCATAATAATCAAATAGTCAAATTATTAAGCAGAAAAACTTGGAAAATCAAGGTTTATGATTTAAATTATAAATCAAAGCCATCCATAAATAATTCATTATATTTTTCATTTACTTGATATTCATGTGCTTTTATTTTAAATATGTTTAAAAATATTTTATTCAAAGTCATTTTTTCTATAATGTCATTCAAATCTTTTGCCTTTTTCAAATACTCTGGTATTTTGAGTTTTTTCAACTTCATCAGATGGAAGTGAATTTTACTTATTTCTTTGTTAACTACTTTGTCTCTGTATTATCCATAAACTCAAAGAGTTTATTGGCATATAGATCTTACATGCTTTCAGAATGTTATGTAATTTTATAATATCTGGCAGTATACTGTTAATAGGATGAGTAAGAGACAATCAAGATAAAATATTTGGAAACCAGACTATACTACAATAGAACTGGGAAACTCATTACTAAAATCTACAGAAACAAGGGAGCAAGATTAATGGATTTAAGCATTCAATAAAGATGATGAAACTGAAGGCATAACAAAAGCATTGTGATACTG